>NC_090308.1:57187045-57502954 GCF_039906515.1 Pseudorca crassidens
ATCTAAGACCACCTCTTGGCATGTTATTCACTTCCAGGCTCAGTGTCTTTCCTGAATCCACTGAGTGGTTTTTACGCATCTGTCCCAACATCCAACCCACTATGGGACACAAAACCTTTTTAATGGTTTTTCCAAAAGAAAACAGAAATAGGAATCCTTAAACAAGTGTGCTAGCTCCATGTCCTGGGCCACGACAGTGCTTTGAGACACTACAAAATAAGAAGCAAAAGCAAGTGAAGAGAAAGTACTTTCTCCACATCTTCCCCCAGGGACGCAGCCAGCAGACTCGTTCCCTTTGGGATGGCCCACCTGCCCCCTTCACCAGCTGCATCCCTGACCTTCTGAGCCCCACCTCACACAGCAGGTTCTCCCCGCTGCTAGCTGCTGCACCACTCCTCAGAGCCTCCATCGTCAGTGGGTCTGCCTCCCCTTGAGAAAAAAGCTGCAGAAGAGGATGGAGGAAGGCCTCCCTCGGAGAGGATTGGATGCCAGGGCTGCCAGTGTTTCCGCAGAGCAGATGAACTGGCCTGCATCCATGCTGGAACTCCAAGTGGTTCTTGGAGCGCTCTTTAGAATCTTGACATCTTTGGAGGCCAGTGGGGATGAATGGGTAGTTCAGCGGGTGGCTACTACTCTAAGCTCCCACCTACTACCCTGGAAAAATGCAGAAAGTACCCCTGACAAATGCCTAACTGACCTCTGGGTACACGGAGCCGGAGACTGCTGTTATTTCTAGGCCATCAGGACTTGATGCTCCACTGGGAACTGCAGGGCAGCCTGCCTGTTCCTCATTACCATGAAAAATCGAAAGTTGGAAGTATGTCAGAGGGCTTCTGTGGACCTTGATTTTCACCTACCATAAAGTGATGGCGGTTGGTAGAAAAACGATTTCATGTAAGGTCCCTAGAACGTGCCGATCTAAGCAGCTAACATCAGCCCCTCTAAATCAATCATGCCATGGTTTCAGCCTCATTACTGGAATTGGTTTTCAGGCTAAAGTCAGTAAATACCAGAAAGTAAGTTTTATTGCAAAACAGATTGCAGTCCCAGTAAAGATGCCGTGTGTGAACAGAAAAGTGCTGGTTACAGATGCCCATCAGGCCCGATCCTAAGTAGTATATATGACAAACCGAAGGGGGAGGGCACCCACAAGCGGCAAGGACAGATGCTCCTAGCAAGGCATCACAAATCAAAATCAAACCTAAATGTTCACAAGGGGTATGCTGAGACTGGTTGGAATGAAATCAGACAGACTGGATTTTAAAAACTGCTTTAGTTGACAGTAGTCTCCAGAAAAACAAAAGACAAAGAAAACGGGCTCCATTTTAATTCAATGCCTGTTGGAAAGCCTTCATCTACAACTCTATGCCTTGGCTAGAGCAGGTACCCAGTGATGTGAGCTACACAAATCCTATAGACATGAAGAGGAAAGTGCACGTTTCAAAGAGTGTTCTATCAGCCTTGTGGCTCAGTTTGTGCCTCCAAACTACGGGGGAGAAAGACCTGTGACCAGCAGGGGGAAAAGGTGGTTACTTTGCTCTGGGAAATGGAATCAAGTTTCCCAGACTTCTGTCTGGTGTCTTTATGCCAAACAAATATCACTGGCTGACAGTCTGATATGTTCACCATTTATTCCCTATTTCTTTTCTCGGATGGGGGAAAGTAATGATCTCTTTGAACCTAATAATCTTTTAGGCCTTTGACCATCAGGCTGTAAGCCTCTTTGAGAGGGTACCGTATCTCTTTCCTAGCATACGTAATAGGTGTTCAGTAAATAACTACATATTCGTGTTAGGTGTATGTCTTATGCAATGGCCTTGCCGATGAGGCCACTGTCAACCAATGGATCTTTTCGATTTGTGCCTTTGTATTCTGGACACTTTCCTATCTATACGGACAGACTTCATTTCTCTCTTACTTCATCCTCCTCTTCTCCCTCCCAGCCCCTCCCCACCTCCATCCCCCAGTACAGTGTGTGGGTCCAGGTCTGGCTGCTTTGAGGAGAATTATCTTCTACCTCACTGATATGATTTCAGAGCTAGTGATGAAGATGTATGTAGCTAACTTTTTTTTTTTTTTTGTGGTACGCGGGCCTCTTACTGTTGTGGCCTCTCCCGTCGCGGAACACAGGCTCCAGACGCGCAGGCTCAGTGGCCATGGCTCACGGGTCCAGCCGCTCCGCGGCATGTGGGATCTTCCTGGACTGGGGCACGAACCCGTGTCCCCTGCATCAGCAGGCGGACTCTCAACAACTGCGCCACCAGGGAAGCCTGACAACTTATTTTGAACTTAAAAAATATATAATTCCTGTGCCTTCCTCCTGAATTATTTCATAAAAAAATTAAAGTTTTTTATAAGTGAACCTCAGGTGTACTGAATTGGGTTGATCCAAATTCTTGGTTTGAAACGCATTTGTCACTATCGGCTCCTGCACAGTCTCATTTTAATGCCTTTGTTTATTTATCCAATAACAGAGTGAGCCCTTGTGAGCACACAGCCCCACACAAACCCTGGAACATTGCTAATGACTTAGACCAACTCGTGTGCTCCAGCCCCTGGCTCCAATGCACAGGAGCTACTGTCCTGAAGTTTGTCATTATCTGTCATCCGCAGGCCTTTTATCATGCATATGCCTAAAGGATATATTGTTTAAGTTTAGTTGCTTTTTGGAAAGGATATCCTGTCTTCTGATGTCCTCTAGCACTTGGCTTTGTCACTCAACGCTGCCTTCATAGGATTCACTCCTGAATCTCCTTTTACGATAAAATAGATTTATCGTTAAATGAAAAAAATATTTTCTTCTCATTTTTTTGGAGTATAGTTGATTTACAGTGTCATTTTAGTTTCTGCTGCACAGCTAAGTGAATCCGTTATACATATATGTATATCCACTCTTTTTTAGATTCTTTTCCCATGGAGATCATTACAAGAGTATCGAGAAGAGTTCCCTGTGCTATACAGTAGTCCTTAGTAGTTATCTGTTTTATATATAATAGTGTGTATATGTAAAAATCCTTACATATTCTCCCTGGGAATGGTATGGCCCTGAATTTGGGTTATGTTAAATGAAAGGACCTCTTCTGTAGAATAACATCTAGAGTAAAACATCAGATGTTGTGTCATTTACTCTCAGTGACTTCAAGTAAGGCTAATTCAAGAGTAACTGACACGTTATGTCCATCTATGCGTCATGTTGTTATTCTGTAATACTTTCTATCAAGGTTGTTACATGAGGTAAGATACAAAATACATTTTTACATCAATATATGATAAAATTACTGTGTATACTTTTTAATATGATGCTCAATATATTCGATTCAAAGAATTCCTCCCTTGAGACTCATATCTGGTCTTTTCAGCTCATGAAAATACATCTCAGAAAGGTATTTCTTTTGGCATTTTTGGCTCATATTAATACAATAGCAAACACCTCTCAAATTTTTCTAGGTAAGTTTTCTAGGCTCCACACTATAATAACTCAGAATTAAACTCCCTGGGCTCTTTGGGGGCTGCTCACAGGATCTAAGTCTTTGAATCTTGTGAGACTTGGCCATGAATAATCTAACGGATCCTTTCACTCAGTAGTTGCCCAACTCACCACTGAGCTGCAGCGTCAAATCCAATGTGATCACAGAGATCCACCCGGCAGGCCCGGAGGAAGCTGGTCAGCGCTTCATTTTCCAGCTGGATGATTTGTTTCCTCATGCATCACATCCCTCCTGCCGGGCAATTTGCACTGCACCATGGAGTTCCAGTTATTTTTTTTAAAGCCTTTTGGATAACCTCAGGAGCTGCTGTGGAAGTTTCAGCTGCACAGGAGATGAGTCTGAAACGTCAGAAATGAAGAATACAGGATGGGACTTCCCTGGTGGCTCAGTGGTTGAGAGTCCGCCTGCCGATGCAGGGGACGCGGGTTCGTGCCCCAGTCCGGGAAGATCCCACATGCCGCGGAGCGGCTGAGCCATGGCCGCTGAGCCTGCGCATCCAGAGCCTGTGCTCCGCAACGGGAGAAGCCACAACAGTGAGATGCCCGTGTACCGCAAAAAAAAAAAAAAAACCCAAAAACCAAAAATACAGGATGAATGACTAGAAAAATCCGGACTCTAGTTCTTGACCTGGTAATAGTGTAGAGGGAATCGTGAAAGTGTTAAGCGGGGGCAGTGATCCTACTATGAAAGGAAAGTTTTCTTCTTTATTTCCCATGGCCTTAAAGCTGTAGTTAAGGAACAACTTTGAAATGAATTGCTTTGGTTATATGATTACATTCTTCTCATGTGCTTGGCCAAGACACCGGCTGGTCATTCAGAGTTCTAGTAGGTGCTGGAGAGGGCACAGAGGAAGGAAGGAAACTAACATTTATTACATGCCCAACACTGTGTTAGACACTTCCCCTTTACAGATGAGGTCACTGGGGCTCAGACAAGTTACCTCATTGCTGTGCTTTATAGTGTCAGAGCCAGGTTGAAGTGCAAAGCCCATATTCTTTCCATAACAGCATTGTCTACTCTTAAGGAATTTTAGAATCTAATTGAAGACAAAGGGAAAAAAAGAAAGAAAGAAGCATGGTATGCTTACTGATGGCTGGAGACGGCATCGGACCAGCAGTGTTGTCAGAGTGGTGGAAGAGGGGTAGATTTCTCACTGAGAAGTGTTGATTTGGGTTCAAGTTCAAGCTAGTGATCATCAGGAAACAGAATAGACTTGAGTAGGATGGCTTTGTAAACAATGGATTTTAGAGAAGCTGATCTGATTATGGCAGTCCAAATTTCATAGCTGTAGTCATAGGAATGGAGAAGAAGTATCTAATAAGAGGGTTCTGTTTTTTAATCTCCACAGTTTGGCTAGAACATGTTATATGGTAAATAAAAGTTTATTAAATGCAAGACAGAGATATTGTGAAAGAGGGCATGACAGAACTCAATAAAAAATATATATATATATATATAGTCATTCAAAAAGACTGAGAGAATCATTGTGCTGTTGGAATAATTGGGAAAATTATAATACTATCTAACATACAGTGTCAGCTATTAGCCACGTGTGATTCTAAGTCCTTTTATTTACATTAATTAATATTCATAACAGCCCTAAGGGTAGATACTATTAACCACATTTCACAGGTGAGGCACGGGGAAATTATTGTCTTGCTGAGACTGACGTAGCAACTGAGTGATAAAGATAGAACCAGGCATTCAGGCTGCAGAGTCTACATCTGCATAACCTCCATGCATGAGATTTCATACAAGAACACTAGGGCAGAGATGGTCTCTTGCCCTTTTGACAGGCTTTCAACATAGAAATTCAGAAGGTGGATAGACTTTACTGAAAGGAATCAAATACACAGATGAATTGTAGTTTTACAGATATGCTGTATCTGCAATAAAAGCGAAATATTCTAGAGGCGTTGTCAAATACTGCATAACTTCAACTGATGAGCTGGGCACTGGTAGCAGGCAACGCCCGGCACACCAGCTCCCCATGAAGCATAATGTCTCTCATTACTGCCACTGACAAGAGCCCTTACTTAGTTATAGGCTATGGAACACTGGCCACAGTTCTATAAATTTCTTCAAATTGATTTCTAGCTTTGTGTACATGTTTTTCATGCCTGTCTTAGTCAGTTTGGGTTGCAATAAAAATTACCATAGAATGGGTGACTTAAACAACAAACATTTATTTCTCACAATTCTGGAGACTAGGAAGTCCAAAACCAAGGTGCTGGCAGATTCGATGTCTGGTGAGAGCCCTCCTCCTGGTTTGTTGTAACTTCACATGCAGAAGATATAACTGCTCAGTGAGACAGAGAGAGAGAGAGAGAGACAGAGAGAATCTCTCTTGTATCTCTTCTTACTCATGAATGATCGCGAGGGCTTCACCTTCATGACCTAATTAACTCCCAAAGGCCTCACCTTCAGATACAGTCACATTAGGGATTAGGGCTTCAGCATACAAATTTGGGGAGCACGAACATTCAGTCCATAGCAACCCCCAACTAAAGTTTAAGATCTTCGAAGACAGAAACTGTTCCTTTGCTCTCGTTGGTATCCTCAGTGCCTATGGCCATCCTGAGCACACAGTGGGTACTTAATTCTTTTCTGAGCAACTGAACGTTTTTGAAGAATAACCTGAGAAAGACTATTTTCAGTTATGCAACATCAACTCCCCACATGGCAACTCCTTATCCTTTCTGTTCTCATCCACAGTCTGCTGGTTGGAGCAGTCGCAGTTAGGGAGAGAGATATGGGAGAGAACCCAACTTCTAAAAACTGTAGAGAAGGAAACAGGTTAGAGCCACTGTGGTGCTCCATTGAAATATCGAGCAGAGCTGCAGGGAATTGTTAATAAAAACAAATCTCTCTTACATTGTCATTACTTACATTTGTACATTACATATTGTCTGCAGCCTCACCTCTTCTTCCCTAGTAGATATATACTGTTTCCCCAGCAGCATTCTTTTCTTTGTCAAAGTTGACTTCCCCTCTCCAGGTGGTCCAAGTGCGGCTGTCAATGACATCTCTTCATCACAGTGAGATGCACTTGACCTATGACGGTTAATCAGACTAGCCACTCGCCCAGCGCAGTAATTTAGTGGAATGAAGCAGAGCCAATTACAGTCTTCCATGAGATTTGCTCTAAGGGCACCAGGACATAGAAGGTCTCTCCACCTTGAATCATACCTTGTGAGAATGTAGGCTTATAGATGCCCTCAGCCATCTCTCCACCATATCAAGAGACTCTGCCTGTGGAATGAAGCTATCACACAGAGAAGGCAGAGTTGAGATACAGCAAGAGAGACAGATCCTGATGGCACCCGAGTTCCTGCCTCATACTGTGCTCATGGCAGCGCCCCCCTGGACTTCCCAGTTACACGGGCCAGAACTTCCCTTTGCACTCATTCTATTTGGAGCTGGAGTTCTGTTGCAGTTGAAATGAAACACTTGTTGCTAGCACCGCCCTTCCCCACCTGATGATTACCAGTCTCTCCTTGTTTCTCCCGGCTCTCTGCTAGCATCTCTTCTGCAAGAGAAACTTCTTTGAGGGTAAAATTGCATTTCACACCTATTTTTAGGACCCAGCAACACCTGTAATAACGATAGGCACACTGTGGTAGGTGTTGCTAACTGCAGACATTCTTCTTTATCCGGATCTAACACATTCCATTTTGTGCCAGAGAGTGTGGGTTCTTGAGGTGCCTCAGGGAAGGTCTGTTTCCAGCCCTGGGGCTGGGCACGCCAGGGACACTTCCCGTTATGAAACTCCTGACCTTTAGTTCTGACACATTTTTAAAAATTAGTTTTCTCTATTTTCTTTGCTCTCCCTTTATAGAACTCATACTTTAAAGATTTGGGGATCTCCTGCATGAACCTCTAATTCTACTGTATTTTCTTTCCTATTGCTGTCTTTTTGTTCTACTTTCTGGGGGACTGCTTGAACATCATCTCGTAAGTCTTCTTCTGAGCCTTTCATTTCTGTCGTCACAATTTTAATTTCTAAGAATTCTAGTTAGTTCTCTGAAAGTTCTTTTTGTGGCATTTATTCATGCATTTCATGAATCTTATTTTTCTGAGGATACTGGTAGATTTTAGGGAAATTTTATTTGCCTCTGAGTTTCATCTTTCCTCTTAGTTTTATTAACACTTTCACATGGTTTGTTGTGGTTGCTTTTCCCTAAGTTTTGATGATCTGGGGTTATTTGCTCACATTTAAGATGGAGGCTTAGGGTGCTTGGGCAGAGCTAGTCAAGCATGAGCCTCTAAAATTCCTTAAGAGTAGAAAATGCTGTTATGGAAAGAATATGGGCTTTGCACTTCAGCCTGGCTCTGACACTATAAAGCACGGCAATGGGGTAACTTGTCTGAGCCCCAGTGACCCCATCGGTAAAGGGGAAGTGTCTAGCACAGTGTTGGGCATGTAATAAATGTTAGTTTCCTTCCTTCCTCTGTGCCCTCTCCAGCACCTACTAGAACTCTGAATGACCAGCTGGTGTCTTGGCCAAGCACATAAGAAGAATGCAATCATATAGCCAAAGTAATTCATTTCAAAGTTGTTCCTTAATTACAGCTTCAAGGCCATGGGAAATAAAGAAGAAAGCTTTCCTTTTATATTAGGATCACTGCCCCCGCTTAACACTTTCACGATTCCCTCTACACTATTACCAGGTCAAGAACTAGAGTTTGTATTTTTCTAGTCATTCATCCTGTATTTTTTATTTCTGACGTTTCAGACTCATCTCCTGTGCAGCTGAAACTTCCACAGCAGCTCCTGAGGATATCCAAAAGGCTTTAAAAAAAATAACCGGAACTCCATGGTGCTGTGCAAATTGCCCGGCAGGAGGGATGTGATGCATGAGGAAACAAATCATCCAGCTGGAAAATGAAGCGCTGACCAGCTTCCTCCGGGCCTGCCGGGTGGATCTCTGTGATCACATTGGATTTGACGCTGCAGCTCAGTGGTGAGTTGGGCAACTACTGAGTGAAAGGATCCGTTAGATTATTCATGGCCAAGTCTCACAAGATTCAAAGACTTAGATCCTGTGAGCAGCCCCCAAAGAGCCCAGGGAGTTTAATTCTGAGTTATTATAGTGTGGAGCCTAGAAAACTTACCTAGAAAAATTTGAGAGGTGTTTGCTATTATTGTCAGAGTGGAGGAAGAGAGGTAGAATCCTTAAGGAGAAATGCTGGTTTGGGTTCAAGCTCAAGCTAGTGACCATCAGGAAACAGAATAGAGGCTCAAGTAGTACAGCTTTGTGAACAATGGATTTAAGAGAAGCTGATCTGATTATGTGTCTGTTTTTGTGCCAGTACTATATTGTTTTAATTACTGTAGCTTTTCAGTGTAGTCTGAAGTCAGGGAGCATGATACCTCCAGCTTTGTTCTTTTTTCTATAGATTGCCTTGGCTGTTCAGGGTCTTTTATGGTCCCATGTAAATTTTAGCTTTATTTGTTATAATTCAGTGAAAAATGTCAAGTGTATTTTGATAGGAATTGTATTAAATATGTAGATTGGTTTTGGTAGTATAGACAAATAAACAATATTAATTCTTCCAATCCATGAACAAGGGATATCTTTCCATTTATTTGCACTGTCTTGAACTTCCTTTATCAATGTCTTACAGTTTTCAGAGTATAGGTCTTTCACCTACTTGGTTAAGTGTATTCCAAGGTACTTTATTCTTTTTGATGCAGTTGTAAATGGGATTGTTTTCTTGACTTGTCTTTCTGATAGTTCATTATTAGTGTATAGAAAAACAACAGATTTCTGTATATTAACTTTGTATCCTGCAACTTTACTGAATTCATTTGTTGATTCTAATAGTTTTTTTGTGTCTGTGGAGTGTTTTTTAGGGTTTTCTATATATAGTATCATGTCACCTGCAAATAGTGACAGTTTTACTTCCTCCGTTCCAATTTGGACAGCTTTTATTTATTTTTTACGTCTGATTGTTGTGGCTAGGACTTCCAATACTATGTTAAATAGAAGTGGCAAGAGTGGGCATGCTTGTCTTGTTCTTAATTTTAGAGGAAAAGCTTTTAGCTTTTCACCCAACTGTCCATCAACAGAGAATGAATAAAGAAGATGTGTGTGTATGTATATATATGTATACACACCCACAGTGGAATACTACTCAGACATAAAGAAGAATGAATTTTGCAACAATATGGATGTACAGGGAGGGTATTATGCTAAGTAAAATAGTCAAACAGAGAAGGACAAATACTGGATTATATCACATATGTGGAATCTAAAAAATAAAACAAACTAGTGAATACAACAAAAAAGAAACAGACTCACAGATAGAGATAACAAACTAGTGGTTACCAGCGAGGAGAGGAAAGGTGGGGAGTGGCAATATAGGGGTAGAGAATTAAGGGTACAAACTATTATGTATAAAATAAATAAGCTACAAGGACATATTGTACAACACAGAGAATATAGCCAATATTTTATAATAACTATAAATGGAGTATAACCTTTAAAAATGTGAATCACTATGCTGTACACTTGAACATATAATATTATACACAACTATACTTCAATTTAAAAAATCCAAAAAAATTTTTAAAGAAAAAAATTATCTTTTATTTCTAATCATTTTTTGAGTTCCGTCACTTCATGTCTAAATTTTTCCCATTCTGACTTACATTGTTCACTTATCTCTTGTATTATATTCTCAAGTTTTAAAAGATTTTTTGAAATAGTATAATTTTTTGCTTCTAAATGTGTATATAGTATTTAACTTACTATTGCTCATTTTAATGTAAATTTAGTTTTCCTGAATGTTTAAAAAGAAGTAAGCTTCAAGACAGAGTTAATAACTGCACAGATTCTCTTCATGTTCTTGTGTAGTGTTAAAAAAAATTGGCAGATTTTTTTTCTTTTTGTTGAGATTTTCTAGCTCTTTTTCCTGCCCCATTTTTATCTGGACCTTCTCTTTCCTTCATCTCTATTGTCTCAGTCCTCAATTTTTATTCATATCTTATTGTTTCTCTTCTATTATGAATGGAGTCATGAATAGTCCATGTTGAGAGCTCATGGGGGCTGGTCCGTTCCGGTCCCTCCAGTCCTTATCCATAGGCTGTTTGCACTCCTATTGGATTGGGCATAGTCTCTCTGAGTTTCTCAAATGGGCATTCTGCCCTTTTAGCGAATGTCTGTTGACGGTGTGGGGACTCCCCTATTCTCAGGTCTGAGAGACGTCTGCTCTTTCCCTCTGCTTCCCCCCACATGGAAGCCGAAAACATCTAGGTCTTGCGGCTATTGGTAATCTGTTCCCATCTCCTTGTATTCTGGAGTTAATGGGGATACTTTGTCACCTTTTTAGGCTGTTCATGGGTTTTTTATCTTGCTATCTAGTTGTCTATTTCTTTTTTACATGGTATCTGGGAAGATCCAAAAATCATGTTGCCACCTCTACCCCAATGGGTCTCAGATTTCCTCTAAATAAATTAATAGTTTTTGAATGTTTACATGTCCTAAGCACTGTTCTTATTGGATTGCTATGGATTAACTAATTTAACCCTCACACTAATTTTATAAAGTAGAATTTATTATTACCTTCATATTATGGATGGTAAAACAGAGGCATAAGGTGGTTAAATAGCTTGCTCATGGTCGCACAGAGCTAAGTGGGTACCAGCCCAGAGGTAAGTGGGTGTCATCTACTAGTCTATTCTGTCTTCCAACATTTAATATCAAAAGGAAATAGCTTCCAAAATGGTTTAGAGGGCAAAGTTTATTTTTCAAGTACTGTCATTCGGGTAGAAGACACATTTGAAAATTAATATGGGATTTATAGAGCAGAGTTAAATGCAATCCTTGGTCATTTTTCACATCATATGAGTCAAACTAGAACACCCTCTTTGTCACACAGCTTTCTCTCCACGTAGTTTTTTCTCCACTTACACCAGTGATAGAAAATGGCATCAAAAGTAGGTAGGGAGTCATGGAAACCTTAATTCAGTCACTTGATCCTGAGCACCAACATGTTTTCTGCCAGGTTTTCTGGAGTGTGAAACGGTGAGTGGTACAAGCAGCAGGAAAATCAGTGTTCTCACCTCACCAGAAACTCTGGGCTGCTCCTGCGTGGTTGAAGGCCACCACAAGTTCAGGAGAACAACTTCTTTCTTGACTCATGCAAATGGGTCTTGACTTTCAATAACCAGGGGTTAATTCAGACAGACATCAGAAAGCAATTCAGGCCCCCATAGAGAGAGAGCCACGAAAAACTTCACAACTAGCAGCTTCTGCAGAACTAAGCTGTTGCTGGTATTGCCCTTGTCTGTTGAGTTTTTCCAGTATGTTTTCCACTTTTTTATTTGCCCATCTCCCCAAGCAGTCTACAGAGCAGGTAAGAGAGTTTTAAACATACATTTCCTGAAATAAACTTTTTTAGAAGAAAGAATACATGACTTTTATACATCTTAAAGACTTTGCAAAACCTGTAGACTTTGAGGGTACAGAGGAACAGCAAAATAGAAACGATTAGGAGAGAATGGGTAGACTCTCCTCCACACACGGCTTCTCTGGGACCCCTCAGCGTACAACTACTGCCATAATGGAAGTGTGCAAGGTAGAGTATAGAGCTCCTGAAAGGGGTCATGAAGAGAAGTAGGTTCTGAGCGATGACATCAGGAAAGGAAAGAAGAGGTAGTGCTGTGAGTGAAATACCACCCAGGTGCATCTGTGGAAAATGCATGCGTTTCATTCATAGATTGTGTCTTCCAGTGACCGGCCACTTTATGAGTTCTGTTTCTCTTTCTGTGTGTGTATTTTTGATACCCTAATGTTTGGAAGGGATGGAGAATACATTGTCAGACAGGAGATGATACTATTAGATAAACAAGATTACATCTAGTTGGAGGGTGGAGCAAAACAACTTTGTATTTTTCCTCTTAAATTGCCCATCACTCCAAAGTGATGCCATCTCAGCTCCGTGTCAAGGATTTTCTCCTTCTCTGTCTCCTTCCCTCTTGTTCAACTCCCCTGATAGTCCAGACCACCTGTTCACTGGTTCTAGGTATCCTTACGGTGAGAATCTTTGCCATAAGCAGTTTCACCACACAACCAATTGGCCATAAGGCAATTTTGCTGTAACAGAGAAGATAACTGGTTTGACAGTTTGGTTTGACAGTCGGGTTGCAACTGATTGACAGTTTGGTTTCATGTCTCCATAAATACAGTACTCCCATTTTTTATAGTGTATACATTTTAGGCCTCATAACGGTCAAGACAGTGACGAGGGGACATGACAGTCTTCAAATAGTGGATAACAACTACTTATATCGACTTAATAAAAACACAGTGATAAGAAAACTTACTGGAGTTGTGAAATAATAGTGTAAAGCCAGCCTGCATACTACATTAGACTAGAAGAAAATAACATATCAGTTTGCAAATCCTTCAGTGAGCAAATCCCTCTCACCCATTAAAAGCAAAAGTTTACAGAACTATAAAAACTATAAAAGAGGCAGCTAGTAATCGACAACAGTCTTCAAGAGCATTAATCACTGATTCTTTGGCTGATTTCGACACAGCAGCTTGCCCTCCAATGCCATCTTTACCCAATTTATCACACAATATTAGAAGTTGGGGGCAAAAGAAGATGAAGCTCCTCCTATAATCCCAAAAAGCAATGGTTACTGATTCCTGATAAGTACAAGTTTCTTGAAAATGGTGAACATTTTTTGCTATTTGATAGTGGAGACTATCGTGTAGACAGAATTTTGGTATTTGGCACAGAATCTGGCTTAGACGATTTGGTGAAATATAGAGACTGGGCATGTGATGGAGCATTTAAATGTAGTCCAGATATGTACTACCAATTATACACATGACATATAGATAAAAAATACCAGCATCCCTCCTCTGCTCAGTTTACTTCAGGGAAATCTAAAGAGACTTAAAGCAGGTTTTTTAATATCGTAAAGAACTTACATCTATCATTAGATCCTGAATCCTTAATGATCAACTTTGAGAAAGGAAGTATCACTGCTTTCCTAAGATATACTTGAATACAACTATAACCATGAATCTACATATATTTTAAGTGTATTCAAATATTTTTTGTATTTTCATTTTTCACAATAAAATTTTTGAAATTTTCATTATTAATTTTTCATGTTTTGTTACGTCCCTTTTAATGTCTCTCTTCTATTTTATTTTCATTATTTTATATTTTTAAAAAAATTTATTGGGCTTCCCTGGTGGCGCAGTGGTTGAGAGTCTGCCTGCCGATGCAGGGGACGCGGGTTCGCGCCCCGGTCCGGGAAGATCCCACATGCCGCGGAGCGGCTGGGCTCGTGGGCCATGGCCGCTGAGCCTGCGCGTCCAGAGCCTGTGCTCCGCAATGAGAGGCCCGCGTACCGCAAATAAATAAATAAATAAATATTTAAAAAAAATTTATTTATTTGGCTGCATTGGGTCTTCATTGCCATGCGTGGGTTTTCTCTAGTTGTGGCGAGCAGGGGCTACTCTTCTTGTGGTGCGTGGGCTTCTCATTGTAGTGGCGTCTCTTGTTGCGGAGCACAGGCTCTAGGCATGCGGGCTCAGTAGTTGTGGCTCACGGGCTTTAGAGTGCAGGCTCAGTAGTTGTGGCGCATGGGCTTAGTTGCTCTGCGGCATGTGGGATCTTCCCGGACCCGGGCTCAAACCCATCTCCCCTGCACTGGCAGGCGATTCTTAACCGCTGCGCCACCAGGAAGTCCTTCATTATTTTATCTTTTACAGCAAAACTGTCTTATGGCCAATTAGTTTTGCAGGAAAAAAGCTTGCAGCAAAGATGTTCATAGCGAAAATACCAGACACGCTTTTCATCTCTCCACCCCAGGGTATTGGATTTCAATTACATTACACCGTCTTGACTTCCACCTCCTTCTCAAAGAGCTGGGAAGGCTGAGGGCAGGTTCTTCAGGTACTCTGTAGTAAACTATTTATAGGTAGACACACCCGTATTTCTTATAATATGACCACTTCTTTCAGCATAATGCCAGGACGTTATTATTATACGGTCCCTTTTCTCGGCTGTGTCAAATATCTACCTCTATTGCTCTAGTTTGGCATGGGCAGTGCTCAGGGAGAGAGGTGAGCCCCCTCCTGCCATCGCCCTCAAGAAGAGGGTACAGGCGTGGGAGGAAGGCCCCTCCCATCTTGTGCACCCTTTGAAGCCTACAGCACAAGCATGTCATTAAAGCTCACCGAACAGGGAATAATTCTCACGAATGCTAGAAAATGCAGGTTGCAAAGATTTTCCTGGTTGCTAACGCTGAGAAAACACAGAATATGCTAGTTATGCAAAACAGACCATTTAGTCAAGATGGCAGAAAAACTGAATTGGGGCAGTTTCAGCCTTTTCTGCTCGTAGCTTTTCCTACCTTTCACTGTGGACCAT
This sequence comes from Pseudorca crassidens, assembly GCF_039906515.1. NCBI lineage: Eukaryota > Metazoa > Chordata > Mammalia > Artiodactyla > Delphinidae > Pseudorca > Pseudorca crassidens. Next base: position 57,201,934 of record NC_090308.1, read on the forward strand.
TTTTGTAAATCCCAGTGCAGTACCAGGTGTTCAGTCTATGTTACCTTCCTTATCTGTGGAAGGTAATCTTTGTAAATTTGAAGGCTGCCTATAATTAAAGGTAGTCATACCAAGTATGAAATATATAATAGTCCCAAGTGGTAACAGAACAAACACCCTTAAAAAGGTTAGTTCCTAAATATCCTATGTTTTTCCTAAGATATCTAATTATGCTATCTATTTTTTCTTCAGGAGACGACTTCAGAAATAAATATGTCTCTAAAGCAACCACTTGTATGTGAAGCTGGAAATACTAACCGAATCATCTTCTCTCTCCCCTTTCTCCCGAGTCCCAGGAGGCTGAGTCAATATCAGTAATGGAGACACTCAGATATAGGCAAGATACACATTTAACAAGTCCCATGAAGGAAAGCTTGTTTGCTGTGTCACTATGCTCTCCAAAGTCAGCTGGGATGATGGCAAAGGGCAACTGTCTTGCGATCTTTTACGTTAGTGCAGAGAAGTGTCCTTGGCGGTCAGAATTACCCACTTTATACCAGGCAGTCTTCAAAACATTTCTAAATATCATAATTCACCATTATAGAGACCGTGTTATTAGAGAAAATAAAATTATTAAGCTAGAGTAAGAGGTCAGGCTGTCCAGTATTAACATGTCATAACAACACAGAAGATGTTGCAGTAACCTGACCTTCCTGTTACAAATGAAAATCAAGTATAAGCTTTTTCTGTTACATTAACAATCATGTAATCCTCTAAAGGTGGCTTTTACAACATGAAGGATTCAACATTTTCTAGTACCTATTAGGAACATTCTTAAATTGAATCTTTCCTGAGTAGAATGACATCTAGTCTTTCTAAAAGGTGTTCCCTTGGGGATTTAATGACCATGATGAACATCCCTAGTTGAGATTAGAGAAATCTAATCTAATAATTTCCAATCGTTATAGAGAAATCATTCCATTTGCTAAGCATTTCTTGACCACCTACTATGCACTGAACACAGTGAGACAAAACGAATAAAAAATCCAGAATCTGCCTCTCAGAAGAAGATAATCTTTCTGGGAAAACAACAAAGGTTTAAAAACTAGAAAGTAAGACAAGGTAGAATATGGAGTAGAAATAATAAATGTTACAGGAGAGATTGCAATGAAAGGAAAAGGGGTGTTAGGGGAGGTCTGGAGCTTGGCAAGAGGGTAGGGAAACCAACCTGAGCGAAATGCCAGTGGGCAAAAGAGCATGGTGGGTATAGAACATAGTGAAGAGCCTTGGGAAATAAAGCCTTATTACCATGAGGAGGGGTTAGATGATAAGAAGTTTCAGTCCCAGAAAAAGGAACTTTTCAATTGATCTCGTAGACAAGGGGGTTATGGCAGTGAAAATGAATCATGCAAGGAAATGGCAGTGGTACAGAATAAACTCAAAGATTAACCATATGCAAACCTGAAAATTTAGGGCTTTTGCAGTAATAGATTCATTAAGGGATTGGAGTCCATGTGACTAGACAGGAAAAACAAAACTGAGAACATGAGGGAAGGACTGATTTATGATAGGGTTCAAAGGAAAATAAAGTGCTGCAGATCAGGCCCTAGGACAGTGTCTGACGGATAACGGTTTTTCAGTGGATGGTGTTTGAATGGATGGCCAGTATGTAAAGCTCAGATTCTGAGCCTGGGTGACTGAGACATTGATAGACAGACAGTAAATGACAGACAGTAGTGTCACCCACACAGTGGCTTAACTGTCTCGGAGATGACCCAAAATTGAAATTATGGTCTCTCAAGGTCAGTTCATTTAATTCAGTAAATCCAGTTTTTAAAAAATCATATGTGTTAGTTTAGTGGTACATAGGAGAGACAGCTAGCTTTTAAATATTTCCCTTCTTGCCTAGTTGGCTTTGATGTTGTAGCAACCTAGGTTCATGAACTTGGAAAGATGGAGCCATATTAGGGGTTGTGAGACGTGCTAACCTTTCCTCCATATTCTTCTTTTACAGAAAAGATACTTGATTGAGCTACGTTTTCAGTGAGTAAATATTTTCCATGGGCTCATTTGCAAATGCCAAAAATAAAGAGAGCTTTTCACTGAACAGCATGCGGTTTTGCCTGAACATAATAAGCTGTTTCTATCAGGGGAGATCTTCTCACCTTCATAGCCTTCAGGAGAGCTGTCACTCCTTCTCTTTTCCTGCTCCTGGTTTTAAATCATTTCTTTACTGTTATTGCTTTGGCTCAAAGCTCCCATAATAGCTTCTTTCTTAAGCACAGGGACATGGAAATCAGAGCAATGGTCACAGCAGAACAGCATGGCTGGTGTGAAGGACGGGAAAGGCCAGGCGGTGATGAGAAACAGGCCGACACACAGTGTTACGTTAGCGTGGAAGTCTCAGGCCACAGTCTCGCTCTTGAAACTCTATGCTTTGTTTTATTTTCAAGTCTATAAACTTGCAATATTTCTTTGGAAGGGAGTATTTTCATAGGAAAGCCAAAACAAGTATATTTAATCCAAGACTAGAAGAGATCACTAATAATTTAATACTTCTTGCAGAGTTCCAGATGGGTGGTGTCATTTAGATGTTTATTTCTGGATCCATTGTTATTATGTAGTTACCGTATCTTTACTTCTAATTAAAAACCTCACCAGGGGAGGATTTGAAAGCTATGAAGGTGCTGCCACCTTGAGGACTCTTCCTTTCCGTTTGGACATTTATCATACCAAGCAAGAGTTGCCTGGCAGTGGTATCTTTTATTCCATAAAGAAACTGAAGTAAACTACAGTACTCCCATTTGGGATATTGCAGAACATGGAGACACACATCTTGATGGCTAACGGCACTTTACACTCTTAAGCCATACATTTCAGAATCAGGTGACACAAACACTGATCTGAGGTGGTCTTTCACATTTTCCTCACTGGTGCCTGCTTGGACTCACATGAACTTTATCATGTAGTTCTTCTTTCCTCACCTTTACCTCCCATAAGCAATATAAAATCATTGGAGAAAGAAGATAGGATTCTATTTCATTGAAGTTGAAATTGACATGAAACTAATAAATAACTAAAAGTACAGATATAATCACAGAAAGAGAATGACAAAACTTAACCTTTCCAACTCTTCCAAATGCTATCAATTCTTTCAGCATGAAAGCTGTAACTAGGACAACAGTGGTCTAAAAATCCCCTGCTCAGAAAACAGAGGAGTTAAGGATGCATGGGATCTCACTCTTAGATTTATGAAAAGGGGCAGGATGGTTGCCAAATTCATTATCATCTACAAATGAAAAGACGATGAGATGTATTACTAAAGGTACTCTTTATTGACTAGTCCCCATTTGGTGAGATTTAGTTCTATGTACATTAGATTGATGTATTAAAAAAAATAAACTTATACAGTAGACTGTTCATTTGGAGGATTTTTTTGTATTTCTTGGCTTTCAGAAGCCCTTCTCATTAACCCTTTAGTATGTTCCCCATGAATTCACTAAGCATGGTGTTTACCGAGATGCCTGCTTCCGGCATGCTGAGAAAAGGAAGACTTGAACTTCTATTGAACCTGAGGCCTCAGCACAACTATGGGGCAGAAATGGTTCCCTTTCCCCCATTAAAAAGCTTTCATTTGCAAGCCACAGATGAAATTTCATCTGCTTTGCATCAGTGTAGTATATAACTTGAGAGAACTTGGCACCACGACCCTAAACCCCATTATTGGTGTTTTCCCTTTTGAGGGAAAATAATACACTTATGGCTCGGTTTTTGTTTATTTTGTTTTTGTTTAAAGAATAAAACACAGTGGCGCCCTCACATTTTTCACCCCTCATTCACAAGCTTTATTCTGGGCTGCTCTGAACTGAGCATCTCCCGGAATGACAGCCATATGTGGTTTTTTTGGTCTCCATGTGTATTGCCAAGCAACCTGGAACTCTGCTGGCACTTACAAACACCCTCTTGGATTGCTGAATCCACTTCCATCGGAAACATTGTTTTATATAGTAGAAAATAAAATGGCATATTTTTAGTTTTCCCTTAGAAAATGTAATCATAGGACAAATACACGTTTTCCTTCTGCATATTCTTATACTACAAAGGCACTACCCAGTGGGTAATTATAAGACCCATAAAATGTAGTTTAATTTGAGGAGCCCCAGACTATCTTGATTGGACATTGACAGCCACGTGGAGGAGTCTATGGAGCTCAACGCAGGGCACATCTAATTCAATAAGAAGCTTATTGAGGACGGGAGCTGGACCCTCCCATTTAGAGAGTGGGTATTTATTGATCAAGGACATAGAAGAATGAGAGGAGAAAAAGAGAAGAGAAAGAGAGGTACTTGCTGGAGAGTGGTTAAGCACTACTAGTAATTACCAGTGGCATTGCTCAGAGAGTTCTAGGCACTGGGGAGGAGCCAGGCAGGGGATGCCCATCTTCATCCCTTCCCCAGAGTGGTGTTTCCAGGAATTAACCACTTCCATTTCTATATGTGTGCAACGCAAAAACAGTGATGAAGTGAATGCAAAATCCACTGGAATAAGCTCCCATTTCATTCTGGCAGGGATTTCTTCACCTCCTCTTTTGGCTAGGTTTCTTCTTCCTGAACCAAGCCCTTGTAACTTAGCTACTCTTAGCTATTAGCAGTTGTAACTTAGCTTAGCTATCATTATCAGTATAAATGTCTGATTCAACATTCATTTTGCCAGTATGGAGAAATAGTTTGGCCATAAAGTAATTGGCTGAATTGAATAGATTTTACCATACAAGAGAGAGGCCAAATCTTTGCAAAAAGCATAGTATTGACATTTTTCTTTCAAATGAAATTTTAAAAGCAAAATGTTCAACTTACCTTGCAAAGCTAAAAATAAAGGAAGGGAAGGGCTTCCCTGGTGGCGCAGTGGTTGAGAGTCCGTCTGCCGATGCAGGGGACACGGGTTCGTGCCCCGGTCCGGGAGGATCCCCACATGCCGTGGACCGGCTGGGCCCGTGAGTCATGGCCGCTGAGCCTGCGCGTCTGGAGCCTGTGCTCCACAACGGGAGAGGCCACAACAGTGAGAGGCCTGCATGCTGCAAAAAAAAAAAAAAAAAAGAAGGGAAAAATGCAGTTGTTGAGCTTCTTGACAGGTTAAGTCACAAGACATAACAGATACTGTGATTCACATTCCAAATCATGTCATCATGTCCCAAAAGTGGAAACACTTTAAAAAATATTTTAAGATTTAACTCAATGACAAAATTAATTAATTACATATTATCTGTCCTATCTCTCTTCTTCATCTGAAAACAGAAATAAAATATGACTTACAAGGTAAGTATGATACAGATATTTAGAGTAATAAGAATTTCAAGATAAGCCGCTAACTTCATCATATGAATTTCTATCACCAACCTTAGATAATAATAGCATAATGGTAACTGTAAACCAGGTACTGGGTTAGAAGCTTCGGAGCCTTCATCCCATTTAGTCCTCCCAGCCCTATAAGGAAGTTGCTCTTATTATTCCATTTTGCTCCGACACTTAACGAGATGGGACAACTTGCCCAGAGTGATACAGTAGGAAATGGCAGATCAGAATTCAAACACCTGGAGTCCAACACCAGAAAGCACCCTGTGGGCAACCACAGAGTGAAAAGCATCCTGTTAGCATCGGTTGTTTATTCTAGTTCCATTTCAAGATTCTTATTTCTGGTGACGATTAACCTTGGTTCATATTGTCCTTTGAGCGGTGACTTCTGGTGTCTACAGCACCTAAATTCATTTCAGGGAAGTTCTAAAAGAATCTGCTCAGTTTTGTTTTTGTGTTTTTCTAAGTTATAGTGGATGAGGAAACAGTCATTTAAACTCACAATCTCTAAACAGTCAAAAGACTTTGATTTTAGATAAACCAAGTTGGCAGTCTAATTTTTAGGTATAAAAAAGAAAAACGGAGAGAAAGACCTGGCAGTTGAATCATGCATTCATTCTGTTACTCCATTAAAAATCTTACCAAAAAAAAAAGCTTAAGGAAGAAATTATTAAACTTTTTAGTAGTTTTATAATATTGGCAACAGCGAATAGCTGGCTTTAGAACTAATCATTGAGCTAGGAAAAGAGATCCCTAGAACATTGTTTTATTGGCAGTGGCAGTATGTCCCTTATTATTTTGTCATATGAAAAACAATGGGTGCAACATAGACCTGCTGTCCTCAACTTACCCTTACGGATCCTCATCGCCTCCATCTACCTACGAATCTCTAAAACGTGTTCTCATGAATTAGTGGCGTTGCAGTGTGCCTTGTACAGAGTTATCATTCATTGGAGATGTTAACTAACACAGCGGGTAAAGAGATAGGGTTGAAAGAGTTCCCCCCAATTTTTCACGGTTCACATACCAGACAGGCATGTGCAAGGTCAATTTACAGCAGAGGGCAGAGGTGGCTATGAGAGCATTTCCCTTAATTTTATTTTAAAAAAATAAGCACAGTGGATTTAGGAAGTTGTTTTAATGATCTTATTAAGAGATTTTCTTGGTAAAGACAGGCATGCAATATCTTTTTATTTTTCTGTAATTAAAATAAATAAAGCCTCTTAGGAATTTTGTGATGGTATAATAAAAGCCTAATTTATGAGGCTTTTTTGTTGTTGTTGCTGTTGTTGTTGCGGTACGCGGCCTCTCACTGTTGTGGCCTCTCCCGTTGCGGAGCACAGGCTCCTGACACGCAGGCTCAGCGGCCATGGCTCATGGGCCCAGCTGCTCCGTGGCATGTGGATCTTCCCGGACCGGGGCACGAACCCGTGTCCCCTGCATCGGCAGGCAGACTCTCAACCACTGCGCCACCAGGGAAGCCCGAATGCAGTCTAATTTTAAGTTATATTTGGTCAAGGGTGCTTTTTGTTGCTTTGGACTTTCATTTATGATCTAGGATGTGGCCACAGTTTGAATGTTTCCTTGCCTGTGAAGAGCCTGGCTGATGAAAGGGATAAATCACCTCTTATCCATGACACTGCATACAACACGACCTAAGCCACCTCACTGCTTATTCTGGGCACTTCATTATTCCCACTGCTGTCAGACTCCTTGGTAATCCTATTTTAGAAACTTGAACAAACTTGAAGAGTCACAGAGCACTGAGACACTGCTGCCCTGGAAGTAGGTGGATAAGCTACCTTTTCTCTCCGACAAGTATAAGTAACTTGGCCTATTCATACACTTAATGTGGCCATTTTTAGACAAGCAAACCCACCTTCTCTTCTCTAGCTTTTAAGTGTGCGTTTTCTCATATATTTGCACCAGCTCGTTCATCAACGTATTCCCTTTCTGACGAAATGTCATCACTTTTGCTTCAGCTTCCTTACCCACGGCCTCTGTTCTCCATCAGAAATGATTCTTGGGATGTTCAAGGTGGGCATCTGACTCATACATAATAATAAAGAACTCTACAAACTGCAGATTATCTTTGAAACCCTCTTTCTAAGACAACTGTTTTTTAGGAAATAGCCAACAGTAACTTTCATTACTATGTTTTACTAAAATGAAGTCTTCCAGCCTACACAGTAAAAACAAAGAGAGATAACTCCTTCCCCGCAAAGACACAGATTAAATGGCACCCGGGAGAGGCAGTGGGCTAAGGTGGAAAGGGACCCTGAGTAGGACACAGACAGCCTACTGGACTCAGTGTCGTTGAGCAAGCGTTGAACTACTCTGGACCTCTGTGGAAGCAACTTAAGTGTCCATTGACAGATGAATGGATAAAGAAGATTTTATATAGATATAAATATATATGAATATTTTATAATATATGAATATTATTTAGCCATAAAAAAGAATAAAATCTTGCCATTTGCACCAACATGGATAGATCTGGAGGGTATTGTGCTAAGTGAAATAAGCCAGAGAAAGACAAATACTGTATGATATCACTTATATGTGGAATCTAAAAAACAAAACAAACACACAAACAAATAAAACAGAAACAGACTCACAGATACAGAGAACAAACTGGTGGTTGCCAGAAGGGAGAGGGCTGTGGGGAGACAGATGAAATAGGTGAAGGGGATTAAGAGGTACAAACTTCCAGCTATAAAATAAGTCACAGGGATGTAATGTACACATAGGGAATATAGTCAATAAATTTGTAACAACTTTGTATGGTGACAGATGGTAACTGGTCTTATTGTGATGACCAAATCATTATGTTGTACACCTGAAACTAATATAATATTGTATGTTAATTATAACTCAATAAAAAATAAAAAATGAGGATTTATGCTAGGTGATCACTAAAACTCTATCCAGCCTTACATGTTAAAATCATAACTTTATAAATACAACTGATGGCACAAGCTATTAGGTTTGACTGTGTCTCTTGTGCACGTGTACCTGGCCTTATTTCACATATCTATTGGATAACAGCTCTTTACTTCTGTTCTGATAATGAAATCACGCAGGTAAATCCAATTAGGGGCAGCCCTTCTCTCCAGGTCCCAGCAGAGTCACCAGCTGCTGATCATTAGAGACCCAGCCACATTCAGGTAGTTCTCCTTCAAAAACTAATTAGAGCACTTCCATCAGGATTTTTAACAGAAAGATGTCCGAGAATAACTCCGAAGTGATATGGACAAAATGATAACCAGCTTTATTAGACACTGAATAAAACACCAAACAAATTACAGTACCTATAAGTGAGTCAGCAGTTGGCGGCTGCATTTTTTTTCACATCTCCTTCCCTGTTAACGCATTAACCCATCTCAACCCATATCTTCTGCCTTCTTGGGCATCTTCCTGGTGAGGCCCTTATGAGTCGTGCAGTTCTCTGGGTCTCTAGGACACCGTCCATCTGAGCTGCTGGGAATACTGAGAACATGACAGACGCCAGCTCCAAAGACATTTCTCAGCTCACAACCTGCACCGCAACATGTTGTGGGAGCTATTTGTGGAAAATTCTTATAACTTCTTTGTTTCTCTGCCTCTTCCTTCTACCCTGCTTATACGGTGCTCTCTCCTGTATTCTCTCTTCCCCCAGCCTCTGAGTTTCTGAGACAGCTTTCTCCATGCTCTGCCCTGCCCTGCCCTGAACAGGGGCTGCTTCAGCCATCTTCCTATCCTTTTCTCCAATGTGCGTGGGCAATCATCTATGAAACGAGAGGCTAAACTGGGGGATGCATAAAACCTTGAGCAGCCCACCTGCATAGGCAATCACTGGGGTTGCCTACAAAGGTCCTTCCATCCTTGGTTCTTGGAACTTACTGAAGAGGAGAGGCTACTTACGACACAGATGATGTTTTGGTGGCAAGAACGAACTTTGGGGGCATGCCACCATGGAAAAAAAGATGCCTCCAGGAAGCTGAAGAAAGTTTGTCTGTAATTTATTTTTCTTCATTTTAAAGCATTCTCAGACCATATCAAAGCCCACTGATTCTTAACCCCATCTTTACCCATACTTATAGGTAATAATCATAAGCAATGCTTTTGAGCACTTGCTATGTGCCTGGCACTATCCTGGGTGCTTTTATTCATCCTCACAACCACCATTTGAGGAAAGTACCATTATTATCCCCATTTCACAGATGGGAAAATGTAGCTCAGAGAGGTTAAGTAATTTGCCCAAGGTCATATAGTAGCAAGTAGCAGAGATTGGCTTTGAAATTAGGCAACCTGGCTCCAGGGTCTTTGTGCTCTCCTGCCTCTAAATATAGGCTTTGGATGTGCAAAAATTTGATCGGGATCGTGTGTATGTGGGGGAAGGGGGGTGATGAAATGGTTTGGCTCCATTGAATAGCAAGTGATTGCCTGGATTCTCTTTCCCCCTTTTCAAAACAAATGCTTGACCAAAGCACAACCTATTTGAGAGACGGATGCTGTTTGTTTGCTTTATGGGTTCCTATAAATCTAAAGTTGGCATATTCTCCTCAGAATTTATCCATCCTGATTTGAGCTGGTAATGCGTGATTTTCATCTGCTTTGGGATGGGTTCAGCCACTTTAATAGAGCACCATGTGAATAACAAGACATATAAAAACATGGATGATTAGAGCCGGAAGGGACTTGATTTTTTTTAATAAGAAAGAAAACTGAGGCCCAGGTTGAGGAGGGGACCTGCCTGAGTTCATGACGTTTGTTAGCGATAGGATAGAATTAGAATCACCGATTTCTTAGAATTCTTCTTAGAAGTGGATGATGCCTCTTCTCTCACGGAAGTGAAAGTATCTAAAGTAAAGGCCATAGCCCTGCTTCTCTCAATGGGCTTATATTTTTAATAACACTGTATATATTTTCCTTTCTTTCTACCATCAATATTCAAGGGTAAAGAAAATGTCAAGAAGGAACTAGCAACCATAGTCCCTGACCTTTTCTGTCATCCCAACGCTGAGGACGCAGTTCCTCCCCACATCCCCACTTCCGGGCCAGTGGGACCAGGGCAGAACCTGGAGAAGGGGGGATGTAGAGAAGAAGGCAGCGCCAGATTCACCATCTGGACCCAGCCATACTCATGGTGCCCTTCTTTGGAAATTCTTTTAAAGTAGGGTATCTTTCTTTAAACGAATACTCCCTCTGTCCCCAAATCCTTAGTTCAAACTCCTAAGGCAAATAGGCAAATAACCCAATCATTCCAATCATTAGATGCCCCCTCCATGCTGTCTTCCCAAAGATAGGGAATAAAATTTCTGATGCCAAAGAATATTCCCTATCATGAAGTCCTTTCTAGGTTATTTCTGCCTTTGCAGAAATGCTTCCCTCCCTTTCTTTTTGTATTTAAATAAGGTAAGATCCCATGAGGTACAGCCATAAAAAGAAACAAAATTTAGTTATTTGTAGTGAGGTGGATGGACCTAGAGTCTGTCATACGGAGTGAAGTAAGTCAGAAAGAGAAAAACAAATACCATACGCTAACACATATATATGGAGTCTAAAAAAAAAAAAAAATCGTTCTGACGAACCTAGGGGCAGGACAGGAATAAAGATGCAGACGTAGAGAATGGACTTGAGGACGTGGGGAGAGGAAAGGGTAAGCTGGGACAAAGTGAGAGAGTAGCATGGACATATATACACTACCAAATGTAAAATAGATAGCTAGTGGGAAGCAGCCACATAGTGCAAGGAGCTCAGCTCGGTGCTTTGTGACCACCTAGAGGGGTGGGATAGAGAGGGTGGGAGGGAGACACAAGATGGAGGGGATATGGGGATATATGTGTATGTATAGCTGATACACTTTGCTACAGAGCAGAAACTAACACAACATTGTAAAGCAATTATACTCCAATAAAGATGTTAAAAAATAAATAAATAAAATAAAATTTTTTTAAAATAAAATGTAAAAAAAAAAAAAATCCCATGAGGTAAAAATTAAAGAGTTTCCCTAATACCTTTCTTTACATTAAGCGATGCCGCACTCTGAATAGACAATCTGGATTTATGCATATTGGGAATGATCTTATTCCAGCATAAGGGGATGAACTATATTATCAAGAGTATTCTAATACTGGACTTCCCTGGTTGGCACAGTGGTTAGGAATCCATCTGCCAATGCAGGGGACACAGGTTCGAGCCCTGGTCCAGGAAGATCCCACATGCTGCGGAGCAACTAAGCCCGTGCACCACAACTACTGAGCCTGCGCTCTAGAGCCTGTGAGCCACAACTGCTGAGCCCACGCACCACAACTATTGAAGCCCACTCGCCTAGAGCCTGTGCTCCGCAACAAGAGAAGCCACCGTGATGACAGGCCCGCGCACCACAATGAAAAGTAGCGCCCGCTCGCAGCAACTAGAGAAAGTCTGTGCGCAGCAACGAAGACCCAATGCAGCCAAAAATAAATAAATAAATATTTTTTAAAAAGTATTCTAATACTACTCAGGTCTTTTTCTTCATTTCAGTTTGATGGCTTAATACATTTTGTTGAACTTTGCATAATTGATTAGCATTTTTAAGGGTCTCATGATGACTATGTAACAGAAAGGTGGCCTCGTTGCTCCCCCAGCCACCAAGGCTCCTGGACCAGGGATGGCCATGTCACATAGGCCTATCAATCTGCTGATTGGCCAGATTCTCTCCACCAAGAAATTGACCACAGACACGGGTACACTAAAAAAAATTGGAGGTTGAGGGTTGAGCTGAAAGGTCAGATAGAAGCAGAGCCAGACTTAGTGACACAGCAAGTGAAAGCCACAAGCAAGTTGAATGTTATGGGAAAACCCACACTGAGTAGTAAATGAAGAAGTTCAGAGAGAAAAACAGGTAAGAGGCTATGTGGCTTCAGAGCAATAGAGACAGGAGTTCCACTGTTCCCTGAGGACTGATTCTCAGCACCCATCTTGGAGGTTGTATTTTCTTCCTTTGATTCCTTCACCTATTCCTGCAGCCCTTAAATCCCTCACTTTTTGCCTAAGCCAGTTCAGGTAGGCTTGTGGGGTTTTTTTTTCTTTTTAACCAAACTCTAACTAGCAAGTCTACATTATCACCCATATAGAACAGTCTTATTTGTTTGTTTAATCATTCTTTCAGAAAATAGTGAAACATAAGGAGTCTCAGTTGGGAAGAAACAAAGTTAAATGCTTTCAGATTTTGAAAGGCCTTTTTTTTGTCATGTTTCTACAACAAATCTATGTCTGTGTGAAATCAGACGAATTCGCAATATGGTTAGTTTGAGCTCTGCTACCATCATGCTGGGCATTTGTTTAGCAGGAAATACATGCTATTTCAGACTTAAGATAACTATTCATCATTTGGCAAAGTTGAATCTCCATAGTCAGATAGAGTGCCCGGATTCAGTAAATAGAATCCCAGCACTTGATGTTTCCAAATGAGAATGTATGGTATGCTTTTAACATCAGGCTTCTTAAATGTAAAAAGCAAAGACACACACACACACACACACACACACACACACACACAATTTAAAAGCAAGCAGCACCACGCAGCGGTGGGACGAGGAATAGCCACCATTTGAGGGAAGCACCAGTATTTGTTCCCTTGGAAAACAGAGGACTGGTTCTTTGTTATTTTTTCAGAGAAATTTAAACATGATCGACACAGTGTTATTTTCTGTGAGAAAGAAACCATTTTTATGATGTCTTTCACTTCTCGGCATCTTGACAAGAACAACTGTTGGCTAAATGTCAAACTTACTTACAGATGAAAATACTAACAATAAAAAAGCAGTTGTCATATTTTACCATGTGTGGTTGAGTTTATTATAACCAAATGCATTTGAAAACACAATGACTCAAAAAAACACTATATTCTGCACAGCAAGGAAACCACCAACATAATGAAAAGGCAACCTACTGAGGAGGAGAAAATATTTGCAAATCACGTATCTGATAAGGAGCTAACATCCAAAATATATAAGGATCTCATACAACTCAATAACAAAAAAAATCTGATTAAAAATGGGCAGAGGACCTGAATAGACATTTTTCCAAAGAAGACATACAGACGGCCAACAGGTACACGAAAAGATGCTCCACATCATTAATCATCATGGAAACTCAAATCACAACCACAATGAAGGGCTTCCCTGGTGGCGCAGTGGTTGAGAGTCCGCCTGCCGATGCAGGGGACACGGGTTCGTGCCCCGGTCCGGGAAGATCCCACATGCCGCGGAGCGGCTGGGCCCGTGAGCCATGGCCGCTGAGCCTGCGCATCCGGAGCCTGTGCTCCGCAACGGAAGAGGCCACAACAGTGAGAGGCCCGCGTACCGCAAAAAAAAAAAAAAAAAAAAAAACCCACAATGAAATATCACCTCACACCTGTCAGAACGGCTATCATCAAAAAGACAAGGAATAACAAGTGTTGGTGAGAATGTGGAGAGAAGGGAACCCTCTTGCACTGTTGGTGCGAATGTAAATTGGTGCAGCCATGGTGAAAAACAGTATGGAGCTTTCTCAAAAAATTAAGAATAGAACTACCATATGATTCAGCAATTCTACTTCTGAGTATCTACCTGAAGAAAATGAAAACACTAATTTAAAAAGATATATGCACCCCTATGTTCACTGCAGCATTATTTACAATACCCAAGACATGAAAGCAACCAAAGTGCTCATCAGTGAATGAATGGCAAAGATGATGTGATATAGATATACAATGGGGTATTATTCATCCTTAAAAAAAGGATGAAATCTTGCCACGTGTAGCAACATGAGTGGAGCTTGAGGGCATTATGCTAAATAAGTCAGAGAGAAGAAGACAATACTGTATTTTCTCTCTCATACATGGACTCTAAAAATATTTTTTCAAAAAGCTGATAGATACGGAGAATAGATTGCTGGTTGCCAGAGGTGCGGGTTGAGGTGTGGAAGAAATAGGTAAACTGTTTGGGTTTCTTTTTTTTAGTTTAAGTAAACTGAAAAACACAAATTTTAAGGAAAAATACCATTACCTTATTGCCTGAGGACATTCCTTTTATTCTTGGGTACAGAGAACATTTTATTGCTAAACTTACTCTGCTGAAAATCAAATTTTATAACAGTAAATTTAGCACAAATGTAACCACAGGCATTAGAGTGATCACATTAAATACATGAAAGTAAAATACACCTCTGATATTATAAATTGAGTAACAGTTTGGCTCATAATTTATTCCATGTGTGAAGTATAAAACAGTGATCTGAAAACCATTTCCACCTATTTCAATCTAAAGATATTAGTTCTTCAGTTCTTTGAAGTGTGAAGACCTTAATTTCTAGAATGTATTCTGTTTGTGTCACAATGGGATGTTCATCTTTCCTCAACAATGCTTGATCTCTTAATACCTTTACCGACACCCTCAGTGGACAGCCTTCCTAGGCATTTCTCCGTAAATGAAGAGTTTTTAAGAGAACTTCAGCAGAATCACTGGTGTCTAAAGAGCCATTTTCTCATTATTTAACTTTTTAAGGCTTCTTGCTGTTGGAAAAAACATGATTAGCAGAAGTGCTGCAAAATAATCTGCAGTTTAGAAGAATGCGTGGTCAGGATCAGCACACCTCAGATAGCATATTTGAACGGTTAACAGAGCATAAAAAATAAAGACAGCCCTTAGCACCATTGAGTGACGTACTGAGGGATGCCAGTCCTGGAGTTTTCAATACTTTTATGAGTCTGAATATCCACCGGAACACAGAGGATGAAAGGTCCTGTGTTAACCATATTTTTGTATTTTCTCTATTTCTTAATGCTCTGGGGCCTCACTTGCCATGGAGGGACTGGCCCTCCCCGGCTGGCCAATTCCTAGAGATTGTAAAGAACTTGCCTGCAAGTGTGACTTTCATATACAAACCAACATCCAGAACCCTTGCTCCCCAACTACCTCCTTTTCCAGACTCTCACATATCAAGCTACTACCCTCCCTGCCCTAATCACCTCAGGACCAGGCATCAAACAACTCAGGACGTCCCATACACCCCAGAGACCACTGAAATTATTCAAAGTAGCCAATCCTAAGCCTGCTTACCTTGCCTTGCCCATTCCCTTCTATAGACACCATAACAAAGGTTTTGGCCCACACTTTCTCCTTGCTTTCCCTCTGCCTCCTGAGTGACCCTGGTGCTTCCTCATGTGGCCCTGCATGGCATGCCTGGCCTCCTGCTTCTAAGGATCTGTAAGTAGAAAACTTGTTCCTTCATGCTAGTCATCTCCATATCTGCATG
The DNA here is from genome assembly GCF_039906515.1 of Pseudorca crassidens. Classification (NCBI taxonomy): domain Eukaryota; kingdom Metazoa; phylum Chordata; class Mammalia; order Artiodactyla; family Delphinidae; genus Pseudorca; species Pseudorca crassidens. The sequence continues at coordinate 57,217,527 of NC_090308.1, forward strand.
TCTCACCATAAAACAAATCAGAACAGTTCCTGGGAACATTTTAAAACAGATTTCTAATAATGTAAGACTCTCTTGTCTCCATCATTTTCATTTCCTCGTACACTTTATTCCCAGAATTATGTGAAAGTATATTTTGTCCAGAACCACGTTTGGATCTGAGGCTCAAGAGATGTATAAAGGGAAGATGATTATTCTCCTTGTTACTTTGTGTGTGGACCTTATTTATGCCACTGAGAAAAACTTAACCCAAATAGTAATTGTAAATCCATGCTTTCTAGGACTTTACGACCCAAATTTAATCTTTTACTTTGAAATTTGATTATGGCTCTGGTCTGTATTAATTCCAACCTTTTTTTTTTCACTGTAGGGGATTTAACTGATTTTAAAGTGCTAAAAACAAACACAGAACTGATTAAATAACCAAAGCATTAATTTGGCAGTAATCAATAGTCACCGCATTTACGTATTTGTCCCACGTGGCTTGGGCACTTGGCATATTATGACGTATTATATTTTCACTAAATAATTAACTTCCAGTCTGCCTGATAAATTGTTTCACTCTTCTCATAGTTTGTGCCCAATTGACTCTGCTGTTCAATTTCCTCTACTGGATTCAGAGTGCTCCGAGGCTCAGCCCATTTCATTTGTGCAACTAAACACTGTTCTCCTAGGGTTACATTTAATTAAAACAGCAGTCATTAAGAGAAATATTTCACTTCTCAGGTCTAAACCATCCTTTGTTAGTATAATTACTTTGCAAAAATCACACTGTGGCAAGACAGGAAAAAACCGAAGCAGATGCAATTGTGGAGTCACTCTCTGAAAGCTGAAGAACAAAATTGTCAGGAAGCAGCAGCCATTTTTTTGCCTTGTTTCAACTTAATAAATTCATAAATCAAATATATCAATAAAATATCCACAGTAGATGCCCAGGTCTGCTGCATTTTTATTTTGCTGAGTGAATATAAACAGCTTCTGAATCTTGTATCGAGTATGGTAGACGTGTATGAATGTGTAGTTATGTGTACACATGTGTTGGTGAATGAATGTGTGTGTGTGCGTGCGTGTGTGTGTGTGTGTGTCCGGGGGCACTATCATTAATTAAATACCTACTATACACAAGGCACTTGGCTTAACTACTACTGTACATTTTTTCTCCTACTTTGTTCATATAGTTCTAGTGACTATTCTGATTCTTACAATTATAGCCCTGTGTAATTAATCAATTTTAAATGTTCTTAAATAACATAAAGATTAATAAGAATGGATATTTATACGTGGGTAGAGAACGTAACTGCTGAAATGTAATATGTTCTAGAAATTCTACTTACAAGGAGTTAACATTTCTGTGCCAGGCCCTGAGTTAAGAATTTTACATATGTTTCCTCATTTACGTCTTACTACAATCAGTGAGATGAGATTTCCTTTACTCTTTTTACTATTGAGGAAAATGAGGCTCCCTAGAGGTTAAATGACTTTTCAAGGTTATGTAGCTCTTTCTACTTTCAGGTAGTTTCTGTCAAGGGAAATCCAGATGGTGAGGTAGGTACTATTTTAAGATACCTTCTTGGTTTGCTTGTGGCTCTCCCCTTAGTGCGTCAGTGGCACTCTCAGCCTCGGGTTGGGTGGGCAGACACAGCATCCCAGGTCTCACAGAGAAGCCCCATGTCAGGCTCAACATGGTGCTTGAGCAGGAAAAAGCAATGGTCCAGGCCGAGACTTTTCAAACTCTGTGGTGAAGGAGCAGTTACTTTTGTAATAAAAATAAAATATTATACGTAAAATAACAAAGTAAAATGATAAAAATGAATCGCTAGATATACGAAATGAAAAAAATCCAAAGACATGAGAAGTAAAGCCCCAAGTTTTCATTATTAAATTCAAATGGCTACAAGAAGTTTCTAAACTCTTACTCCCAATTTCTGTACCTATCTCGTTGAGAACTAGTTACAAATAATTTTAATAATTTATGTATATTACCACGTCCATATACCACGCTTTTTAGAGCATTGGTCAAAGCCATAAGCCTGAGGTTAGCCATCCGGAGCCCTACTCAGTTTCATTTGGGGTGGGGAAACTAGTCAGGGCTTCCTGGTCCCTAAAAGGCAGAAAAATGTTTGAGGAGACTGAAAGACTAAAAAACCCTTCTGCTTGAATCAAGGAGATGCAGTGAGCACGGAACAGACAAGTGAAGGAGGTGGCAGGATGGCAAGCATCAGCGGCAGATGGAGAAGAGGTAGAAGTCAATACTCAAGACCTGGTGAGATGGTTACACCTCCGTGAGGGCCTCTCAGGGCGGAGATCATCAACCAGACATGCATCCTTCAAATGCACCTCCATTTTCTTAAATAAGCCTCCATAAACCCAGATTCTTCCGAAGAGAAAGGAAGAAGCAGGGGGTGAAGAATCCTGAATGGCTGACTAGGGAGCTCCCCAAAAGACTGAGTTTAAAATCGGAAGTGACTGAGTTTCCTTGATTTGGCAAAATTCAATTTTCTGCTGTTGAAGGGAAAGGAGGGGGGGGGACTTGTGTACTAAAATGAATGTAATTCCAGATATTTTTAAAGTATATTTTTGAAACTGGATTGTGTATTTTGTAAAAGATCGTATCTTCTACATGGAATTATTTTCATTTTAACAGAAGACAACGCCCTAATCTAGAAAAGTGGATTTTTAATGGAAAGAATTTCTGGTAACAATCGCAAGTAACTAGGAGAACTTAAATCTCCTAAATCACAATGCCACAGAGAATCACCTTCCCATACATTCAGCTCTTTTGAGAAGTTCTGTTGTCCTCCACAGAAATCACTGGCAGATCTGTAATAATATATTTCTCCATATGGCTTTGCATATTAGAAATCACTTAATATTCTATTTGTTTATTTGGGAATTTAGAGTAATATACAGTTATATATCTGAGTGGTAAATAACCCATCTAGATAATGAGCTGAAATTGCTCTTTCAGTCAGATGTTTTGCTAGCATGCAGACAGACGGTAGCATCCATGGGTCACTCAGATCTCACGATCTCATCAGTGTTTGCAGCTATGCCCTCCAGGCCACTACCATTAATGGCAAGGGCTGTCCAAACTTTTTAGCCACAAATTTCTTTTTTCAAATAAAACCAAACATAGACTCTCGATATATAAAATCCCAATTTATAAACAGATAAAAGAGGTAAGGAATTGGAAGTACATCTTACTAGTAACTTCCTCATCATGTCTCTCCCTGAGGCCATGCAAAACCCTGGGTCTCTGAAGAACAAATTTGGAAACCACTTCAGGGCTCCACCTACACAGATGGATATCTCCTTTCTTGAGAAAACTAAGCTCTGATCTTTACCCAAATGTGTACTTCCCTCATATTTAAAGGGCCAAAAGACACTTCAGTGGGGAAAGTGTTGGTTGGTGGTTAGAATGAGAACAGTTGATGAAGAGAATGTCTTGTGTCTGAGGACATGGACTGTATGATATTTTAGATGGGGACTTAACAGAAAGTCTCTTTTATGTGGCCCTATCATTGGACTGGAATGAAAAGATGTGGTTGGTTTTATTCACTGCAGCTTGCCAAAAAGGCAATGACTTATAGCAAAAATCTGAAAAGTCTTGGGTTCCTATCTTACTTATTGACACTGACTCAGCTAAATGATATCGACTACATGTTTTCAGTCCCATATTTTCAATGAATATATCCAGATTTACTGTTTTGACTTCTTGTGATGACATCTGAAACAAATTTTGAAAAGTAATGACATGAACACTTTATGCTGTCTTCCACTTCCTATACTTTAATCTCCACATTGAGGGCACAGCTTCTCCGTGCATCAACCTTCTAACTTTCTGTTTGGTTGCATAGGGTAATAACAACATATGGTAGCTATTGACACAATCAATAGCAAAAATAATCCCCAAATGCTCCATTTCCAACATGACCACTTGCTCAATCCATTAATTTAGGAAGGTATTTTCAAACCAACATGTTTACCGTTTATTTAAAATCATATAAATAAGCCATTATTGAATTCATTCTTAATTTCTCTTTAACCTTAAAATATACATTTATTGAATGCCTACCTTATATGATGCCCTGTGTTGGGATTACCAAAGTGAACAAACCGTAAAAAGAATAGATACATGTATATGTATAACTGAATCACTTTGCTGTACACCTAAAACTAACACAACATTGTGAATCAACTATACTCCAATATATATATATATATTGGAGCCGTGATTGAACTAATGAGCTATCTACAGTTCAGTAGGACTGTCAGAGATTTTGAAAGGAGTGGAGTACATGTCCCTCTTCCCAACAGAACCTTGAGTCTCTTGGGCATGAATTTTGGTTATAATTGACCCCAGTTCTACTCCAAGGACAGCTTCTGATTGGCTCAAACCATTCAGCATAATCCCATTCTCTTGACCTTGTCCCAGAATAAAAGGCATGATCTGATTTGGTCCAACCAGAATGAAGCCCTGCCTGAGCTTTGTTCAGGGAAAAGGAAAGAGAAGCTTTCTGATTCCCGGGTACTCAGCGATGGCAGGTCTGATAGATTGATTGTATTACCACCATGAGGGAAACCAGTTGGAGGACAAAGCTTACAACAAGGCTGAGAGAATTTAGAGAAACATAACCAGAGCCACAATCAAACCAACCCTGTGGATTTTTACTGTATGGACAACAGATTATATGGGTTTTCTACACTTGCTACAAAAATACTCCAACAGAAACAACGTCAAGAATGATCGACCTCAAGAAAGGTGGGAGTTACCAAAACTATAGTCAGACGTTTCCAAACTAATCTTATGGCTTTAGATGACATTTAAAATTGAGCTGAAGGTTGTTATCAATTCTAAGTGACAAATTTTCTTCTAAAAAAGCAGGAGCAAATATTCTGGCATCTCTTTCTAAAGGGATGATATGTGTGAGGAACTAACTTTAGGGTCAATTATTTTCTTAGACACAGCCCTGGCTTCAGGGAAATGTTTTATTTAAATTCTGTCCTCCTCAACTTTTGAATAGTTGACTATGGTTCTGGAATCTGAAATCTTGTGAACTAATGATGAGGAAACTCATGAAAGAAAAACAAAGTACGGCGTATTTACAATGATCCTTGTTATTCACCATTGCCCTTTATCCCCAATCACTCAACTAGGACATCCTAGCTCTAGCAGTCTATGATTTTAAGCATCTGTTAAGCAGCTGCTTTGGACTTGACACTGTGTAAGGCTCTGTGAATTCCAAACATTTCAGTGAAGTCTGTAGCATACTAAGCATCTCAGCCATGACCAATGTGAAGCTTACTAAAAATAACTGACTGGCTTCTTTAGTCTAAGTTAGAAGTTTAGTTTAATTTAGGACATAAGTTTGATTTACTTACATCCCACTGGTATGAAAAAATTAATAAAGGATACTGCTTTTCTACTTTAAAATATTCACCAATGTAACCATGGCTATCACTTTTTTTCTTAGAAAGGAAGGTCTAGAAAGAAAGGAAGTGCATAAACACTAGGTGGCACTATAGCTTGAAATAACATTCAGATAAAAGGCACCTAAGATATTCATGAGAGATGACAAAATAGAAAAAAGAAAACCAAAAGAGTATAATAAATCCATATTTAAGAAAAGATTAAATACCAAAGTCTTTTAGTGCTTACTAAATAAAGTGAGTAAACCTTATGCAGTCAATGAATTAACTTTAAATGAACTTACATAACCTAATACATCAGAAAGATAAGTTCTTCCCCCCAGTTGAAATAAGACCAGTATTCACTAGAAGGCAGCATCTCATTAAGCCAGAGATAGTTATTCAAAACTTTTTTATTATTCCAGATAAAGCCTAAATTTAGGTTTCATCTTGTCCACCAAATTTTACAAACGAAAAATTTTTTTCTTCTCAGAAAACAAAACAAAATATCCCTTAATGAAAAAATAAGTTACATGAGAAGTTAAGTATATGGTTTATTGCTTTTCTCTATTTAGATCATAGGCACATAGCTAATTTACATCCAATAAGCTCAGTAAATTATACCTCTTATAAATTTAGAATCTTTGCCTGAAGTGAGTTTTATATATATAAATGCAGCATTTTATTGACCATGCATAGTCTTTGTTAACCAGTTGCAAATGAAGAATGCTGGCAGGGTACCTGGAAGGTATTGGTCCCCTGAGTGAGTGATTCATTTGTTTCCATCTTGGCGGGAACCCAGAACCATCCAGAGAGCTCTTGGTTACTTTCCAAATTCATGTCCTCTGTCCTTCAGAGCTATCTGCTCATATGATATCAAGCAGGAGGCCTTAGACAACTCCCTCCCAAAGCCACAGAGCCAAGCCTAACATTGAAATAAAATTGATTTTTAAAAACTTCCTGTGAGGTCCCAGCAAAACAAACAGTGTGAAGAACGCTTAGAATTGTGTGCCGTTCATGGTGAAACCAAACACCTCACATGCGACCTGAGCCCACAGTCTTCTAACCGAAACTGCACAACTCGTCTCAGGACTTACCAAAGCTCAGATTCTTTATATCTCGGCGCAGAAGGAATTCAGCTGAGGCGAAGTGATAGGAAATTCCGATTTGCACACTGGTTTGGCCCAGCATTGCCGGAGAAATCTCCTGGGATGTGTCATTTGTTACTTTGAACTTCTTGGTACCAGGACTGCTTATTGTGATCAGTTACTCCAAAATTTTACAGATCACGAAGGCGTCAAGGAGAAGGCTCACGACGACCCTGGCTTCCTCGGAGAGCCACCAGCTCCGTGTGTCCCAGCAGGACGTCCGGCTCTTCCGCACCCTGTTCCTGCTCATGATCTCCTTCTTCGTCATGTGGAGCCCCATCATCGTCACCATCCTCCTCATTCTGATCCAGAACTTTGAGCAAAACCTGGTCATCTGGCCGTCCCTCTTCTTCTGGGTGGTGGCCTTCACCTTTGCCAACTCGGCCGTCAACCCCATTCTCTACAACATGTCACTGTTTAGGAACGAATGGAGGAAATTTTTTCACTGCTTCTTCTTCTCAGAAAAGGGAGCCATGTTTACAGACACATCTGTCAGAAGAAATGATCTGTCTGTTATTTCCAGCTAGTTAGTTTTTCTCTGTAGGCGTCTATTTGTCACTCTCTGGCAAGCCATGGTGTGTTTTCAAAGGGAGTTCATTTCCAGGACGGTCGCACCAGGGTACCTGCTTTAAGAAAATGTAACCTATGCAAATGTACATTTACAGCACCAGTACATTGAGGGGTGATCATTCAGTATAACAATTCTATCCTTTATAAAAGTATTTGCTGTGGGTTCCTTTTCAATATGAACTTTTTCAGTGTGTAGTATGATTAAGTTTAATAATTTTTATTTGTAACTGTTCAGCAGTCTCATCTCCTACACGTAAAGCCACGCCTTGCCGGTTTCCTGAAGTGAGTCTTGGAACAGGTCCAGGACCCAGATTTTTCCTCTGAAGAGTCATGGCCACTCTAGCTCCCCACCCTGGATTTGCAAGGCTGCAGGATCATTCATTAACGTCAAGAGCGCTTGAGGAATTTCCAAGGAACAAGGATTTAATTTCCAAGGAATTAAAGGTGACTTTATTTTTCATTTATAAAGGGATGCCATGGACCCCTTTAGGAGAAGCTTTGTCACGAAGTCAGACAGGAAGTCGGATGACTCCAAACATTTGACAGTGAGAACAGGAGTGATTCCCTTCGTTGATCCGCCTGTTAGATGCCTCTTAAGCACATGCTGTGGCCGGTGTTCTTGGTGGTGGGAATACAGCAGTGAACCAGACAGCCATGGCCCCTGCCCTCACGGAGCTTACTTATCTTCTAGGTGGGGGCAGCGAAAAACCAAACATAAGTCAATAGACAATATAGTGTTATGGAGTGAATTAGCGTCGTGAAGAAAATGGGACAGTGATGGCAACTTAGATGGGGTGTTGAGGGGTCTGCGAAGACCGTTCTAAGGGCAAAAGGTAAACCACAAGAAGGAACCAGCCATGTGAATCCAAGGGAGTGGGGCTTTGCAGGTGGAGCAGACGCTGGTGCTGGTGCAAAGAGCCTTGTGTACTTGTGGGACAGAAAGAAGAGGTGTAAACAAAGCAAACTATTGGCTCCTGTATGCCGGGCAATGTCCTTGATGCCAAGACAGAGGGGTGCTGTGCTGGAGACCATCAGTTGAGACCAGAGAGGTTACAGGGCTGGATTACACAGGGTCTGGGAGGCTGCCATAGAGAGTTTATTCTGTGTTCAGTGGGCAGCCACTGGAGGTTTGCAAGTGGATGCTGAAGTGACCTGCTGTACTGGTTGCTGTGCAGGGAATGAACTTTGTGGAGCAGGAATAAAGATGGAGACCAGTTAGGTGGCTGTTGAAGCAGAGAAAGAAGATGGGGAAGTTGGAGGTGGGTGGCATCCGTGGGGGATTGTGAGAAATGATCTTGGGACATACTTTGGGAAGGCAGAGCAAACATGATGTATTGATGGACAGGATGCAGATTAGGAGGGAAAGAGAGGATTCAGGGGTGACTCCTGACAGTGATTGGATGGAGAGCAGGCAACAAAAATGGGGAAGACTAGAAGAATGGGAAATAGAAAGACCAAGAGTTTCATTTGGGGCATTTACACGTGAAACCCCAGTGAGATCCAAATGGAGAGCAGGCAGTGGGGTGCAGGGATGTGGGGTGTGGGCCTGAATATGCAACGTTGGGAGTCACCAGATAGTGTTTGCAGATTTATGGCTTTATGAAATGTCCCTGGGAAGAGAGAGAGAGAAGAAACCGGAGCCAGCGAGAACCCAGGGCTACGCCAGCACTTGGAGGTTGGGCCAGTGGCTGGAACAGCAGCTCAGGGCCTGGCACATAGGACGTGCTCAGCCAATCTTTGTCACCAAGTACATCAGAGCCAGTAGTTGTCTTTGCTGGTGGAGTTTCTTGAGCAGCTTGCTTTTTAAGTAAGGTTTATTACAAGCTTGAGGACTAGAGGACAGGGATCTTTTGTCCATCTTTAGTTAATAAATTTGGTAAATTAAAAAAAAAAAAAAAAAAAACTTCCTGTGAATATTTGATTTCATGTGACCAAAGACTTCATAGAATAAATGTAAGCTTGTTTTTGTCCATCTGAGAGAAAAAAAAAAGTGCTATTTTTCTGGGTCAGTTTGTCCTCCCTAAACATCCTCTGCCAGGCCCCATCCTCTCTTACAGTATAAAGTGACTAGTCACTCCTGTTGAGTGACTAGGAAAAGATATTTTCAAAATAATTAGGTGCTGCTCTGTTAGGAATTTCTCTAGGATTGTCTTTACTCACAAAATACTACTTTTGTGGCTGGAGAAGCTTATAATATATTCACTACCTAAGGCAAAAATATTATTTTCATAACATAAAGAGGCCAAGAGAACTGAGAATGAGGTTTTTTTAAAATTTCAATTAATAACATGTTGCTTTGTTTTGCTGTTTTAAGAAATGAAAATAGAGTATCTTTGAGACAGAAACTTGAATTATAAGAAACTAGAAAAGAATACAAGGGTTCTAGAGTAGCCATAAATCACAAATATATACTGAATTCTCTATTTCTAAGGAACAGGATTAAGGATCATGTAACAAAAATACATAAGAGATGGTCCCAGTTCTTTAAAGAGCTTATAATTTTGGAAAGAAAAGCTATAAACACTCAGAAAGTTAATTAAGCATAAAAAATGTAAATAACAGTTCAAGGCAGGGATAAAGGTAGTTCCTAAGATTTCTTGAATGAATGGTACAAATACAAGAGTATAAAAATTATTTATGAGAAAATATATTTATTAGTTGGAATATAGACTAAGCTACTGTAAAAGAAAGAAAGAGAGACCTAAAAATTCAGAGGCTCAAATAGGATAGACTTTGGAGAAAAGGCAGTCCAGGGAACATATATATTTTGGTTCCTCTGGGTCATCTGGGGACCCAAAGCCCCTTCTACTTTGGGTCCCCCACAGTATTGTATTGGTTAAGGTGCTGCTAACATCTAGAAGATAAAACAAGCATCTCAGTGGCTCCACACAATCATTTCTTACTCACATAAAGTCTGGAGGGTGACCAGAGGGGTGCAGGGGGAGGTTGTGCACCAGCTCCCTGCAGACATTGGGAGACCTAGGTTGACTGAGGCTCTGCTATCTTCAACAGCATGGTCCTCAACATAGACATCCAGCATTGATTGCTTATGCAAATTTGGAGGCTTAAAAGTTATTTTTTAATGTTTGTTTTGTTTTGTGGTTTCTTTGACAAGAAAATTCTCTCAAAACTTTAGTTGACTTCAAACCTGTTTATTTTCATCAGCTCCTGTGGTAGGCAGAATTCTAAGATGGCCCTCAAGATTCCCACCCCATGGTGTACATGCCTTGTATAATGTATAAATGCCAACTTAAATTTAAGCAGACTTGTGAATACAATGGTATATCATTTCCATGAATAGATTACTAATCAATTGACTTTGAGTTAATCAAAAGTGAGCCAATCTGCGTGGGGCTGACCTAATCAAATGAGCTCTTTAAAAGCAGGGAGCCTTTTCTAATGTCAGAGAGATTCCACGCGAATAAGAATATCCATTGTTGTCTTTGAAGATGGAGGGGTCTGTGTGGCAAGGATCTGAGAGCAACCTCTAGGAGCTAAAGCAACTTCCAGCTGACTCTCAGTAAGGAAATGGTGACCTAAGCCCTACAATCTCAAGAAATTTAATTCTGCCACTGCCAGTGATTTTTGGAAGTGGGCTTTGAACCTCAAATAAGACCACAGTACCAGCCAATACCTTAATTTCAGCCATGAGACCTGGGCAGAGGATTCAGCTATGCCATGCCCAGACTTCTCAACTATGGAACTGTGACATAATAAAAGTAGTTTCAAGCTGCTAAGTTTGTGGTAATTTGTTATACAGCAATAGAAAGGTCATATAATTCCCACACAATTGCTAGACATACTTCTCAAGCTCAATTTTTCTTCTTCTTTCTTCTTTGTGCTCACACTTCTTCCCTTCAACTTAAAGTATCTTTCTTGAGACCATCAGACTTGGGAAAAAAGGCCATATCCTTAATATGATATTTTCTACAAGGCTAAGTATTAATAGGCTTTTGTTACCTAAAGACTTTTAAAATTTTACTTCTTCCCTTTGAGGCTGTCTTAGTTCAGGCTGCTATTACAAAGTACCACAGACTACGAGGCTGTAAGTCCAAGATCAGGGTGCCAGCAAGGTCAAGTTCTGGTGAGAGCCTGCTTCCTGGTTTGCAGGTGGCTATCTTCTCCTTCTACAGGAAATAAGAAGGAAGCTCTCTCCTGTCTCTTCATATATGGGCACTAATCCCATCCATGAGGGCTCCACCCTCATGACCATATACCTCACAAAGGCCCCACTTCCAAATACTATCACCTTGGGGATTAGATTTCAAAACATGATTTTGGGGTTGGGGGGCACAAATATTCAATCCATCTCAGGGGCCTACAGGAAGCTGGCATTTCCAATCCCTCTAAATCCCAAATTTCTGGACTGACTCTATTCCATCCTTTCTCTTGCAAATGTGCTAATGCTTGCTGTGGTGTTCTCTTTCTTGTATAACCTTGCTAAATGAAACCAGTTACCAACACACACACTACTAAGATTCTGTTTCCAACTACATTTGAAAATCTGAATGAAAGGGATACATTTCCAAGAAAAATATAAATTATAAAAATTTGTTCGTAAAAAGAAGAAAATAACTTGCACTAACAAATAATAGGGTAAAATGACACTTTTGAAGTAAAAACATTAAAAACATAGCATTAGGCTCAGATAGTTTTTTTGTCCAAATTCATTAAAACCCATAAGGAACAATAACTCTCATACTATCTATATACTTCCAGAGCAGAGAGGAAAAGGAAACTTCAAGTATTTTTTTTTAAAATAAGCTATTAGAACCTTGATTTCAAAACCTGACAAATAGAGGATGCAGATAGAGACCAATCTCACTTTTGAATAGGATGTGCGATCAAAAAAATTGGCAAAAAATATGTATTTTAAATATAGATGTAAAAATTCCAAAATATTAGCAAAGAATCCTTCAGTATAACAAAAGAATAAAACTGCATCACCACAGGAGGTATATTATAGTTCTGTGAACATTGTTTAATATTAGCATTAGTTAGCAAAGTGAAAATATATCATTATACATAAAGGACAAAAAGGGAAAATTAGATATTGATACACTTCAAAAAAGATGTTTGATGACATTTAATATTTATCTATGATTACAGTTTTCAATAAAATAAGAATATGACATACTTCCTTAATGCAGGGGAGAGGAGAGGTGGAAATCCATTTATAATCAACAGCCAATGTCATGTTTAATGATAAGACAGTAAAAAGAGAATCAAGAATATTTATTATCATCAAAGTCATTTAAGAAAAAAAGTTGTAAATGTGATTGTAGTTTGCAAGTAATATGATTACAAACCTGACAAGTACCAAATAATCAATTGAAAAAAATTAATGTTTAATTAATTTAGTTTAGAACTAACTTTTTAAAAGTTATGGGTAAGACAACAGATTAAAAAATAAACAATAATATTTTAAATATAAAAAATATATAATCAGTCAAAATATAATGGGTAAAAGCCTTATTCATAATAACACAAAAATAAATACTTAAATTGAACTTAATAAATGCAGAAAATATATGGGAAAAAACTACAATAATTTTTGAAAATCATTCAAGAAAAGTTGAAGCAGTATTGGCAAAAAAGGCATTTGGGACAACTTGCTAATCAACTGGAAACATTAAGATTTCCACCTCATAATTTATACCAAATGTATTTTAGCTGAATTAAAGATAAATATAAAAAATAAGATTATAAAGCTAGAATGAAGGATTAGTGAGTATTTTTAATTTGGTGTGACTACAGACTTGTAAGTTTGACTTCAAAGGCAGATTCCTCCAAAGAAAAAAATTTGTAGGTTTTATCATATAAACTTTAAAACCGTCATCTGTCATTTTCAGTGGAGAGGAGGTATTGATGATCAAAAGGCGAGCCCTCTCTTTCCCATGGATGGAAGCACACCAGAATCTTTGTGTGTGTGAATTCTAAAATTACTCTCACTTTGTGTAATAAAAAATACTTTTTTATTTTTTTAACTGTCATTAACTGAGTGTTTAGTATGTGCCAGGCAATGATCATATGAAGTGTGCATCATTTTTTTCATTTCACAGATGAAGACTGAAATTTAGTGAAGTTATCAGTACCAAGTAACACGATTAGCAGCTTGCATATTCTGAATACTGTGCTAAGTTCCTTTTAAAGAGTCTCATTTAATTCTCACAGTAATTCTATGAGGTAGAAGCAATTACTACTCTAATATTCAGGTAAGAAATCTTAGGCTCATAGAGGTTGAATAATTTGACCTGTTTGTAAGTGGTTACCTGGAGCTGAGACCAGTCTGCCTTTATGTCCCCTTTCCCCATGAGCCAGAGCTCAGAAGCATTAGTTATGCTGTTGAAATTTTGTTGAAATTCTCAAATAATCTTAAAGGTAGAAATGAGATGTTCATGTTTTTCAGAAGCAGATTTTGTCTGAAGATGTTGAGAAACAGTAACTTAAAACTTTTCTAAATTCCAAAGTTACCAATTAACAATGTAACATAAAATATTACGTAAAATGTAACATAAAAATTAGGGAAAATTGTTTGTAACATGTTTAATAAGTATTTATTGAATGCCTACTGTGTGGTGGACACTGTTTTAGGCACTGAATATCTAAAGAAGCAACAGATAGGTTTCTACCATTATGGAGTTTACATTCTAAAAGTAGGGTTCATAGCCTTACAAACTGTTAAAGAAAAAATAATCAACAACCCAACATATAAAAAAACAAGTAAGCAAATAGTCAAGAATGAAATGAATTCTCGGGAATATATGCTCACACTCTTATTAATAATGAAACAAATGAAATTTAAACAACAAGATGTTACTTTTGATCTACCAGAAGAGCAAAGATTAACAAGAATGATTACAAGTAGTCTTGGGGTTGGTGTGTGGAAGGTCATATCCTACCAGTGGGAGCATAAACAACCCAGAAATTGATGTAAACCTGTGGGAACAGGACTATTACTGACTCAAAAAAGTTGGACACAAACAACAAACAATAAGGAATATAATAAAATGGAATTTACATATAATGAAACATTATTCAGTCATTAAACATGATGATTAGGTTGCTACTTCCCAAGAGGAAAGATTGTTAAGAAGTAAAGAATATCATTAGGTGAAGAAGAGATTACAGAGAAAGAAATATTTGAAATGAATTCATTTTTAATGAAAATCACTGTCTCTCTATCCTGCTGCAATATTAGAAGATTTTTTAAAATTTGCATACATGATTTTAAAAATCATGTTTAATTTCCATACTTTCTAGGTTGCACCTTTACCACACTAAACCTGCACGAATCCAGTAAGTTCAGGGGAAAAGTCAGACTCTAATCAACTGTTGGGATCTTAGAGGCAAAAAGCCTACAGATGGAATCTTACTGTCCCTGTTCTATTCTGCCTCTGCTCATTGGCTAAATTCTGTCAAGCCTGTTTTGTGCAGACAGGTAAAATATACTAGAATTAGAGGGTATGTAACAAACCTCTAGAAAAATAAGGCAAATCACAATTATTTAGGATTTGTTAGTCTCTAAAAATAGAGTATTAATAACAACGTCTCAAATAGACATTAAAGATGCAGAAGCTATGAGTCATGCTTGGCAGGTTGAATATCTTATTTGCCCCTAGAACTTGGACCACGTCTTTATATTTCATTAAGTAAGCCAAATATGGCATCAGGGAACAGCTAATTCCTCTGCTGTCCTAGGTCACTGCTGATATTAAATGACCCTTTCATCACTACCCAAGTGCTAAGAAACTAAGTGGAGCAACTACAGTTTTGTTTATATTGGGAATGAGAGAATAAGCTTAGGACTTGCTTAATTGGGGTTACTAGTCTAAATGTTTATTCAACTGGCAAATCAATTTTGTGTTTTCCCCCTAGTAAGTTGATTTTTTTAAAACCCAAGCAGAACTGCCAATGGTATTGGTATTACATAGATATAGTCTCAAGTGTTTTATTAACAAAGGATACTTTGACCCTAAAAAAGGGCATTTCTATTGGAGAAATGCTAATATGTCACCTATGTGCAATTTAGCTAGAGATTGCCGTCTAATCTTAGGCAAGGCATTGGGTTTATGAAGGGTACAGAGTTTTTAATTATGGAAATGTAGGGCTTACCTGTCAGGAAAAGGATAGATTTTTCTTTTATATGACCTAATTCTGCAAAAAGAGGTCTAAAGCTGAGGACTCTTGTGTGCTGAAGCCTAACATGCTATTGAGTAGCTAAATTCTCAAAAACACCCAAATTCAAATTTGATAATAATATTTAAATTAATCTGGCAAATTATTATCTAAAGCTTTTACTTCAATAGTGCTTTACATTTTACAAAAACTTTATGTAGTTCTCATTTGAGATAATTCACAAAACAGCTTTTGCACCTCAGGAGGTTAAGTACCTATGCTGAGACACACAAGTAGTAAGCAGCAAGGTTCAATTCAAATCCAGGAGGCTCTGTTTGGTGATATTTTCATTATAGTGGTAATCTTTCTATGTCCTACATTCTCTTTGGGTTAGCTTTGACCTGAGCACAGCCTTGAGTAAAATGACTCATAAATCTTCCATGCCCATCACAACTCTAGGCATTAAGGCAAAGAGCATGAATGACATATAGCTGACATTTATACTGGTTTACTCCACTCTGACACTGCACTCTTTCCTGCTATTCCTGGATGTGGCCTCAGAATCCTTCACAACACAACCCTCCCCGCATCCACTATAAATTAATTGAATTTGGAATGACAGAGGAAACCTATTTTCTCATCTCTGGAATAATGTTCTGTTGTGTTCCATTCTCCTAATTCTTAACAATTACACAAATTATAAAAAATAATTATGTGCCTCTGGAATGAATAAATTTTCTATAGTTTTATTCATAGATTAGTAGTAATTCAGATTTTTCTCCTCCTTTCATTCCACTGCAATGCTGTCTTCCCAAAGCCCTGTTTTTATCAGGGTACCTGTCTGTTTAAAAGTCCTTATTGTGGGCTTCCCTGGTGTCGCAGTGGTTGAGAGTCCACCTGCTGATGCAGGGGACACGGGTTCGTGTCCCGGTCCAGGAAGATCCCACATGCCGCGGAGCAGCTGGGCCCGTGAGCCATGGCCGCTGGGCCTGTGCGGCCAGAGCCTGTGCTCTGCAACGGGAGAGGCCACAACAGTGAGAGGCCCGCGTACCCCAATATCATCATTATCATTTAAGAAGTTATTGTTTTTCATTATACTCTAATATCATTAGGTATTGTGATAACACATCTGTCACATACTGCCTTGATACATTAGTATTGGTATATAAGCCCTATGTTCTCTTCTAAATTTTAAGTTCCTGTAGGAAAGTGATCAAGAATTTAACACATTCTTAGCTTACAAAACCAATAATACAGTGTCTTGATCATTGTAAATTAATAGATATCTGTCAAACCCAGTGATTTGTCAAAAGAATGTTATCTATAAACATAATTTAATATGTATTATATTTTCAAAAATTCATTGTCTTTTTCCATCTTACAAACAATCATAAGTAAATTATTTGTTAGAATCTCCGAGCAGGCAACGAACTTGAAAAAAATTTCAATTTCCTCTTTGACTTCCGGTGTAGGGGTACCTAAGCTACTCAAAACAAATAACTACTTCTCGACATTTAATTGATCTCAAAGGACAGAAATACTCCAAATCATCCCTTTTGGCCTATTCCAGTATTTATTTAGATTAATGCTTTTCCCCAATTCTAGCCAAATTCTGACACAATGAATATCTTCCAAAGATATTATCTTCTCAGTCTTTAATCCAAGTAAAGCAAAATTATTAGTTTCTTCTCAGAGTATCTATTTTTCTCATCTTTAAATCAACTTGAATCCTTTTTCAAGATTCATTCTCATTCCTGCACTGAAAAGAAAATACAGAAACCAGCGCCAAGGTTCAATGATGAATGACTTTCTGGATACATTAATATATTACCTTGTATTTTTTCATAAAAGCTACATCTAGCCTTGTGCTCACTGTGATTGATAAGACCCTCGGAACTTGGCTACATTTGTGTGGATTTTCTCCATCCCAGAGCTGTCTGACTTTGTTTTAGTCCCTAAGTGAACTGTTTTGCAATGGGGTCTAAAAACCATTCTCTAATATATCAAGGAAACTCTAGGAGGTGTTATTTGCCCTAGCTAATTTAGTATCATGAGCAGACATGATGAAATCTCAATTTCTTCATCCACGTCAGAGCTATCCAATACAATCAGCCCTTGAGGGGCTCCTGAGAAGCCATTCCTAATGGGTGATCTTTCATCTTATTATTGTATTCACTAACAGTAGTTTGGTCTAGACTTAATCTTTTTAGCTTGTAGACAAGACTGTCAGGAGGTGAGTAAGTGGTGGTGATGAGGGGGAATCTAAACGCTTATCAAAATCAGTCCGGGTATGCCTGTTGCTTCTCCTGGGTCTAAATGCAGCTCACCTCTCACATAGCACGAATGCCATATTTTACAACATGACTCATGCCCAAAGAACCATGTCTAATACTAATACTTTATGTTTATTTACATCATTGGAGTGGATCATTGGATCATTTTTAATAATTCAAGAGCTTTTCCTATGACTTTTAGGTTGCACCAGTCTAGAAAACTATTTTAAGAATGCTCCCATTAAGACTAAGAAGTTTACAAAATAATGGATGAATTTGTGGTTGAAAGCCTAAAGTGATAAATGATAACCACAAAAATCCCACATGTGAAGAAATTCTCTGTTCTTTTTGGAAAAGGAAAGGCACTAGGGAAGATTAGATCTAAAGTTTTCCCAAAGGCTTATGCCCTGAAAATTGAAAAAAGACCAAACTCTGGAAACTGTTAAGATTTTTTTTAAGGGATTAGTCCTGAAAGCAGGCTGAGGGAGAACTACTCTAAACTGAGAGAGGGATTGTGCCCAATTGATATCAGATGTCTGAAGTTAAACACCAAGTAATCTTTCCATTTTACTTTTCGTGATAGTGACAGGCAAATCTAAATCTATTTTTGATGCTCTTTCATGGAAGATACTGGAGAATCTATCCTGCCTTTGTACATTTGGTGTTTATGACAGGTCATATTTTCTTTGAAAGCCATAGGGATTGAATATATAGAATCCCAGGAAGTGGCATAAATGACCCAATAGAGATGTTACCAGTCCCCAAACAGTATCTATAGCTTTGAAAATCTGCCGAAGGAAGTTAAATAACAACAACAACAACAATAAAAATGACAACAATAATTCTTCAGTGTAGCTGTACTTTCACTAGAAATGAAAATAATGTGCTGCTTTGCTCATTGTAAAAATTACACATATTCACTGTTCAATAAAAAGGTTAAGAAAATTACAAAAAACAAAGTAAAAATCACTGACAGCCTTTCATTCAGACAACTACTTTTTGTTTGTAAGCTTCCTTCTATCTCTTTACATACATAAGTACATGGAAAATTGTGTGTCCAAGTTTACACAAATGGGATCATATTGTGCAATATATTTTCATTCTACAATATAGTATAAATATTTTAATGTTATTAAATACATTTTTAATGGCTGCATAGAATTCTATTGAATATGTACATTTAGGTTGATGGATATTTAAATTATCTTCAATTTTTGGCTATTGTAAATAAGACTTCCGTAAGCAAGCTTCAGCATATGTGTTGGCAGATTTGTGCAATTGAGTCTTTAAGAAAAATTTATTTGAAGTCGATTTCCTGGAATGAAAAGACTGTACATTTAAGTTTTTGGTACATATTACCTAACTGCTTTCCAGAAGATCTTTATTAATTACTCTCAAAACAATGCATCATCAAGTTCATTTATTATTCTAAGACTAAGCTTACTGTTGCAAACAGCAACTTCCATCAACTTTTTATCATTGTCAATTTGCTGGGTGAAAATGATGTTTAATTGCTGCTTATATTAATTTATTTGATTAATAGCAAAGCTTAAAATATTAACTTGAATTTTTAATTTTGTCAATTGTCAGTTTATTATGTCCTTGGTCACCTATCTTTCTAGTATTGATTTTAAGGAGCTTTTTCTAAAACTATGTATTAGGGATGATCAATTTTGTCTACCATGTTTAGTTCAAATATTTTCCTGGATTGTTGTTTGTCTTTTGACTTTGTATACAGTATTTTTTAACTGTACAAAATTTGTAACCAATATAGTCAAAATTTTATATAGTCAATTTTACGCTTCTGGTTTCCGTGTCATGATATATTTAGAAAAATACTCAGCCCTAATAATTTTATGTGATTTTTCTTTTCGAATTTAAATTTTGGGATCTATGAAGGGATTGAATTCTATATGAGGATAAAGATTGGGATCAAGATTTTTTTTTTAATTTAAATGGCTAAACAATTGTCCCAATATCCTTTAGTGAAAAAAAATCATTCACTTGCTCCATTATTTAAAACATCCTCTCATTATATATAAGATTCTCATATATACATGGTTATCTTTCCATAGTCTTCTATAATTCAATTAATCTGTCTCTCCCTATAGCAGGAACATCAGTTTTAATTACTATAGTTTTATGATATGTTTTGCCATCTAGTGAAAGATCACTTTCTTATATTTAAAGAACACTTCTAGTTCTTCTCATGTATTCTTCTAAATGAACTATAGATACATTTAGTCAAGTTCGAAAAAAATTTTTGGACTTTTAATTGAATGAGTAGATAAATTTAAGTAGAATTAACTGTTGCCCTCTGTGGTTGCTCATGACGTGTCAACTTGGGTAGGTCAAACTACATATCCAAGAATTCCATTTCCTTATATATGTGTTAGCATATGGTATTTGTTTTTCTCTTTCTGACTTACTTCACTCTGTATGACAGACTCTAGGTCCATCCACCTCATTATAAATAACTCAATTTCGTTTCTTTTTATGGCTGAGTAATATTCCATTGTATATATGTGCCACATCTTCTTTATCCATTCATCTGTCGATGGACACTTAGGTTGCTTCCATGTCCTGGCTATTGTAAATAGAGCTGCAATAAACATTGTGGTACATGACTCTTTGAATTATGGAATCTAAAAAAAAAAAAGTGGTCATGAAGAACCTAGCGGCAGGACAGGAATAACTAAACAGACCTACTAGAGAATGGACTTGAGGACACGGGGAGGGGGAAGGGTAAGCTGGGACAAAGGGAGAGAGTGGCATGGACATATATACACTACCAAATGTAAAACTGATAGCTGGGGGAAGCAGCCGCATAGCACAGAGAGATCAGCTCAGTGCTTTGTGACCAACTAGAGGGGTGGGATAGGGAGGGTGGGAGGGAGGGAGATGCAAGAGGGAAGAGATATGGCAATATATGTATATGTATAGCTGATTCACTTTGTTATACAGCAGAAACTAACACACCATTGTAAAGCAATTATACTCCAATAAAGATATTAAAAAAAAAAAGAATTCCATTTCTTGTGTGTTTCCTAGTAGAGCGCTTCTTGGGGGAGATTTAGAAGGTGGAGGTGAAGCAGCCACCATTTTGACGCTTACATACTTTATAACTACTTTGCTGACTCCCTTTGTTGGTATGAGGCAGCTGGACCTGCAACTGTTCCACCTTCTCCCGGATCCTCCATCAGTTTCTCTGACTTCCGGGCCAGGTGTGTGTGACTTCCTCGCCATGACCAAGGTCTCCAGCTTCTTCATGGTACCACGCCATCAAGATCTGAGATGGACAGGACTAGGGTGAGGAAAGCAAGGCACCTAGGGCTCCAGTGTTAAGGGGTGCTCACTCTCAGATTCGTGCAAGTACCGCCTTATAATTGCACAGAACTGAGAGTGCGTGCCTGCTTCAGTTGGCCCTCTAGGAGTCCTACTGCCCTCACCCTAGTTCTAGCACTATACGATGCAGCTAGAACTGACTCAGGTTTGGTTAGTCCCCGCCAGCTCCTGAGTTTGTTTGTGAGTTCTACTTTGTTCTTTCTCTGTCCCACCTCATATTCATGCTCTAGCTCAGACCCAAAGACAATCACTTTACAGAGACAGTTTAAATAGTTCCCACAATTGCATAAGGTCAAATCCTAGTAACAAATTCCTGTGCATACTCACACACAGAATTCAGAAAAATATTTGAACTTATTATGGCAGACAAAGTTGAACAATGCTAATATATACAAAAATGTTCTTAAAAATCAATAGTAGAAAAATAAGTGACCAAGGACATGATAAACCAGCAATTCACAAAAGGATGAAAACTTCAAAGTAATATTTCAAGCTTCACTATTAATCAAAGAAATGAGTATAAGCACAACCATTAAATATCAGTTTTCACCCATCATATTGGTGATGATGATGTGTAGGTATTCTTCCCAGCTCCATTCTATTCCCTCCTTCCTCAATAATCCCCAATCCTTTGACTTATATTACACAAATCAATACAACTCACTCTTCCATCTTCTTACAGTCATCTACAGAAAACCAGTCACTCCTTTTAACTCACTGAAGTTTTATCTCCTGGCTCACCATCTACCCCTAATCTGTCATCATTCTTGATGTCTCACAAATCATCTATTCAACACCCTGGACTCTCCATTCATAGAAATCTTCCATCTCAAGGATCTTACCCTCCAGTCACCTCAGCCACACTTTCCCAGACTCATGCCTCATGCTGTAATATCACTGGGTACTGTGCCACATCAGAAATCTTGTCACACCTTCCATTGTCACTAAAGAAGTGGTTAATTAGATGTCTAAGGACTATAGAAGCAAGGGCTCCAGAACTTAAGTAATGACCTCACAACAGCAGTATTTTGCCTAATACTGGTTTTCATTTTTAACAATCTGACATGCATCCTACCTCCCAGATTTTAGTCTCCAATACCACTCTTCATCCAAAGGAACCAGACGATTGTGAAAGTAGCTGAATCCATGTCTTGGGTCAAGAATAAGTCTAGATAGGTCTATGATATATTGTTGTTTCCAGAAATCAAGAACTTTTTAAAAAGTGCTTAAACTTTTTAAACAAAGCAGCTACTTAAATTTGCTCTTGAAGACTGTTACCACAATTTAATATCATAATAAGTGTTTGGAGCAAGTTAAATCTGTGAAAAACCATTAGCCTATAATGAAATTCAAAAAGAAAAAGTTAATACTTTTAAAATAGTTATAATAAAAAAAAGGTGGCAAGAATAGGAGGTTAATTTTTAAATTTAATTTTAATAAATTTGGATGAAAACTCTAATGGAAAATGTGCACATACCCTAATGTTCATTGCAGCATTATTTACAATAGCCAAGACATGGAAGCAACCTGTCCATCAACAAAGGAATAGACAAAGAAGATGTGGTACATACATATACAACAGAAGATTACTCAGCCATAAATAAGAATGAAATAATGCCATTCACAGCAACATGGATGGACCTAGAGATTATCATATTAAGTGAAGTAATTCAGACAGAGAAAGACAAATATGATATAATATCGCTTATATGCAGAATATTTTTAAAAATGATACAAATGAACTTATCTACAAAACTAAAATAGACTCATGGACATAGAAAACAATCTCATGGTTACCAAAGGGGAAAACAGCGGGGAGGGACAAATTAGGAGTTTGGGATTAACAGATACACACTACTATATATAAAACAGGCAAACAAGAAGCTGCTGTATAGCACAGGGAACTATATTCAATATCTTGTAATAACCTACAATGGAAAAGAATCTAAATAAATAAATAAATAAATAAATATATATATATATATATATATACACACACACATAAAATCACTTTGCTGTACACCTGAAACTACATATAGTTGATTTACATCTACAATGTAAATCAACTATACTCCAAAAAAAAATTTTTTTTTTAAATTTTGGGCCTTTGTATACGTGGATGTTGTTTTTTCCATACTTATATGCTTGTCTAAGAAATGCATTATTAAAACCTGAAATTGCCAACCTTTGGCCATTTTGACTTACAAAAATGGCAATGTCATATGGTTCAGCCAATACAGCCACATTTGTATGTATCTGTGTAGGAAACAAAGGGTGTAAACTGATAACTGTAAATGCCAAAAATACTAGAAACTGTACAAAGAATTGTAAAGAATAATTTGCTCTAAGGGTCATCCCAAAATAACCAGTTAAAAAGAAGGGGAAACACTGAGAAGCCAAATAATGGATTAGCCCATGTCCTGAAAGGAGAACTCACTGCATAAAATTACCTCCTTGTCATTTGGATGGCCCTGCTATTTATGATGAAATAGCAAGAAGGCCCAAAAAAGTAAACTATTTTTCCTTATACAAAGAAGCCCAGGCATTATAGATCCCAACTATGTCATTCTCTCCTCTTTATCCAGCCTCCTTACTACAATGCAGACATGCAATTCTATGAGGCTGACAGCATTTGGAGTCCACTGATCTCACTACTTTACAGTGACCTTTCCCCACTTCACGTTCTCATATCTCTCCTTCCTGGCTTAGAGTCCGCAGTGCCTCACCAGAATTGCTCTTTGCAAACATGCTCCATTTCCTTGTTCTCTTTCTACACTTTCTCAACTGGCAAAACACAGGTTCAAGTTTCACCCAATTGTCCCCCTACTCCATGACTTACCACAATTGGCTGACTGGTCATACGTTAAATGTATGACTGAGACTCTAAAGTAGGACATCAGCATTGCTCAGCAATCCTAGAAAATTCACTCTCAATCCAAGATGACAACTTTATACTTCTTTCTCTGTTTCAAATCTCCATTATCCTCTTCTCTTTTTTCCATTTCAACTGATTACCTTGCCCTTCATTGCACTGGGGAGGTAGAAGCAATCCGAAGCAAAGTACCTCATCTTCCTACCAGAAAACCTACTAACCTACCCATTTAAGTTGCCATAAACTCTGCCTTCCTCCTATTGTTAGTGATGGCCACTACCTCCCCTTATGTATTTAAGTGCATACTGCATACTCTCTTGTCTGTTCAAGGACATTGATCCTGCGATTACCTGCTTTCTCCTAACAATTACCTGATGCTCTTTCCCGCAGTATAAAAATGCGCTAATTTTCACATTAAAAAACAAACAACCCTTATTGACTCCAAATTCTCCTCCAAGCTCCATTTATTCAGCAGAACTCCTCATAAGGGTTTCTATACTGTCTTTCTACAGCTATCTTACTTTCTTACACTCATTAATCTCCATTTATTTAATCCAAGTCACTTTACTAGAAGGATTCAGGTCAAGGCTGCCAAGGAATATCTTGCTGGATTTAATGGTTAGTTTTTGCTCTTCATATTCCTCCAGCCTCTTGGCCGACTTCCTTCTTGGCTTTCCTCGCTTGTCTCTAAGGATGCTGTACTCTCCCTATGTTTCTATTGACTAACTATCGCGTCTTCTCAGTTTCCTTTATGAGCCTCTTGGCTTAGTTCTAGGTCCCCTTCTTTTCTCCATGTCTTGCTCCCTAAATATCTCATCTAGCTCCATATCTTTATTTTTTTATTTTTATTTTTTTTTAATTTATTTATTTTAGTTTATTTTTGACTGCGTTGGATCTTCATTGCTGCGCACAGGCTTTCGCTAGCTGCCGCGAGCAGGGGCTACTCTTCGTTGCGGTGCGCGGGCTTCTCATTGTGGTGGCTTCCCTTGTTGCGGAGCACGGGCTCTAGGCACAAAGGCTCAGTAGTTGTGGCACGTGGGCTCAGTAGTTGTGGCTCGCAGGCTCTAGAGCGCAGGCTCAGTAGATGTGGCGCACAGGCTAAGCTGCTCCGCGGCATGGGGGATCTTCCCAAACCAGGGCTCAGATCCATGTCCCCTGCATTGGCAGGCGGATTCTTAACCACTGCACCACCAGGGAAGTCCCTAACTCCATATCTTTAAATGCCACATATACACTGATGACTCAAATTTATGCCTCCATCCTGACCTCTTCCTTGATTTCCAGACTCCTATGTCCAACTGCCTACTCACTTCACGTGGATGCTTCACAGGTGTCTTTGTCAAGGTTCTTCAGAGAAAGGAGACCTAGAGGATGTGTATATACAGAGAAAGACGTTCATTTTAAAGAACTGGCCTATGCATTTACGAAGGCTGTCAAATCCAAAATATGTAGGGTGGGATGACTGGCTGGAGACCCAGGAAGAAGCCAATGTCACAGCTGTAGTCTGCTGCAGAACTCCCTCTTGCTTGGGGCAAAGTACAAAGCAAAGAGACCAATTAGGAAGTTCCTGCAGGAATCCAGTAGAGAGTTGATGGGGGCTTCCACAAGGGTGGAGGCAGAGAGGGTAGTAAGAAGTGGCTAGATCTTCAATATATATTTCAAGATATGACCTGAAAGATTTCCTATCAGATTGGATGTGGAGTGTGGCAGAAAAGCAAGATTCAAGGATGACTCCACAGTTTTAAAGACTGAGACACTAGAAGAATAGAGATGTGATCAACCAAGACACAGGGGATTGCAGAGCTGCCAGAGTTTGTTTGGAACAGTTAAGTTCTAGATGTTTATTAGACTTCCCAATGGAACTGCTGAATAAGAAGTTGGATATGAGACCAGAGTTCAGAGGAGAGTTCTGGCTTGGAAATAAAAATTATCAGTTTATAGATGGTAATTAAAGTCTTGAAACTAGATGCAACCACACAGGAATAATGTATATAGGGAAAAGGAGAGGTCCAAGGTCTGTGCCTTGAGCTACTTCAACATTAAGAGGTCAGGAAGTTGAGAAGAAACAAGAAAAAGAAGCTGAGAAGAAGAGGCAAGAGAGAAATGAAAAAATCAGGTGTTCTTGAAGAAAGCGTTTTACGAAAAAGCAGCAATCAAATGGGTCAAATGCTAGTAGAAGATCGAAAAAGATGAAAAGTAAGATGTGGCAGTTGGACTTAGCAATACATTAGCCAGGAGGACCTCAACAAGTACAATTCTGATGGGGTAGAGAGGACAAAATCCCTCAGATGTTCAAGAGAGTATTGGAGAAAAGGAATTGGAGACAGAGAGTACAGACAACTATTTCAAGAAATTTTGTTATAAAGGAAAGGAAAGAAATCAGCCAGTGGCTGGAAGGATCAAGAAATATTGGATTTCTTTAAGGTAACAAAAATAATTGTAATGTCCAACAGAGAGTAGGCAATTGGTGTTGCAAAAGACAAAAAGGAGTTGGAGTTGGTGAACAAGGTAGAATCCAGTGCTCAAATGGAAGAACAATCCCTGGGTAGGAGTGTGGCATATGGCACAGCAGAGAGGGCCAAGTGTATGTTCACAGATGCACCTCATCTGTGTAAGCCCCGTGTAATTCCCTGAATAATGTCTCCTGAACTCAGACAAACTTATCATTTATGACACCCACAAACACTCATCTGATGTGTTGGCCAGGAATCACAAGATAAAGACAAGGAATGGACTTGGGGGGCATGATGCTCCCTGTGTTTGAGGTTTCTGGTGCATCTGGAGCAGGTGGCTTCAGGCCTTGGCAAGACTTGAAATATGATATTTATTTTCCCATTGTAGTCGCCGAAGTCCAAAGTGGCTTTTCCATGCCATTTTTAAAAAATTGAAGTGTAGTTGATTTACAATATTTTACCAGTTTCAGGTGTACAGCAAAGTGATTCAGTTATATTTTTTTCAGATTATATTCTATTATAGGTTATTACAAGATATTGAATATAATTCCCTGTGTAGTAAATCCTTGTTGCTTATCTGTTTTATGTACCGTAGTTTGCATCTGTTAATCCTACACTCCTAATTTGTCTGTTTCCACACCATTTTGACCACAGGTAAGTGGTCATTTTTAATATTTGGATTGTAATCTTCCTATGAATTTATATTTAAATTCAAGTAGAGTTTATTAATGAAACTCATCTCAGTGCCTTCTGTGAGCAGAGTGTACTGTGCCCTGTTGGTCCTGTTAGGACACTCAAAGTTCTGTGAAGCAGCCTCACGAACAGGGAGCTGGACTGCCTTGATCAGTTGTTGATCTCCTCTAGGGAAATGGATCTAGGTTAACCATGGGCTTAAGGGTTAAGCCCAAAGTGTTAAGAGGAATGGATCTGGGGAACACAGTTGGTGGAGGACACATACATTCCCCCTTTCTGGACATTTCCTTCCTCCTATAGGGATATAATACTCCTGACTCTGCTCTATTCCCACATGCAATCCTATCACAGAGGGATGGCATGCTTTATCTGACTGGTGAGTTTGCAGGAAAAAAATGAGCATGCAAATTCCAGCTCCTTTCCCTTGCATTTCTCCAGTAATCCAGGCTGCCAGCAGAGCTCATGTAATCTAGGTGGCTCTAAGATGTGTGGTAAAATTACAAAAAAGTTCCTGCCCTCTGGTGGTTTAATGCTGCCTCTGTCTAGAAAGACAGATCTGCCAAATTCTGAGATTCATATCTGGAAAGCTCAGAATCCCACAAATATAAGCAACCTACTCCAAAACCAACTTTATCAGTAACACAGTGATATTTTGATCTCCCATATGCTCTGCTCCTTGTCTGTCATTAAATAGTTCCCACTTCAGGTGGAGAGGAGTGTTACCATTTACCGAATGCCTTTAAATTCCCAACAACCATTTCACTCATAAAGGCTCAGTACAAAGGCTATGGCTACTCTGATTTACAAAGATTTTGGTATACATACGTTTGAAAGTGTGAGAATTCTGTCTATTTTCATTATTTTTACATTGATCCTGAAATATTTGCATATGTAAAAATCTGTTTGAATGTTACTGCCAAGTGCTTAAAACTAGTCCCCAAAAATAAAAAGGACTATAGACAGAGTAAAATTAACATAAGTTGCAGAAAAACACAAAATTCCTTAGGGCTACTATTTTATTGCTAGTACTGAGTACGAATGTATTTCCTTCTGCATATTTTAAATTATTTTTAACACCACCAATCTCTAGGATCTATTTACCTGGATGATTATACATTAAAATTAAGCCTGCAATATAAACCAGATTGAAAATTTTTAATCTGCTAGGCAAAGAATGGAGTCATTTAGCGTCTCACACAAGTCAACAAAAAACAGAAAAGCAGCTGTTTAATGAGGTTTTGCTAATTTTTAAAATAATGAGATGCCAAACTGGTACCCACGCACCAAAAGAGCCCTGTTCTCATTGAGGTGATAGCAATGTTAATGGGAGTTTCATAAATATGGCTTCTTCATATGGGAGCTTCCAGTCTGTCACAACTTAGTGGTTTCAGTAATGAAAAATCATGCTTGAGCAAAATGTTATTTACAGATGCAAATGAGCCCCCAAAATAAACTTTTCTGAACATAAATTGTGCAACTTTTCAGAGAGAAATTATATTAGCCGTTTGACTTGTGTTCATTGATTAGGTTCTAATACTTACCCCAAAATACAAAATGTAAGCTTCATTTGGCATAACTTGTGTTCAATTTTAATGCTTTTCTTTGTTCATCACTCACACAAAAATTGATTGCATAATACTATATCATATGCAGAAATTTCCATTACATTTTTCACATTCACAATTACTCAGTATGTATTTAGGTATTTCTATCAGCTTTCACATCAAAAAGACAGTGGAACAGTGTAAAAAAATAAGTATAGTATCTTTCCCGGTGACTCTAGGCAATTACTAAAGTGAATATTTTTGGCACTAAATTTAGAGAATCAATAATTTAATCATATCTGTCATGTGGGGATTTGAATTCATCATTTGGAAAGCCTAAATAATTAAACTTATTAGCCAACCAATCAAAAATATTCATTATTGGGCTTCCCTGGTGGAGCAGTGGTTGAGAATCTGCCTGCTAATGCAGGGTACACGGGTTCGAGCCCTGGTCTGGGAAGATCCCACATGCAGCGGAGCAACTAGGCCTGTGAGCCACAACTACTGAGCCTGCGCATCTGGAGCCTGTGCTCCGCAACAAGAGAGGCCGTGATAGTGAGAGGCCCGCGCACCGCGATGAAGAGTGGCCCCCGCTTGCCACAACTAGAGAAAGCCCTCGCACAGAAACGAAGACCCAACACAGCAAAAATAAATTAATTAATTAATAAACTCCTACCCCCAAAATCTTAAAAAAAATTCATTATTTTGAATGAAGAGGATCTCTGGTTGAATCCAAGCTAATAATAATATTCTGATTTTTGAATTAAATATGAAGTCATACTCAGTATAACTTTATCATTTATTGAGACTGTTATGTGCTGGGTACATATCAGATGCTCTACATATTTTATCTTATATAATTTAGTTCCTACAATAATACTGAGGTATATAGCATTATTCCAGTTTTATAAATGTGAAAACTGAGTCTCAGAGAGGTTAAGTAACTTAACTAAGATCGCACAGCTTGTAGGCAGCAGAGCTGGGATTTAAACTTAGGGATGTCTGCCTGCAATGCTGTCCTATGTCTTTACATATAAAGTATTTCAGGTGAGGATCCGTTTGTGCTAAAGTCATCATTTGTGAACTGGTTGGTCCGTATGGGGTTCAGTTCTTTGCAGCAGTTTAGAGCAAGGCCAGCCATTCAGTCTCAGGGTAAATTCTAAAATCTTTTCCTTCATTGATAACATGAGGTAAGTAGTTGGACTAACTTGTCAAAGACATCCCCAATGACAGGGTGAATTTGATATGGAATCATAATCTCTAGTCAACTCAGGTTTCTACAGATATCCTAAATATCTAAAGTATTTATGACCATTTATCATTGATCTAACCTGCCCATACAAGCTGTACAGTTTGTTGATCTTGTACAGATATTTATTAAGATCGATGCTATATGCATAGAGAGGAAAGTTAAGTAGCAACAAGGTAAGTAATTAATGCCTCCCTAACCCAAGGTCCTTTTGCATAGGATTTCTTGAAGTTAACAAAGATTATGACATCTTCTGCCAATATGTAACTCAGTTTTGTACATTTGTATTTCCCAGCTCAGCCTTGGCTACAGTTTAAAGCACCAAATAACTGGTGAACAAGAATCACAAATAAACAAAATGTGTTTCTAATATTGTATTAAAAGTAAAATAATAATAATAATAGACCTGAATGTTATGGGACAAGTAAATACTTAAAAATAACTAAAAAATGAAATTAACAACTAATGGGAAATCTCAGAAAGATGTAAGAGTTTGAGGCAGTGAACAGTACTATCTGTCATGTAATCTTCACACCACTACTCTTTTCATTTGGTTGTCCACCTGTCCTAAGAGTTCAGTGGTAGTGGATTCGGTTACAAATCTCTGAGTTCTAAAGATACTAAGCATGCTAAACTTTCATCACAGACATATATAATCCATCTTCATTAGGGAGAGTAATGCACGCTGATAGCAGCAGTAAATGTCAACAATCTGCACTCAAGGACTCAATCAGGAGATTTCAGTGAAGCCATTTCTCAGAATCCTTCCATCTTGAATATGTGCATATCCTTTGACCCAGCAGTTCCACTTCTAGAAGTTATCCCACAGTAATTCTTACCCACGTATATTAAGATATATCTACAGCGACATTCACTGCAACATTGTTTGTACTAGTGAAAGCTAGGAGGAAGGAAAGCTAAACCTCTATCAGTAAAGGAGTGATTAAGTAAACTATTATTACTATGGAGCCATTAAAAAAATAAGGTCAATTTTTTTTGTACTGATATGAAAACCTCTCCAAGATACATTATTAGGTAAAAATAAGCAATGCAAAGGATAACACATATAGTATGATGTAATTTCTTTAAAAATAAATGTGTTTGGGCTTCCCTGGTGGCACAGTGGTTGAGAGTCCGCCTGCCGCTGCAGGGGACGTGGGTTCGTGCCCCGGTCCGGGAAGATCCCACATGTCGCGGAGCGGCTAGGCCCGTGAGCCATGGCCGCTGAGCCTGCGCGTCCGGAGCCTGTGCTCCGCAACGGGAGAGGCCACAACAGTGAGAGGCCCGCGTACCGCAAATAATAATAAATAAATAAATAAATAAATGTGTTAGTATATATGTGTATAAACACATAGAAAAGGAATCCAAAAAAGGAATACCAAATTTTTAGCATTAGTTACCTCTTAGGAAGGAAGTGAAACTGGGAAGAAAAGCAAGCGAAGGGGAGCATTCTCATTTTTCTAAGTGTTCTATATTGTTTTAATATTTTATAATGAGAATCAATTCCTGTAGTACTTGTATAATAAAAGAACAAAGAATTCAGTTATGATACTAGGACATTACTTTTTAACATACCAAAGTAATTAAAGGATACATAGGTTTATGTGATGCGTGTATATGTATATATAATTTTTCACTAATTTGATTTTCTGATTTGAGATACATTTATAGTCATAAATTGTACTCCAAATCTGAAAATTCTTTTAATTGAAATCATGTGGGGATAAAAAAACGTATTTAATCCATGTAACAAACCAAGATAATCCAGACACTGATATCAAAGTGCAAGCACACTGCCAAGTATAGAATTCCAGAACTAAAATATTCTTGAGAACAGTTATTTCCTCATGATTATATCTTGATTTTAAATTATAACATTTATAGTTTCCCCACTTCTGAATTGTTGGATAGAGGAGAAGGTCACCTGAAATGATCAAAACTGGTGAGTTGGAAGGAAGCCTCTGGCCTTGATCTGTACCTAAAAATTAAGCACAAAGCCCACTCCGTCAGCATGCGCCATGTTACACTCCATCACGTGTGCATGGCATCATGTAGTATAATGCTTGAATTTATCATTTCAGCACCTGTAGTGTGGAAGGCGCAGATAACAATTCTCCCTTTCATTAATCTGATGTTTAAATGCCTAATTCAAATAAGAACTATTCTACATCTATATTTCACGGTTTCTTAATGAAGAAGGAACAATAATGGAAGAACTGCTGGGTATGAACATATTAAGAAATTAACCAACCTTTAAATATTGTGATCATGGACATCAATGGCTATTAAGCAGTGAAAAAATGCAATCAAAGTCTCATAAACCAAGAAGTTTATCGTAAAATTCCTACAGTACTCAGAGCTCTCTGCCCTCATAAACCTCTAAGGGTCAGACGTGATGCAACTCCTCTTTGCTGTTCATTCACTGACTTTTTTTTGTTGTTATTTCCAATCAAAATATTCACTACATTAATCCTATTTCCTGTCATTTGGTCCTTGATAAATACACAGAACAACTCAATTTCCTTCTCATAAAATCTCAAATGTTTCACTATGGCATAAATAAAAATAATTTTTTTTCTCATGACACTTGTGTTTCACTGAGTGAAGCCATTGCAATCTCATCATGATCTACATTTCCTTTGAATAATAACACCAAATATCTCCTTTCAACACAGCCCAGCTGTGTTGAATATTTCCATCCTTATGCCTCATACAAAGGTTAAGATTTCTATTTGTTTCAGTTCATCTTTTGGCAAGAAAAAAAAGGAAGGAATGAACATATCGAGTGCCTACAAGATGTTAGGCATTGTGCTAGGTGTTTTCATAAGTCTTCCTGTTTAATTTTCCCACTAAAGTGGATATTACTTTCTTCATTTTGTAAGTAAAGAAGCAGTTATATAAACTATTTAATATTACACAGCCAGTAAAATGCAGAGCCTGGATTCCACCAGTGAAATCCAGTCCTTGAAATATGAAATTGCAGATGTGTTTAATACTCATTGCAAAATTGATACCTTCCAAATACCTTTTCAGTCACTCTTGGACTTTCTTGGTGCTACATACCTCTCTGCTCTCAGGTATCCTAACCCCATCCCCAAATTAGAAGAAAACTGATCCCACCAAACAGGAATATTGGGAGAAATATCATCTGCAGTTGGATTAGTACAAATATTCAAAGAAAAATAGCATTGAAGGTACAAATGCCACATTTCTAAATAGTTGGAAGTCATAAATTAAACTACACCCACCATCCAGACCTAATGCTCCCAAAAGGATTACCCTCATGCCAAAGCTGAAGGAGCACTCCCTGTTCCAGACCACGTTTGCCTCCTGCAAACCAGAGGAATTGCTAAGCTAGGGCAGGGTAGAAACTGGACCCAGACCTGTCAGAACCAGGTCAGGTCCCCAGGAATTGGAAAGAACAAGTTCCCCTTCCCCAGCCTCACTTGTCTAACTCAGGATTCCAGGTAGCTGTCAGCACCTTCCCAAAGCACACGACCCAGTGGAGGGAAGGAAGGGCACACTGTTTTTCTGGGACCCTTCTCTGCCGTAGTGAGAAGGGACCAACTGGAACCAAGGCCCCCACTCTTTCTCTGGTTTCCCAGAGGAAGTCCATAATCTTCTCCAACCACCCCATTTTTTTCTAGGAAGTTTGGGGGCACCAACCACAATTCCTGAATGCTCAGTCAGTTGCCACACTTTCCAAAAACTTCTTACAAAATGTAAATGAAATAAAACATGTTTGAGTTTCCATATGCTCAAACTATGAAGCCCTCTACACGGCAGGACCTTTAACAGGATCCCCTCCAGGTGGGTTGAAGGGCAGTACTGCTCTAAATGCCTTTCTACCCAGAGTCAAAGATCTGCTGTTTTCCACTGAATATCATCTCCATGCTATCAAAAGCACTGATGAAGAGCATTTCTTTAAAAGTGTTCAACTCTTTTTTGCCAGTACTTTTTTCTAAGCCATGTATCACTAAGAAACGTTTTCAGTTGATTAAGCAAAAGATAAAAATTGGCACATTATTTTTGGTATGTTTGCCCATTTTCAAGTTGGTAAGTAAATACACTGTGATTAAATCTTAATATTTCTGTTTGTATTCATGAAATAAATATCTAGAAATTTCCACAAGACAAGCATAGTTCTTAATGCTTAAAAATTCTACTTATATATATTTTCCTTCTCATACATTCTTCAACTTTCAAAAGTTTTGAGGAAAGAAATCCAAAAAATGTACTCGCTGTATAATTTTCCCATCCTCACTTGTACATTGTTATGCTTTAGAATAGCAACTACTAAGAGCAAAAAAAAAAAAGGTTGTTGTTTTAGGGAGAATAAATTGTTATCCAGTGATATAAGAAGTTAAATTTAATAAGTTTAAGTTAAGTTATTAAGTTAAATTTAATAGCTTACTGTTGGTTGATGGTAAAATTATCCAGATTCACTTTTCAAAGTCTCCTCATTTTGTTTTTTCTTCTACCTTCCCTAGGTATGAGGTACAGGGCAAATTGTCCTTTCAAAACACAAATAACCTTTTTTAACTGTCTTTTTTGTTTTTAGCACCAAGTTATTGGTAAAGGTATAATTATCCTTTAAGAGAACTAGATTCAAAGTTTCCTTGAGTGCTATAGAACCCATAAAGTCACAGATATATTCTAGATGGCAAAGAAAGGTAATGAAAACCACAGAGGATGTTCGTAGCCTGAATCCACATGATGGTATAATACCCACCTCTAGTTAAAAGGAAAATATCAGGAAATTGGGAGAGTTATGCACATAACTATAATAAATACTTTCCTAATCTGCACCAAAAATTTTATGAAAGTGTTATTATCTCAATAGAAATTCGAGAAGTATAAAGGATTGATGTCCTCTTATGAAAAATGTAAAGACTAGCCACTCATCTATTCATAGAGGTTCCAGATTTATGGGGGGAAAAAAGGCAGGACGTCCAGTTAAATTTTAATTACAATGAAAATTTTTGGTATAAGTATACCCCAAACATCTCATGGGACATACTTATACTAAAAACTATCCATTGTTTATCTGAAAATCAAATTTAACTAGACGTCCTGTATTTTATCCAGCAACCCTATTTACTTATCAAAAAAACCCTATGAAATTGGTTTTATCTTCCCCAACTACAAGTGAAGAAGTTGAGTCTCAGGATTTAAGCAAATCGAGATCACACAGCTGGGAGGTAGCAGAATCCATATTAGAGTCCTAAGCCCGCGTTTCAATCCCACATTCTGTGTACTAACTGAAATTACATTTCATATATTTAATATGTATAGGCAGAGCTCTACATGCTTTCTAAAACTTAGCTCAGTTAGTTCTCATTACAAACCTATGAGGTAGGGACTATTATCATTCCCTTTTTATAGATGAGAAATCTGAGGCACAGTGGAGTTAAACAACTTGTCTCAGGTCGTATAACTAGTAAATGGTAGAGCCAGCTTGCAAACCCAGGAAGTCAGTCTCTAGAGCCTGGCCTCTACTCTCCATCCATCACTCTGAAGCACCACTTGTAATAACACTGTCTCATTTCTAAATTTTGAGATGAGTAACTTTCATAAAGATGTAAAAAAAATGTACATTGAAACAAGCCTTAGAACATGGTTTTCAATGACAGTTAGTAAAACTTAGCTATAAGAAAAGTATGATGAATTGGGAGATTGGGATTGACATATATACACTAATATGTATAAAATGGATAACTAATAAGAACCTGCTGTATAAAATAAATAAATAAAATAAAATTCAAAAAAAAAGAAAAGTATGATCCTCCAGGTGATACAAGGTATCAATGACATGAGTAGAATAGAAATATTAAATGTGAATTTTAAATATCAAGAAATATTGAGTTTAAATATAGTTATTTAAATAAATATTAAGAATTGAGCTATTTTTAAAGTTCCCTAATATAATAATTTTGAAGATGATTGAGTTTCATATCATTTCTAAAGCAAAGCTTATTTTAAGGAAAATATTTTCCATGAGGTCATGTTTGTTCATTGACAATAATAAATGAACATATCTGCAACGCCCAGTGCTTTCCTATTTTCACTCCAGACAGAGCCTCAGCTGCCTGTGGGACCATCTTTATTCCTGTTCACCATCTCCTCACTCTGAGAGCTCTATTCCTAACTTCTCATAAAGAAAACTTACTTCTTTCATCCCTTATAGAACATATACTTCTTAATAAAAGCTTAAAGGAATAATGCTTTAACCCAAGAAGAACTTAATTTTAATATTGAGAATTTTAGGCATAAAAGCAAGTTGTTTGAGCAGAAAATTTGGGGTTAGTCCACCCTTCCAACCAGTCAAATCGCAGCCTTTATATGATATATTAGTTAAAAATAAATTCAGCTGTATATGACAGAAAGAAAAAGTAACAGTAGCTTAAACAAGAGGGAAGTTTATTTCATTTTCATCTAAATGAAGTCCAGAGATAGAAATTCTAGGGCTGGTTTAGCATCTCCACTGTGTTATCACAAACCTAGGCTCCAATCTTTATGTTCTGCCATCTTCTGTGCATGGCTTCTACATTCAAGGACACTCCAGGACCAAGATAGCTGCTACAGCTCCAGCCTTATGTCTGTATTTCAGGCTATTACCTACCCTTTCAAAGGTCTTTGAAGTCCTACATGCTTCCACGTATCTCAGTGACTGGAATTTAATCATATTGGCACATGAGGCTGAACGAGTGTTTGGGAAATATAGCCTTTAACTGGCCACATTCTTCAAGGTTATGTTACAAAGGAAAAGGGGGAAAATGAATAATAAGAAGCAACTACTGGTCCCTGTAGAGTGGGATTAGTTATTTCACTTCCCAGTGAAGGTGATCTCCTTATGACAATAAGAAATCTAAGATCTGCTGGATATTTTATGTGACTCCTCAAACCCTGATAACTCCTGGACTTTCAAATACTAAAATCCCCAATGCTGCAAGATGATCATTGAATAAAAACACATCCCTTTAGATTTTGCTTCAGGAATATATGCATGTGTTTATGTATGTAATGGAAGGTGATCTTAGCTTATACTATGTACAGAAGCATTACTAGACAATTACGGTAGTTAAACATTGAAATAGAATTTCTCAGAGAAACTACACGAGGCCATACTTGAAAAAGAGTGAAACAAAGTACAGACATTCATCATGCTGGAAAGGATTGGGAAGGGAGGATGAGAGTAATTGGGGTAGGGACGTGACTTGGCAAAGTTTTATGATTTTATATGTAGATTCCAAGTGACTGATTGACATTTGAAAAAAAATAAGCTCTTTACAGTACTGGATAATCTTTGTTCAAAATCTGACACAAGGACTATAACTAATCCTCTAAATCAGACTATTTACTATAACTAATCATGGTATTTAAAAATCCAGGTTCTTTGGTTTAGATCTGTTAAAACTTGGAAGACTTCTGCCATGACTTATATTGAGATTCTAGAATCTCAATATAAATCTGTATGCTTAATATGTTTAATGTAAAACGAGCATGGGGTTGCCCTTATTTTAAAGGTTTTAAATAATTGGAGTTCAACCTTGATTTTAGTTCCCTATCAACCACTCCTTCCTCTAACCATGCTCTGATGGTGATTGACATCTCAAAGTTCTAGCCACCTGTGAACAGAGTTTTAAATATCACCTTCTTGACTTAATTATGCATACACTCAAAATAGGTTTGGAAAGCACCTACTGAAGCAGAATTAAATCAGAAAGGAATGTGGTGGCCACAAAAACTGTTTATCTTTTGTATAACAGGCAACTATCAGCATTTTTATAACCAAAAATAAATTAAGATAAGCATAACTAAAATCACATATTTTGTGCTAAATATATCAGCTCATAAAATGTTAAGGTATAAATGTCAAGTCAGTCAACTGAATGTATAAAAATGATGCTTTTTATACTCATGAAGAGAGTTGTTAGGCTATCTCTCTTGTTTTTTCCCTGCCAACATATCATTCTAGTTGGTCCTAATTCTAGGCCCCCTGAAAAAAATGCAAATTAAACAAAAGATAGGGTCTTTCCCTTCAGGAAATCTGCAATTTGCTGATGAGAAACCATAAACATTAAAGAAATGCAAACATACAAACCATAAGTACTTAATTAATTTAGATCCAAGTCATTCATGTTTTTAAAAAATCAGATACAATATAATAAAATTTTGAAAGAATGTGTTCATTTGGATTCATATTTTTCATGTTATTTTTTATAACATTATCACGAACTTACTTGACTTCATTGAATTTTATCTTAGTTTTAACATATACCTTTATTACTTGAAACCATTTTGCTCTTAAATAGTTTATAATGAAACTTGTCACATCTTTAGACAAAATCTTATCTCCTCCAGGTATTCACAGTCATTCAATATATATTTTTTGAACTTATTGTGTGCAAGGCACTGCTCTAAGGACAAAAATTAATTAAGTTTTATTTTATGTCCTACCACATATGTAGGACGATATCCCATTGTTGAGTCATCAATCATCTTCAGACCTCAAGAAACTTTTAAGTCATCTGTTTTCTCATTTCTTTCCATTCCTCACTCTTTCTTATGGCTTCAAGTTTTTCCCCTAAGAAAAAACCTCTGATTCTTTCCTTCATCCCTGACATCGTACCTGAATTTTATTCTCATGTTACCAAATACATAAAACATTTGCATTCAGAAACCCTCCTCTAAGCTGATCCTCTTCCAGAACATCCTTGACATCCTATGGCTCCATTCTTGACTATCACCCTCCCTCTGCTCTCAGGCATAGCCCTTCCACCAGATTTTCTGGTGGAAGGTCCTGCTACTCAATAGGGACCTTCTGGTCTACTAAGAGACCTTCATTCTGCACAACTCACAAGCCATGCTCACGATATCTCCTTTGTTCCTTTGTTTATTGTGTATAGAAAAAAAAAAGGCAAAAAACCCCACAAAAAACAGAGATACCTGCCTGCATGGAACCACATTCTAGTGGGGTTCTGGTTGGATTAATAATAATAGTTAACATTTATGGAATGTGTGTTTTTGTGCCCGGCCCTGTGTTTATCTTTTTCATCCAATTCAACAAATATTTATCAACAAATATTTCAGAATATCCTAGGTGCTTCAGATATAACAGTGAACAAACCATATTCTACTGGAGGGAGAGAGACACTAAACAATGGCGTAAATTAGCAAATTGTAGAATATGTTAGAAAGTAACTGCTATGGGGACACAAAAAAGTAGAATAGGATAAGATAGACCAGGAGCCTTTCCAATTTTAAGTATGGTGGTCAGGGTAATTATCATTGAAAAGATAACAGTTAAGAAAAGACATCAAGGAGATGAGGAAGTTAACCCTGTTGCTATCTGAGAAAAGAGTACGCATAAGGAAGGAAGAGCCTAAAAAATATCCTAAGGAGACAGCATGCCTGGCATGTTCTAGAACAGCAAGAATGCTGAAGTCTGCCGTAAGGAGTGCAAATGTGGAAAGAGTAGATGAGGTCATAGGGGTAAGGGGCCCCTTTTACGCCAGTGTAAGGATTTTGAATTTGACTCTAAGTGAAATAGGCAACCTTGAAAGGTTTTGAACAAAACTAGGATCTGCTTTAGGATTTTAAAAGATCTCTCCAACTGCAGTGTCGAGAATAGATCATAAAGGAACAGGGTAAAAGGAGGGAGATCAGTGAGGAACTTAGTGCAAAAATCCAGGAAGTGGTGATGGTGTAGCATCATCGTACAACAGAAAAGAAATGGAACCTTAAACAGCGGAAGCAACTTGTCTCCAGGCTGCCTGTAGAAGCTGAGCTCTTTAACGACTATGTCTGCTGCCTCTCACTGAGACCCCTTTGAGCTCAAAAAGCGCCTTAATGAAACCAGTATGAATGGCGCCTTAAAAATGGCAGGCCATTTCATGAGATGAGGCTTCAGATTGCTAAAGGGAAAACCGCTTTTATAGCCAAATTTCAAGTCCTGCCCATCCTTCAAAGCCTGTATCAAGTTCCAAGAGCTACTCTGGTTCTTACTTGAAATCTTATTATGTTATATTTGGTGTCACACGGTCTCTCTCATATCTCTGTATAGGTTTTTATGATTCCTCAACTATTCTGTGACTTGAGGGGAGGAAAATGGATCACATCTGTATTCCCAACATTGACTGGAATAAAATAAAGGTATTGGTATTTTTAAATATTTATTGATTGGTTTTCATTGGCATCCCATTTTGAAAGTGGTCTACAAATAATGCAAATGTAAAATTATTTCAAAATTCTGATATGGAAGACAAGAAAATAAAATGTCTGTGTTATATATTTAAATCTTGATAGCAATAATAGGTGATACTGAGTTAAGGAATTTATCATGAAAGCAAAATTTCTCATGTTTATATAGAACACTAATGTTTACTTAGTCCTTTCACTCAAATTACTTAATTTGATCTTTGTAGGCGCCCACAATTTTTTCTCACA
This sequence comes from Pseudorca crassidens, assembly GCF_039906515.1. Lineage (NCBI taxonomy): Eukaryota > Metazoa > Chordata > Mammalia > Artiodactyla > Delphinidae > Pseudorca > Pseudorca crassidens. The sequence continues at coordinate 57,257,647 of NC_090308.1, forward strand.
TTGATACTTTCTTGAAAAGACCAAAATTATCAAATAACATTTGATGAAAGATGAATAATGTATCAAGGGAAAAATCAATCCAAAGCTAAGTTTACACTCTGTGCACTGTACCTTTAGTATTTCTAATTTATAAGAACTAGTGAAAAATGGAAAAAAAAATTAAGAGTACATTCTGCTTGCCAGAAAGTAGTGTTAGTTCTATGGTAAACAGTCCTACTTTATTCAAATACGTTCCACGCACAGATCTACACATACTCCTTCTCACAGGTGAATTAAGCTGACCTCTCTGTCTTCTTTCAGCACCTCACCATTTGATGTGGGTTTTAAATGTCATCTACTAGTATATCTTTTTTTTCTCAACCACACAAAGACCATTAATCATGCTCATCTGTACCAACATTGCACAGAGTCTTAACTCCTATGCACGCCTGAAGCTCCCATCCCTCTCAGATAGAATTACCACACCTAGCTTCTCAATCTGACTCCAGATTTTCACCATGCATTCCTTCCATTGAACCTTAATACCTTAATACAGCTTCTTCTCTATCATCTGTGCTAATGGCACATCAGGTAAGTGAGAGCCACAGAAAACTTGTAACCTCAGTTTAGCCTTTGATCCTCCCCTTTACCAGCCTTTACATGAGTTGCTAATGAGCAGTGAAATTGAGAGATTGAAATGTCACCTCTTTCTGTCCTCTAAGTGTTATAAAAATGAATATGACAAGGGGCTGGCGGGACATTAAGAAAAGAAAAGTAAGGCCCTGCCTGACCTATAGGACAGTCAACTCTTCTTCATAATTGGGTTTATTTTACTTATTTCTCTTGCAAATTACCCTGGGAGTTGAGGTTGAATATTGTACTCTTCTTATTTCTGACTTTGTGACCAAGTAAGTCATTGAGTACTTCCAAGCCACAGGTTTTCCTTCTATTCAGGTCAGTCAACTGAAATATTCATGGCAATTTCATATCTCAAAAGTATAGGACATAGCTTTTCATTTCAGATTTGCTCACTTTCAGTTTCTCACCAATAAACCCATTAAAAAGGCAGAAAAGAATTACAAGTCATAACAGAAAATCATGACTCAAAGCCATCTTATTGCCAGGAAATGAGAGAATTTCCTACTCACTACATGATCAATGGAGCTGACTTCAGAATCCCACGTGGTGCCTTGTGCATTTTTTGCTGCCATACCTATCCAGCTAAAAGCAAATAGAGGAAAAGACTGTACCCTCATAACTTTCTAAATTCTTCACTGAGACCTAGAGGCCATTGCAACAAGAAATTCAGCAGCTATCCTTCAAAACAGGATATTTTTGGAAACACCCCAATGCCTATTTTTCTTCTTCTCTTCAGAGACTGTAGTTTCTGGAAACCAACATAACAGGAAATTAGAGGTGAAGAGAGCTAGCAATGATACACCACCATGTGAGACTTCCAACATTTCACTTGTTAGAATTATAACAACAAGCTACAGAAACAGGAAGTACCTGGCAATGGCATATACTGAGATGGAAAGTTATGGCGCCCCTCTCAGGGGAAAATCTCACTAAAGCCAAAGAACCACCTAAAGCAAAGCCTGCTAGAGGGTGGGAATTTGAAGAGAAACTTTAAAACATCAACCTGTCTTCCACTTGAAGATCTGAGAAGGGGGTTTTACCAAGGCCCAAACAGTCAGAGAGCCAGGACAGTGGAAACCACTTACCCTGCCTCCCGGCACATATCAGAATTAGAGTGACCTCACATCATTTCAGAGTGGGTAAATGGAAAGACAATAACATGGAATCATGCAGACGTGGAGCAGCAGGACAAATGGAAGATCAGCCTGAAAGTTTAGTGTAAAAGCATACTTTTTAAAATAATTAACAATGTAACCAGAAGATATTTTTAAAAGCATTAATTATCAATTATCAATAAGGTGTAAGATTTTATGATTTTTCCGAAACAGGAGAAAAAAGCCATGAAAAGATAACATGTAGATAAAATGACAACAAAGTTATAAAGACAATATGTTGCAATGAAAAAGGATCTGGTGAGGTAAAGAAGAACTAAAAGGAATTAAAAATGAGAAAGAGGACAATACTGAGAAGAGCAGGCAACAGAGATGCAGTCCCCAAGTGATAGATATTCCAAAGGAAGAATTTAGGGTGTTTGAAAACAACATGACACTGAAAGATATAACTGAAGGAAGGATCCCTGAACTGAAATTAGCTAAACATGTCAGTTGAAATGATTCATTTTATTCCCTGAAAAATTATTGGAAGTAGACTCACACTTAGATATGTGTATTACTTTACTTTTAAATAAGATACTTCAAATATATAGAAAAAAAACTGAGCCAGTTTTTTTTTTCATTTTGTATTTTTTAAAGATGTTATGAAATGCTGGCACGTAAATTTTTTCAAATGTTTTTTAAAAACCCAAAGACTTTGCTGGATACAATATCTAATTCGTGGTTACATTTTTTTAAGCCAGTGAGATAGTTGATATTTTTAAAAGAAATATTGAAATTCCCTGCATTTCAAGGTGCTTTAGGCTTGTTGCCTACCAGGCCTTCTTTTCCTGATATTGAACAACTCTGAATTATTGCCTATAAAAATGCATAGCCCTCCCCCAGTAAATTATGGTTAGCTTTATTTTTTATTGTGGTAAAATACCCATAGCATAAAATATAACATTTTAACCATTTTTAAGTGTAGAGTTTAGTACATTCACAAAGTTCTGCAACTCTCACCACCATTCATCTCCAGAACTCTTCCGTTTTCTCCACTAAACACTAACTCCCCATTCCTCCATCCCCCAGCACATGGAAACCACAATTCTGCTTCCTGTCTCTGTGAAGTTGGCTACCCCTGGTACCTCATGTAAGTGCAATCATACAGTATTTGTCCTTTTGTGACTAGCCTATTCACTAGGCATTATATCTTCAAGGTTCATCCTTGAACCTTGCTATGTTGTAGCATAGATCAGAATTCTCTTCCTTTTTAAGGCTAAATAATATTCCATTGAACGGATATACTATGTTTGTTTATTCATTCACACCTTGATGGAAGCCTGGGTTGTTTCCACCTTTTGGCTGTTGTGAATAATGCTGCTATGAACATGGGGGTAAAATATCTGTCTGAGTTCCTGCTTTCACTTCTTTGGGGTATAAACCCAGAAGTAGAATTGCTGAGTCATATGGTAATTCTATGTTTATTCTTTGAGGAACAACCATACCATTTTCCACACCCACCACAATTCAAAAGCCTTCCAATTTCTCTATATCCTTGACAACACTTGCATTTTTATGATTTGTGTGTCACAGCCTTCTCAATGGGTGTGAAGTAGTTAGTCTTATATTTTAAACAACATTGATTTTCAGTAATATGTCTATTCAATAGGTTTGCCTGTTAACCAAGTCTCTCACAAGATGGCTGACAAATGTTTTAATTCATGGATTTTTTTGAATTGTATTTTATTTATTAATTTTTTATGCAGCAGGTTCTTATTAGTTATCTATTTTATACATATTAGTGTACATATGTCAATCCCAATCTCCCAATTCATCCCACCACCATCCCTCCCCCACTTTCCCCCCTTGGTGTCCATATATTTGTTCTCTACATCTGTGTCTCTATTTCTGCCTTGCAAACCAGTTCATCTGTACCATTTTCTAGATTCCACATATATGCATTAATATACGATATTTGTTTTTCTCTTTCTGACTTACTTCACTCTGTATGACAGTCTCTAAGTCCATCCATGTCTCTACAAATGACCCAATTTCATTCCTTTTTATAGCTGAGTAATATTCCATTGTATATATGCACCACATCTTCTTTATCCATTCATGTGTCGATGGGCATTTAGGTTGCTTCCATGACCTGGCTATTGTAAATAGTGCTGCAATGAATATTGGGGTACATGTGTCTTTTTGAATTATGGTTTTCTCTGGGTATATGCCCAGTAGTGGGATTACTGGGTCATATGGTAATTCTATCTTTAGTTTTTTAAGGAACCTTCATACTGTTCTCCATAGTGGCTGTATCAATTTACATTCCTACCAACAGTGCAAGAGGGTTCCCTTTTCTCCGCACCCTCTCCAGCATTTGTTGTTTGTAGATTTTCTGATGATGCTCATTCTAACCAGTGTGAGGTGATACCTCATTGTAGTTTTGATTTGCATTTCTCTAAAAATTAGTGATGTTGAGCAGCTTTTCATGTGCCTCTTGGCCATCTGTATGTCTTCTTTGGAGAGATGTCTATTTAGGTCTTCTGCCCATTTTTTGATTGGGTTGTTTTTTTTAAAATATTGAGTTGCATGAGCTGTTTATATATTTTGGAGATTAATCCTTTGTCCATTGATTCATTTGCAAATATTTTCTCCCATTCTGAGGGTTGTCTTTTCATTATGTTTATAGTTTCCTTTGCTGTGCAAAAGCTTTTACGTTTCATTAGGTCCCATTTGTTTATTTTTGGTTTTATTTTCATTACTCTAGGAGGTGGGTCAAAAAAGATCTTGTTGTGATTTATGCCAAAGAGTGTTCTGCCTATGTTTTCCTCTAAGAGTTTTATAGTGTCTGGTCTTACATTTAGGTCTTTAATCCATTTTGATTTTATTTTTGTGTATGGAGTTAGGGAGTGTTCTAATTTCATTCTTTTACATGTAGCTGTCCAGTTTTCCCAGCACCACTTATTAAAGAGACAGTCTTTTCTCCATTGTATATCCTTGCCTTCTTTGTCATAGATTAGTTGACCATTGGTGCGTGGGTTTATCTCTGGGTTTTCTATTCTGTTCCATTTATCTATAGTTCTGTTTTTGAGCCAGTACCATATTGTCTTGATTACTGTAGCCTTGTAGTATAGTCTGAAGTGAGGGACTCTGATTCCTCCAGCTCCTTTTTTTTTTTTTTTTTTTTGCGGTACGCGGGCCTCTCACTGCTGTGGCCTCTCCCCTTGTGGAGCACAGGCTCTGGACGCGCAGGTGCAGCAGCCATGGCTCATAGGTCCAGCCACCCCATGGCACGTGGGATCCTCCCAGACCGGGGCACGAACCCGCGTCCTCTGCATCGGCAGGCAGACTCTCAACCACTGTGCCACCAGGGAAGCCCCCTCCAGCTCCATTTTTGTCCCTCAAGACTGCTTTGGCTACTTGGGGTTTCTTGTGTCTCCATACAAATTTTAAGATTTTTTGTTCTTGTTTTGTAAAAAATGCCACCTGTAATTTGATAGGGATTGCATTGAATCTGTAGATTGCTTTGGGTAGTATAGTCATTTTCATAGTCATTTTCACAATATTAATTCTTCCAGTCCAGGAACATGGTATATCTCTCCATCTGTTTGTGTCAACTTTGATTTCTTTCATCAGTGTCTTATAGTTTTCTGAGTACAGGTCTTTTAACTCCTTAGGTAGGTTTATTCCTAGGTATTTTATTCTTTTTGTTGCAATGGTAAATGAGATTGTTCTATTGTTCCCCTAATTTCTCTTTCTGATCTTTCGTTGTTAGTGTATAGAAATGCAAGAGATTTCTGTGCATTAATTTTGTATCCTGCAACTTTACCAAATTCATTGATTAGCTCTGGTAGTTTTCTGGTGGCATCTTTAGGATTCTCTATGTAGAGTATCATGTCATCTGCAAACAGTGACAGTTTTACTTCTTCTTTTCCAATTTGTATTCCTTTTATTTCTTCTTCTTCTCTGATTGCTGTGGCTAGGACTTCCAAAACTATGTTGAATAAGAGTGGTGAGAGTGGGCAACCTTGTCTTGTTCCTGATCTTAGAGGAAATGCTTTCAGTTTTTCACCATTGAGAATGATGTTTGCTGTGGGTTTGTGGTATTATGGCCTTTATTATGTTGAGGTAGGTTCCCTCTATGTCCACTTTCTGGTGAGTTTTTATCATAAATGGGTGTTGAATTTTGTCAGAAGCTTTTTCTGCATCTATTGAGATGATCATATTATTTTTATCCTCCAATTTGTTAATATGGTGTATCACATTGATTGATTTGCATACACTGAAGAATCCTTGCATCCCTGAGATAAATCCCACTTGAGTATGGTGTATGATCATTTTAATGTGTTGTTGGATATTGTTTGCTAGTATTTTGTTGAGGATTTTTGCACCTATATTCATCAGTGATATTGGACTGTAATTTTGTTTTTTTGTAGTATCTCTGTCTGGTTTTGGTATAATGGTGATGGTGGCCTCATAGAATGAGTTTAGGAGTGTTCCTTTCTCTGCAATATTTTGGAAAAGTTTGAGAAGGATGGGTGTTAGCTCTTCTCTAAATGTTTGATAGAAGCCATCTGGTCCTGGACTTTGGTTTGTTGGAAGATTTTTAATCACTGTTTCAATTTCATTACTTGTGATTGGCCTGTTCATATTTTCTATTTCTTCCTGGTTCAGTCTTGGAAGCTTATACCTTTCTGAGAATTTGTCCATTTCTTCTGGGTTGTCCATTTTTCTGGCATAGAGTTGTTTGTAGTAGTCTCTTAGGATGCTTTGTATTTCTGCAGTGTCCGTTGTAACTTCTCCATTTTCATTTCTAATTTTATTGATTTGAGTCCTCTCCCTCTTTTTCTTGATGAGTCTGGCTAAAGGTTTATCAATTTTGTTTATCTTCTCAAAGAACCAGCTTTTAGTTTTATTGATCTTTGCTATTGTTTTCTTTGTTTCTATTTCATTTATTTCTCCTCATATCTTTATGATTTCTTTCCTTCTACTAACTTTGGGTTTTGTTTGTGCTTCTTTCTCTAGTTCCTTTAAGTGTAAGGTTAGATTGTTTATTTGAGATTTTTCTTGTTTCTTGAGGTAGGCTTGTATAGCTATAAACTTCCCTCTTAGGACTGTTTTTGCTGCATCCCATGGGTTTTGGGTCATCGTGTTTTCATTGTCATTTGTCTCTACGTATTTTTTGATTTCCTCTTTGATTTCTTCAGTGATCTCTTGGTTATTTAGTAATGTATTGTTTAGCCTCCATGTGTTTGTTTTTTAGGTTTTTTTCCCCTGTAATTGATTTCTAATCTCATAGTGTTGTGGTTAGGAAAGATGCTTGATATGATTCCAATTTTCTTAAATTTACCAAGGCTTGACTTGTGAGCCAAGATGTGATCTATCCTGGAGAATGTTCCATGTGCACTTGAGAAGAAAGTGTAATCTGCTTTTTTTTTGAATGGAATGTCCTATAAATATCAATTAAATCTATCTGGTCTATTGTTTCATTTAAAGCTTGTGTTTCCTTGTTAATTTTCTGTCTAGATGATCTGCCCAATGGTGTAAGTGAGGTGTTAAAGTCCCCCACTATTACTGTGTTACTCTCGATTTCCTCTTTTATAGCTGTTAACAGTTGCCTTATGTATTGAGGTGCTCCTATGTTGGGTGCATATATATTTATAATTCTTATATCTTCTTCTTGGATTGATCCCTTGATCATTATGTAATGTCCTTCCTTGTCTCTTGTAACATTCTTTATTTTAAAGTCTCTTTTATCTGATATGAGTATTGCTACTCCAGCTTTCTTTTGATTTCCATTTGCATGGAATATCTTTTTCCATCCCCTCACTTTTAGTCTGTATGTGTCCCTAGGTCTGAAGTGAGTCTCTTGTAGACAGCATATGTATGGGTCTTGTTTTTGTATCCATTCAGTGAGCCTGTGTCTTTTGGTTGGAGCATTTAATCCACTCACATTTAAGGTAATTATTGATATGTATGTTCCTATTACCGTTTTCTTAATTGTTATGGGTTTCTTTTGTAGGTCCTTTTCTTCTCTTGTGTTTCCCACTTAGAGGAGTTCCTTTAGCATTCGTTGTAGAGCTGAATTCTCTTAGCTTTTGCTTGTCCATAAAGCTTTTGATTTCTCTGTTGAATCTGAATGAGATCCTTGCCAGGTAGAGTAATCTTGGTTTTAGGTTCTTCCCTTGTAGAGTTTCTGCTGAGAAATCAGCTGTTAACCTTATGGAGTTCCCTTGTATGTTATTTGTCTTTCTTCCCTTGTTTCTTTCAATAATTTTTCTTTGTCTTTAATTTTTGTCAATTTGATTACTATGTGTCTCGGCATGTTTCTCCTTGGGTTTATCCTGTCTGGGACTCTCTGTACTTCCTGGACTTGGGTGGCTACTTCCTTTCCCATGTTAGGGAAGTTTTTGACTATAATCTCTTCAAATATTTTCTTGGGTCCTTTCTCTCTCTCTTCTCCTTCTGGGACCCCTATAATGCGAATGTTGTTGCATTTAATGTTGTCCCAGAAGTCTCTTAGGCTGTCTTCATTTCTTTTCATTCTTTTTTCTTTATTCTGTTCTGTGGCAGTGAATTCCACCATTCTGTCTTCCAGGTCACTTATCTATTCTTCTGCCTCAGTTATTCTGCTATTGATTCCTTCTAGTGTATTTTTCATTTCAGTTATTGTATTGTTCATTTCTGTTTGTTCTTTAATTCTTCTAGGTGCTTGTTCTTTAATTTTTCTAGGTCTTTGTTAAACATGTCTTGCATCTTCTCGATCTTTGCCTCCATTGTTTTTCCGAGGTCCTGGATCATCCTCACTATCATTATTCTGAATTCTTTTTCTGCCCCTCCTACCGTCTCATTGAGGCTTCTCCTTTGTCTTTGGATGTGGGGTATCTTATTCTGAATTCTTTTTCCACTTCATTTAGTTGTTTTTCTGGGGTTTTGTCTTCTTCCTTCATCTGGTACATAGTTCTCTGCCTTTTCATTTTTTCTGCCTTTCTGTGAATGTGGTTTTTCTTCCACAGGCTGCAGGATTGTAGTTCTTCTTGCTTCTGCTGTCTGCCCTCTGGTGGATTAGGCTATCTAAGAGGCTTGTACAAGTTTCCTGATGGGAGAAACTGGTGGTGGGTAGAGCTAGGTGTTGCTCTGGTGGGCAGAGCTCAGTAAAACTTTAATCTGCTTGTCTGCTGATGGGTGGGGCTGGGTTCCCTCCCTGTTGGTTGTTTGGCCTGAGGTGACCCAGCACTGGAGCCTACCCAGCTCTTTTGTGGGGCTAATGGCAGACTCTGGGAGGGCTCACACCAACGAGTACTTCCCAGAACTTCTGCTGCCAATGTCCTTGTCCCCACGGTGAGCCACAGCCACCCCCCGCCTCTGCAGGAGACCCTCCAACACTAGCAGGCAGGCCTGGCTCAGTTTCCCATGGGGTCACTGCCCCTTCCCCTGGGTCCTGATGTGCACACTACTTTGTGTGTGCCCTCCAAGAGTGGAGTCTCTGTTTCCCCCAGTCCTGTTGAAGTCCTGCAATCAAATCCCGCTAGCCTTCAAAGTCTGATTCTGTAGGAATTCCTCCTCCTGTTGCCAGACCCCCAGGTTGGGAAGCCTGATGTGGGGTTCAGAACCTTCACTCCAGTGGGTGGACTTCTGTGGTATAAGTGTTCTCCAGTTTGTGAGTCACCCACCCGGTAGTTATGGGATTTGATATTATTGTGATTGTGCCCCTCCTACCGTCTCATTGAGCCTTCTCCTTTGTCTTTGGATGTGGGGTATCTTTTTTGGTGAGTTCCAGTGTCTTCCTGTCGATGACTGTTCAGCAGTTAGTTGTGATTCTGGTGTTCTCGCAAGAGGGAGTGAGTGCACGTCCTTCTACTCTGCCATCTTGAACCAATCTAATTCATGGAATTTTATAATTAACTTTAATTGAAGTTACCTCAACAATGTGGTAACTTCACCACATTTACCTCACCACAGTTGCTATTCCAAATCTACCAATGTGTTTGCCGAGTCTGAGCCAGCAGAAAAACATGCTTATGTTTGTCAGGTACAAAGGTCACTGTGGAATCAGTGCCAGAATTCTCACCTTGTTAATTTGTTCCAATAGTCAAATATATTCAAGGTAAAATGAAGCCAATAAAATTCTAATGTCTCCCTCTTGTGACATGAGAGAACTCCCAATGCAAAACTTATGACTATGTTTGTGATTAAGACATTCCTCCACTTGCTATCATCATTCATTTTTTATTCCTTTCCCAAGCTCTTTCCAAAGTCTCAAATTTTGCCACATTTTGCTTTCTTTCCAACCTGAACCCAAATTGTTTTGAACTAGAGGAAGGATGCTGTGTCAGAACTGGATTAAAGGATGAGCCTTTAAGGGAAACTAAAACATCACTGGAATAAATTTAAAAGATAGTATCATATAACCTAGTTTCTTCACGCATATACTTATAAGAAACAAGTCTTTCCTACTGGAAGTATGGTGGCAATGGCATCTTGAGTTTGGGAGGGAAGGTGGTGGCACTAAACTACCTCTACTGAAATTGGGCAAGTCATTGGCTACAGTCACAGGCTATGACATTAATGTTGAGACTTTCTATACTCAGTGTCACATTGGCTGAAGTCAATAGCTGCAGTTAATTGAAATTTTGAAACCAAATCATATGTATTACATTAAGTTATTTACTGGTAATTTATTGTATAAACTAAATTTTTTAAAGTCTTTACCACCCTTCCTTAGAAGTTTTGTATTCTTAAAAAAGAGCTAAAAAATATAGAAAAATGTTTACATAATGCAAACCAAAGAAAATCAGTTTTAAACATCAATGGGATTTGAAAACGACTGCCTAAATAAGGTGATGAAATGCATTATGTCAATTAGAGTCCATCGGGAAAGAGACAGCACACTTAAACTGGTAGAATTTAATAGAGGGAATGTCTAGAAAGTTGTGAGCAGGATTTAAGAAAGCTAAAAAGAGATTGTGCCATTCAGTGAGCCCCTCACCACTCCTAGACCTGCACGGACAATGGAAGAGAGTAGTTTCCAGAACCCAGCAGAAGTAAGAAGTCAATCTGCAGGGAGGACCTAGAGGAATATACACCCCAATCTTTCCTCCTGGCCTCCCATCACCCGATTGTCTGCATCCAATTGGAAGCCAGAGGACAAGGGAGCTCACGATGCAGCCTACAGCCTCCAGTAGCAAAGAGCAAGGTGAAGAGTGGTGAGTGGATATGGAGGAGCAAATGCAGAACCATCCAGCAGAGAAGGCTCTGTCGTTAGTGACTGTGTGGGATTCACACTATCCAGTTAGAAGTAATAGAAATACTGAGAAGAAAGACTACTCTAAATATACATTTTAAACTATATAATTAAATGCATATATTTTATATTCAGTGACTATAATAAGTCTTGAATTTTCAACATAAAGGTATATGTAACTTTTATTCATTGAAAATCCATTTTTCCTCCCACCAGTAAACCAATGTGAAACCAATACTAAGAATATCGGTTAGAAGAGGTACCAACTATCATTCTGAAATGCAGCAGGACCCTATGGTCCTTCTCCCTATGTCCTCCATCTGCCTTTTGTCTGTAGGAAAGCTTTAGCCAAAGAATAAATTTAATCAGAGAAGTGAGAAAATGCAGAAGCAAAGGAAAGCAGTCAAACAGGACAAAACAATAATAATTTAGTCATTAAGTAAAGTCAAGGACATTTACTTCCTCCTCAAGGGCTATAGATAATATCCTGAGCCATACATATCCTGTGAGCTGTCTTATAGAGACTGAAACCCCCGCCAGGTGGAAGAAGTTAACTACACGATGACCAGACTGTAGCCGTGACATAAGCTGCCACAATTCTGAGAACTGGCCTCAAAGAAATGGGAACAAACCGACCGTAGAACTGAAGATTACCTATACTTAAAACAATCAAGATGACGCTGATCAGACCACTGCATGACCAATTTCAAGATAACTGTAAGAGCTGACTATGCTGCTTCTGCCCGTAGCCCCTCCTTCCACTTATACACCCTTGAAACGCCCCTTTAAAAGCTCTTGCCCACTGACGGTCAGTGGGGTGGAGGAGGAGTCAGCCTCTTGACAGGAGTCTGCCCTCTCCCCCCGGTTGCCTGGACGGCATGCCCACATGCTACCTCTATGGCAGATATACTGCCTTGCATTTTCTGTATGTCCCGTCAATGTCTGCTGAATGAACTAAAAGGAAATACAACAGTTTTATCATAAAGCAATAAGCAGAATTAGACAATATGCAGAAATTTATCAGAAACAACAATATCTAAAAATGTGTAATGTGCTTGTTTTTTAGAATACTAGAAAATACAGCCTTAAAACTTAAGGAAGGGGAGTGGGTAATCTTGAGAATATAATTTCTATTAGTATGATGTTTAAATTCAAGATATTTTCTGGAAAAAATATGAAAAGGTAAGTTTATTAATATTGACCTTTTTACCAGGTTCTTCTCTGAAACTGTGACTGACTCATCTATAAAGCATTATTCTGTGAATATAAAATTTTATGCTCTTAGCATATATGAAGGGTTTTCAAAGGTATCCAACTCTACTCAAATTGTTTATATGCTATTTTCCATACATATCTAGCTCTGCCTAAATGATTTCTATGTTATGTTTCAGATCTCAAAAAGTCATTAGTAAAAATAACTTGTTGACATTGTGATGGATATTAACAGTCTCTGCCGTAAATAATTAATTTATATTATTAGAGTTAAAACCACAGATCTAACTATTATGGGTTACACTGGTGAAACTGCCCATATTACCTACAAGGGACCAGGGGCCTGTAACTTCAGCACAGCCCCACCAGACCACAGGCCGGCAGTGACCAGCAGAGTGGCTGGGGGCCATGGGGACACCCCTGTGATCTGCACAGTTGACATTTGAGATTTCTTTCTCCTCCTGTGGGCCCCTATCCTTCTGCTGGAGTTGTCCTCTGACTCCTGTCCAACCTCTTAGCTCCTCTATTCCCATGGTGGCTCTTTCTCTGTCACCAGACCCTGGTACTACCAGGATGCCTTTCCTAAGTGTATGGCATATTGGGGTCCATGTGCACATTTCAGACACAAATAGATATTAAGAAACACTTATTAACAGAATTAATTCAGATTATCTAGAGCAGTGATGTTCCTCTGGGGCCACTCTCTTCCCAGTTCATCTTGTTTCAGTTCAGCAAAGGAGAGCCCCACTCCACAGCCCAGTGGAGCCTAGGGAGTTCTTCCTTCTTCATTCCTCTCCCCAACTCCCTCAACCCAGGTCTCTCCTTTTCTTCCTCCTTCCTCACTTGTTGTATGTTTTCCCAGAGAAATCACTATTCATTGTACCCCAGATTTGAGTTAGGACATCATCAATAGGAAATTTCCAACCAAAACATTTCTTTGCCATCATATAAAACAGTGTGACCATTTCTTTTTTTTTTTTATTTTTTATTAAGGGAATTCCTTTATTTTTATTTATTTATTTTTGGCTGCGTTGGGTCTTCGTTTCTGTGCAAGGGCTTTCTCTAGTTGCAGCAAGCGGGGGCCGCTCTTCATCGCGGTGCGCGGGCCTCTCACTATCGCGGCCTCTCTTGTTGCGGAGCACAGGCTCCGGACGCGCAGGCTCAGTAGCTGTGGCTCACGGGCCTAGTTGCTCCGCGGCATGTGGGATCTTCCCAGACCAGGGCTCGAACCTGTGTCCCCTGCATTGGCAGGCAGACTCTCAACCACTGCGCCACCAGGGAAGCCCCTGTGACCATTTCTTGATCTTTTTACACAGGGCTGAATACCTTCTAGGGTTTCTACTCTATTTTGTTTGGTTGGTTTGGTTTTGGTTTTGGTCTTGGTTTGGTTTGGTTTTTTAAACTTTTACTTATTTTTTTAACATCTTTATTGGAGTATAATTGCTTTACTTTATTGTGTTAGTTTCTTTTTTATAACAAAGTGAATCAACTATATGTATACATATATATCCCCATATCCCCTCCCTTTTGCATCTCCCTCCCACCCTCCCTATCCCACCCCTCTAGAGAGTCACAGAGCACCGAGCTGATCTCCCTGTGCTATGCGGCTGCTTCCTACTAGCTATCTATTTTACATTTGGTAATGTATATATGTCCATGCCACTCTCTCACTTCGTCCCAGCTCACCCTTCCCCCTCCCCGTGTCCTCAAGTCCATTCTCTATGTCTGCATCTTTATGCAGGACAGGTTTCTACTCTTTACTCAAGGATGCCTCCTAAGAGAATAATAGGTAAGCCAATGAGGAAGACCTTTGAGAGTGCATTAGGATACTCCCAGCCCTTGGTAGGAAAGCCATAGGAGCTCTTTGCTTGACTGGAAAATAACTGGAAAATAACATAGATTTTTAAAAATTCTTCTAAATTTCAGAATCTTCATTAGAAGGATGAATATTTCACAAGTTCTCCTGGTTGAATATTCTTCTGTTGTAAAAATAAGTTCCAGGCTATGTGTAATCATCTTTTTAATAATATATTATTAACTTTTTTCCTCCCACAGCAAAGTAAGGTGAGAGTCTACTCTTCCTAGAAACTAATTAAAATGTTAAAATGATATTATCATAGTAAGAAAAATTCCCTTGAGAAGCCCTTAGACACCCCCATATCATTTTATGGTACCTAGGTCCAATTTAGATATATTTGTATAATATGATTTTAGACAAGATTGAACTGGAACCAGATATTTATAAATAGATTGAAGTCTCAAAGATCATTCCTAAGTCTTTTTTGTTCAAAAGTCTATAAGCATCCACTCACCCCACCTATTGGGCGGAACTGGCACACTTCTGCTCTGGTAGCAACTTTCCTCATAGCTATGGAAGTTCATAAATTAGAATTTTATAGGTCTAGGAGATTCCTTATTACAGAGAAGGCATTTTATATAGCCTACTGCCATCATCAGACCCTGTGATCACAGAAATGCAATCAGCAGTGCTCTATGGACTAATCTGACTTTTAAAACACCAATAGTGACTTCGCCTGTACTCCAATAAAGACCAAGTTTCAGAAGAAATGTCCATCCACATTTGGCCTTTTTGGTAGAGTAAAAGCATTGATACCACCACCCTGGTTCTGAACTTACTCCCAAACAGAGCCCCAAATAAAGTCAGAATCATAGAGACAGTTGAAAGTGTTTTCAGCCATCTTTTGTTTCGTGTAAACTGAGGCTCAGAGAAACACGGCTCTGGTGCCAGGTCGCCAGGAAGTGGAGCGTGGGAGTCCCAGCCCAGGCCTCCTGCAAGCGGTAATGTCCTTTCCCAGTCATGTAAGAGTCATGGGGAGAGTCAGGAGATTTAAGGTGATAGTGCTTTTTGTTCACTTGTTACCAAACCTTTGATGAATCTAAATCATAGTGCTAAAGTCTTGCTTTTAAAGGACTTCACTTCAGTTATTTCAGAAGTCAAAACAAATGGTAGGGATATTTAAAAGGAAGATCCAGACTTAAAGACACTTCTCCACTTCATTACCCAAGGAAAGACCTGAGTGTTTGAAATTCTAGATTCCAAGTCAACCCACTTTCTTTTGCGTAATGTTACTCCTTCCTCTAAATGACATTTCATCTGACGGTTGTAAGCCCCCCTCTCACTGGTTTCCCGATTACATGTTACAGTATAAATCCTCGGTGGTTTAAGAGACAGGACATTCTGAACTCAGGGCTTCTCTACAACATCTGCTCCCATTAATCTCGGGTCTGCCTCAATGCCGTGTGTGAGTGATGACAAAAAGAAAGGCAGGCCTGGGGCTGGAAGGGGAGTACAGCTGAAAAGTTGGGTTACTTGTCTTTCTTTTATGTCCGTGGTTAACAGAAAATGTAACTGTCCTACCTTTAGGATTTGCCTCTTTTCACAACTGAAGGTTCCTTCACTCCATAATCCACTTTCTTCTACTGCCTGGTTCTTTACCCTTCTGTCCCCTTTGACGACAACACATCCCGGAGGAGAATGGCCAAGAACTCCCCCGAACTGAAGTGGGATCAGCTCCTCCACAACAGGATGGAAGGAGGGGGAGTTTAAGAAGCTCTCGTGTACACTGGCTGTGGTGGGCTGAACGGGTGGCACATTCTGATTTTTCTAGGCAGACGACAGAGTCCAAGGGGAGACCATCTAGTGAGTTGAGCAAAGCTACAAGGCAGCAGCTGTACTTAGATTCCCCAAGGCAGGAGCTGTGCTCAGGACAAGCTGGAAGCAGCCTCATGGCTCGTGATGGTCCAGTGACTTGGCACCTTGGGTCCATATTCCAGCCAGCGGCTGGACTAAAGAGGACATTTCCAGCCAAGGGGTGAGAACCAACCAAGTAGGAGGCAGGATCAGACCTGGGCCTGGGCCTTGAAAACCTCCAGGGGCGCCATTCAATTTCTACTCTGTGCAACCAGCCAAACCGAGGTAGAACCTAATGAAAAAGAAAAGACCAAGGAACTGGACAAGCATAGTAGGCCATGACATAGCCTGATTTACATTTGAAGAGATCCCTCTGTCTATATGGAATGTAGCCAGTAGGAATCTTTGTAAGAGACCCAAAAATGGCTTGGAGGGAACTGATTAGTTCATGTTACTGAAAAGTTCAGTGGGCTTCAGGCAGGGTTTGATAGGGGATGTTACTCCATATCTCCGAGATTCCGACAGCTCTGCCTTCTAGTGTGGTGGCGTCATCCTAGGCTGGCTGTGCAAGACGACCACCGATCCACATACCCCCTCATGTTACCTCCCTCATGTGCAGAAGGAGAGAACAGGATGGCTTCCACCAACCGTAGGACAAATGCCCTAAGCTTTGCGCTTATTGGACCATCTTGAACCAGTCCCTTGGCCAGATAGATGTGGCGGCTGGTTGGTTTAGTCCTGGGTTGGCCAAACCAAGCACTGTTATAATAGGTCTTGGGTTCTTCTGATAGGCTTTGAATCATCAGGGCTTGCCCTGGAGCTTGGGGTAGGGCCAGTTGCACACAAACCACACAGCTGTCACAGCAGAGAGAGGTGACTAGAATTTGTCAAGACAAGCACCTTATCCACTACAAGGAAGAAAAGAGAAAAGAGCAGAACCAGATAGAACACTTCTGACACCATTGTCCAATTAGGAGAGTGGGTTGGCCTGGGATGGTGGCAATGGAAGTGGAAACAGGTGGATACAAGCAATATATTTTGAAGGTAGAGTCAAGAGGACTTATGCTATGTTGGGATAGGAATAGGGGGTTATGTGTTAAATTTTTAAGTATGAAAAACAGATTAGAACACACTGAGTCTCTCCCACTTCCAGTTCTTCTCCAGACAAAGTTAACATCAGGAGAACACTGTGAGTGGCACGCTCATCTCCCAGCCAACTTGCACCAGAAAACAGGCCTCTCTGCTTTTCAGTACAAATCCCTTCTAGGCAGCAATATCAACAGACAAGTCATATGTCAAAATATTTAATGATTGGCATTTGTTGGCATTTTTAAAAGAAGTGAGAAACCAAATGTATGTGTCACACCCAGAAGTTGTTGATCATGCAGACTCTTACACATAACTCAGATAATTTCCCTCGTGATCTGGGCCTCTATTTAAGGTACAAGTCCCTCCAGTTTTCCTCCCCAGACCCTTCTCACTATATTACCATCATAGGTTGGAGCCTGAATAAATTCATTACAGTCTATGTGCCAGACTCTGTGCTGGGTTTTACAAATACTCCCTCATGAATTTGAAAGCACCTCCATAAGATAAGTATTATCCCCATTCTGAAAATAGAGACATTCATTCAGGTTAGATGGGTTGAAGATTTGAAGTGAAGGAAACTACAATTTCTGAAAGCCCACTATGTGCTGCTTCACACCTTCTATGTTACACAACTGTCATGACAATACTAAGACTGTCACAAACGAGGAAAACAAGACTCTGAGAGATTCAGTATCGTGTACGAGGTCACACACCAAATTAGGGGGAGAGTTGGGATTCCAGCCCTGTTTTTCATTTTCTGGGTTCACAGTCTTTCCACCACACCATGATGTCTTTATGGCAGGGATGCTCACCACAGACTCCGATGCAGAAATGCTGAGCTGGGTTTTGATGGATGGAGAGAGTAAGAAAGCTCCTCTAAGGAAGCCATCAGCACAGTCTTCTTTCCTGGCTTTAAAGAGTCCCAGGCCTTTCTTGGGAAACTTTCTGAGCCCAAGAAATAAACGTTCATCCTTCAGCACCCCCAGCATTCTGTTCTGCTCACCCCGACTCTCTACCTCAGTTTCTGCTTGAATGTGGACACTCTTGATGGCCACACTCCATACATTTATGTGGGTCAAATACACATGGGTGGGGCAGTAAGAGGGGTCATAATAGATATTGTAGCACTTTCATACACATTGATTCTGTAACTCTGAGAGATGAACAGAGAGGATATTTTTATTCCCCCTCTGCTTATAAAGAAACTAAATCTCAGAGGGGTGAAGGGACTGATCCAACACCATTCAGTGCCAGAGGGATACATTTTATCTAAACGAATGTAAATGTATGCTACTGGGTGAGACTTCCATGTAAATAAAGAAATTGGGTAATTTTAATTTTTTTGTCACCCTCTAACCACAGCATAATGGGTTAGGTGGTTACTTCATGAGCAATGTTGTAGAGAAGGATGAGCATCTAACTGGCATCGTAATTATCATAAAATCTCTCCAAAGATCCCCAGGCTTCCTGTCTGCAGACAACACTGGAGTAGGCAGCACTTGGCTGTGGACGGCTCTGGGTGCTTAATGGAGTTGTTGTTTTCTCCCATGTACATCCAGGGACACACTGCCCTGTGCCAAGGTGCCGGGGAGGCTGTGCGAGCCACACACTCCCCTGTCTTTCAAGATCAGCTCTAAGGTCACGTTATTCTCCTCCAGGCTGGCACGGCTTCTCTTCTCACCCTGCAGGGACCCACCCTGTCATCTGTCAAGAGCTTCCTCCAAATTTCAATGCAGATGAAATTCACCCAGACCATGTGTGACAGCAATTTGAAAATAGCAATATGCATGGAAGAAATTTGAGTTCATTTGTGCAAAAGGCACTAATTCAGCACCTACCATCTTCTGCACAAGATGCTGAAAGATGGTTGATATAAGGCCATGGAAATGAAGCATTTAAAATAAAATTTAATATTCCCAAAAGTTAATGTTTATGTGTATATATACACACATATATATACATACACCACATATATAATACATATATAGCAAAAAATGGAAAGTGGAAAAACATATATCAGTGTGTTTCTCTTATTTATACCATTAGAAAATAATATCTTCCAAAGCAAGAACCATACCTGCTATGTTCTCTTTATCTTTTCTCAGCACCTAGTGCAGTAAAAGCAAACAAATGCTATTCACTGACTCAATACAAACCAGTCAGTTTAAATGAAAGGAGAATTAACTGGGATTGATGCCTATGCCTGCTTTATTCTCTGCCAAAAAAAACAATGAAGTTAATTATCTACCAAGAGTAATCCCCCCAAAATTATATTGTGTAGGAATATTGACTAAAATTAAAAGTACCTCTTTATCACCCTATTTGGCTATTTATTAGCATAAATCATAACTAGCATGTGGCAACAGGTCATTTTATTCCAAATGTGCACAGGTGTAATGTTTGCTGAAAACGTTAACTAAAAGCAACGTGCTTTAAATGTATAAAATGTTTCTTTTCAAATCTACTTCTTGTGCTTCAGAAATTAATGGGAATTTTACCTAATATTTTTTGAAAAGAAGAAATTATCAACAAATTCTAAATGATTACTTCTTCATGAAAATAACTGGGTTTTTCCTTGACTGTATGGAGAGGAGATGCTCTGTCCTCATGTTGGATGAAATCTCTCTACATTGTGACTGGCATTTATGCTTAAAAGCCCAGTTCTCTAAAACATCCTGGTCAAATAAAAGGAACCTTGGCCACATGTTCTTAATTCACTTTATAACATTTTAAAAATTTGAAGAGTAGACAATTCCAGAATGTAGAACATTCTGGAAGACTCTTCAAAAAAGTCAATAATGTAAAAAATGAACAAAAGAAGGCAGTGGACTGTTCTAGATTAAAAGACCTAAAAGCAACACAGACAAATGCAGTGCATGAAGCTTCATTAGATACAGGATTTTTTAAAAGGCTATACAATAAAGCATTTGGGAGACAATTGGGAAACTGTGAGTACATTTTCCAAAATAAGGAATTATTATTCATTTTCTTTAGTGAAAGAAACATGAGTATTTATGATATCATTCTTTCAACTTTTTTGTAGGTTTAAATACTTCAAAATAAAAATTTGAGGAGATAGGAACCCAAGAAGGGAGAAAGCGTGAGAGAGGAGGGGCTCCACTCTGTGCCTGCATCTCCTCCAGAAGCACTTGGACAGGGCTTACCCAGGTGTTACATTCCATATACTGCAAACAGGATCTGCAGACATCCCTTTCACTCACAGTCATTGGTGAGAACTTAGTCCTATGGCCACCCCCTGCTAAGGGACACTAGAAAATATAGGAGAGGAGAGGGATTGGAGGGGGGTCTACAATGTTACAAGGGGATCAAAGAAGGACAAAGAGGTTAATGTAGGAAGGGGTTGCAGGATGGACCCTGGAGCCTGGACTGAATCAAGGAGTAAAGAGAAGGACTTGAGAGACTGTGGTCTCGGAGAGAATATACAGCCTTTGCTGTAACAGCGAAAAGCAGAAAATAGGCGTGTGTGATCAGAAAGCAGAGTTTCAGATTTCAGAAGTGGAGAAGTTCAGGGTGATGACTAGTTCTGGGATATGGCCCAAGCGTGTGACCGATGTGGAGTGAAGGGAAAGCTTATTAAAGGACACTGTGGAAATTTTCATTATTCGCCTTTCCGGGTGTCATCTAACTATGGGCCTGTCTTATTGTCATAAACTAGAGTAAGAAATTTATTAAAAATTTTACTATAGTCTCTTTTTCAATTAGCAAAGTTTATTCTAACCCATGGGACTGACCGAACGCCTCTTGTAGGTCCTAAAATTTGAATGGATAAAGAGAAGTTAGGAATAACACATTTGGGTGTACCCTGACCTCTTTCAGTTGGTGCTTAGTTGCCACTGCCACCAAGTGGCCAGTAGGGAGAACTGCATTTGATGCTAGGTCCTCGCCAACCTCTCCTTGACTTTATTGTGGCTTTTCAATAAAACTAGCTGAAAAGTAAAAACTGGAAGCTGAATAGCTTCCTTCATTTATTCAACAACTTCAGCAATTATTTATTGAGCATTTACTATGGGCCAGGTAAGTGCTTACCATTTTCTGAGTGATGAAGATACAGTAATGAACAAAAGAACCCCAAATCCCTGCCTTCATAGAGCTTACATTCCAGTGGACTGAGGTAGATATTATTACCCCTGGGTCACAGATAAAGAAGCTGAAGCTCAGAAATACAACAAGTAATTGACAAATACAGTTTTAGGCACAGGTCCGTCCTACCACAAAACCCGTGCTTGTTATTTTTACACTACAAGCAAGGAGTTGTAAACTCTGTCCCAACTGTAAGTCCTGCAAAGTCTGCCGTAATGATTTTTACAGAGGCTTTCTGACACACACGATATCCTTTGCACCTAAAATACGTCTTTCAACTTACCTGATGAGAGTCAGACTTAGCTAAGTGCCTCCATGTTCCTCTGGGGCTGTCTCTTTATTATACTGTTCACTGCATTATATTCTAACTAGTCTAGCTGTGTGTCTGTCCCCCTCACTGGATTGTGAGCTCCTTAGGGCAGGAACTATGTCTTACTTATCTCTGTGCCCAACAAAAAAACAGACACTGGCAAGAGGAGGAAGCAGTGGTGTAGAATTGACAAAGACTAGCATCTTTGAAGTGTCCATTGACTAGCACCCCTGGCCACCTCACCTTCATTGCTATATCCTGACAGTCTTGAGAATTTCTGGTTGACCTGAACTTATTTGACTTTGGTCTGCAAAGAGGGAGTGAAGTTGTCAAAGGAAAGAGAGACAGACTAAGAAGCTCAGCCTTGCAGGTGGATATATTTTATTTCTCCCAGGAGTACAATACCTCCAAATAGACTGCAGGAAGTGAAGTACTTCCACTTGATAAAGTACTTTCCTATATTTAATCATATTTGTTTACCTTGTAAAGTGGGTAGGGCAAGTTATATTGTTCCCATTTTATCCACGATGAAGTTGAGACTCAGAAATATTAAATGACTTTCCACAAAGCACACAACTTGTAAAAGGGGTCCTTAGACTTGATTCCAGTTCACAGCTAGACTCATACTTAGATCTGCCTTCCTTATTGTGCAGCTCCTATAAATTTTTTTAAGATTATATTTATTAAGACTGGTTTTACATGCTCCTCTAATTTTTAATATCAATTCTGCTATAAACATGTTTTGTAATCTGGAACTTGTCAAATGTCTTATGACATTTTTACTGTACCGTGGAGTTATTTTTGCTCAGCACACGAGGACACAGTGTACCTTTGAAATAAGAAGAGATGAAATTTGCCAGTATTGAGAAACAAATTGTAAACCAGTGAGCCAGTCTCCCCCTTGGCTTTAGAGTGACTCTTTACTAAAACTGGAATAAATTAAATCACTTTCTGAGTATCTGTATCAAAAATGAAGGGTGTTTATAAACTACTAAAATAATAATTTAAAAACATAAATGCTGGAAATATAAAAATGTGATCCTTAAACATTTCATAATTTCTCTTAAAAATGAACTCAGTATAGCTTACTGCAACAAAATTGAGAATTATGTTCTTTCTAAAAACAGAATCATGAAAAAACCCAAGATTGGAGAGGTATTACTCAATGGAGCACATGCAAAATGACTGCTCCAATTGTCTGCCCAAAGCCTGGAGGAGTGAGGTTGTTCTCACTGATGATGGACTTACTGGGCTGGACCTGCAGAGAACCCTTCTGGGTATCCAGACTGCTAACTTTACCAATGAGTGCATGTCTGCAAGTATATTTTTATTTGACCAGTTGTAAGTTTGCACATTTATGATTCATAAGCAGTGACATACATGTTCCAACTTGTGTTAAGGAAACACAACCAAATGGTTGTCTTGCATACATTTGTTCCATGAGATAAAGTGGGTTTTTTTCTGCCCTCTTCTCTGCTTACCTTCCAAAACCCAGCTCTAACCATCACGGCCAAGTCTTATCAGAGCCCTCCCACATGGTTAGTCATGCTTTTTTCTATGCTCTCAAAGAATGTGTGTGTGTGTGTGTGTGTGTGTGTGTGTGTGTGTGTGTGTGTTCATGAATCTCATTTGATGGGGAAATGAAATGATAAATGGTAAAACCTTAGAATTCTGAGCTACTGCCTCCAAGGGAGATAGTAATCATGTCCCACAGGAAGTATCATGGGACCCACATGTCTGCTTTGTTTCTAGTTTATAACTAATTTTGAAGGCAAAGGGAGTAGACCATAACACTCCCATTCCTTCCCCATAGGATAAGTAGGGCACATAGGTGGATGCCCCAGGGGCTAACAATAGTGGCATTAGACACTATTGATAATCACACTGGGACAAAGGCATTAATGAAATTGTCCCAAGCAAACTAGGATATATGTTAACCTGAGTAGTAAGCTTCATGCACTTCTCAGATCATTTTAGAAGGTTATTATCCCTACAAACACTGAAATCAAAGTAAAACTTGTGCAAGTGAATTAGCTGAAACTGAAAACAAGGTTCTGGCATTTCTACCTCAACCCAAGAAGCACTGGAGACATAGCAGAGGGTTATTGAACATGATGCAACAGGAGAACTATCAACTGGATTAAACCAGTCAATTCACTTAAATTTGCTTTGTCAAAGTTTTTCACAAGTTCTTGAGGATGGAGTTGGATATTAACATCCACCTTCTCTTTCTACATTATATATGGTTTATTATGTAAAATTATGCTTAGGGTAACTGGTTAGTACACAGTATGTAGTTCTCATTCCAAAGATTAAAGGCAATGGTCCACAGTGAGTCTTTGTGGTTGTCTTTTCTAAAACCGAAATTAGAGCAAAGAATGAAAGCTAGGCTGAATGTTCTCTACCTCACTGATCATTCAAAATCCTGGTCCCCCAAATGAGCAAACTCATTAAAGTAGATCTCCTTCAAAAATACTGAATTAACATGTTTTACTTCTATCTGGAAATGCATATCATACATCCATTTCACACTGTACTGTATTTGTTCGTTTTCCCCACAATATTGCAAACATCTCTCCTCATTGGCAAGGATGACATCTTGTCCATCTTTGTACCCCCAATGCCTGGAATAATTATTGCTGTGTAGCAGACGGTTTGGTTTGTCGGTTGGCTGGTTGATTAGCTGGTTGGTTGGTTTTCTAGTTAGTTGGTTAGCTGGTTGGTTGGTTTTCTAGTTAGTTGGTTAGCTGGTTGGTTGGTTTGTTTCCAATTTATTGCTTGACCGGTTGGCTGACAGGCTAATTAGTTGATTGATTGGTTAATTATCTGGCTGATTTGTGGATGGGTTGGTTGGCTAAGTGGTTAAATGGGAGGTTTGTTGATATCTAGGAGGCTGACTGGTTGTTGAATCAAATAAATGAGTGAATTAGTTTGGACAGTAAAACAGTCTTCAAGGTAAATTGAAAATACTCAACCCATTAGCCTCTGAATTATTCTAGGGAATGATTTTTATGTTACAGACAGAATTTCAAGTTAAAACGAACATCTCCTTTAATAAAATATGAAATTCCTAAATAGTTAAAACTAACTTCTGCAATTGTCCATTCTAAAAATTTCCAAAACTTTATATTAGTACAACTTCATTATACCACAAAATCCCAAGAAAAGGAAATAAAGTAGCTCATTATAACCCCCTTAAGCAGAAAATTATAACTCCTGTAAGGTATAAAATCCCAATTTGGGCATAGACTATCCCCATGAGTATTTGCCAAGGCTTGCCAACTGCACACAAAAATATGATTGAGGGCTTTCCTAGTGGCGCAGTGGTTGGGAGTCCTCCTGCCGATGCAGGGGACACAGGTTCGTGCCCCAGTCTGGGAAGATCCCACATGCCACGGAGCGGCTGGGCCCATGAGTCAAGGCTGCTGAGCCTGTGCGTCCGGAGCCTGTGCTCCACAACGGAAGAGGCCACAACAGTGAGAGGCCCGCGTACTAAAGAAAAAAAAAAAAAAAAAAAAATGATTGAGAGATTATTGAGCAGAATATTGTCAACACTGTCAAGTTCATCACTTGTCTTTCTACCCTTATAGACTACTTTCTTCAAGTCTCTGATTACTTTGTCATTGGAAACGGATGTCTTTAAGCATGCTCTTAAAAATACCACGTAAATGCCACTTAAAAAGGATAATGAAGCTTTACTAACACTCTAACAGATAACACCTTACCATAGACCAACCAGTTATGAGCAAATATAGTGTAAAGAAAGAACTTCACCTAAGAAAAGGAAAAGCCAGAATAGGTCAACCGATTTTTCACTTTGTTTTAAGACATTCTTGGTCATAATGATTTATAGTTGCTCAGACAGCATACATGATAATCTATGTTTATTCTTCAAAAAGCTGGAAAAAAATAAAGTGTAAATTGTTCCATGGACCTCATTGCCAATCGTGAGTTTTAAACATAAGCACCTGTGAGTGTTTGAAATGAATGAAAATGCCAAGGCCACTTAAAGAATATAAACAAATGTCAACAGTGACTCAGAGTCCCCAAAATAAATTAAAAGGGAGTCATTTCCTACATATTTCCCGAAAGCCCTGTGTTTTCTTTGGTGCTTGGCATTGTGACTAAGCTTGAAAAAGAGCTCTACTGTGTGTGCTCCACATTTCTCAAAACTGAGGAGTATTTCAGGTTATTCATTCTTGGTTTGGGCACCAACATGGCTTCTGAGTAACTTTAATAGTAACTTTAATGGTAAATATTAGATATGTGATGTTTGAAAAAAAAACCAATGAAAGTAATTTAAATTGATCAGTTTAATTCATTGGTCATTTATTTAAAAAATAAATGTTCTTATACTGATTATAAAATCATTCTAAAATAGGGCTGGCATCAGCAGTGGACAATAACTTTTAATCACTTAGAAATTTGGAGCCACACAATACAAGTCATTGATGTGAAAGTCAGCAGCCATGAGGAGGTAAATGGGGACTTACTAATAAGCAAAGTTTGAGAGAGTTTAATTGATTGGTAAGGCCTGAAAATCACTGTCAATTGTTCTAAGAGTTCATCTTAGGTTTCTTAATAGCAAGTCTAGGATTTACACAAATTGCCCTTAATAAATTTTTTAAATTCCAAGGTATATGTTCTATAGGATATTATTGTGATATAAAGGTACCAAAATGAAATGAGTTTGGAAAGACATGAGTTAATGCAGTCCTTCTCAGAGGCTTTAATGTATCACAGTGGATTATGACTCTCAAAGAAGCAGTGAGGGAGTTATATAGTATACAATGTGTCCCAAACTCTTTTGACCATTATACCAGTTATCTATGTCCACAATAATTCTGGACGATAAGCCATTCCAAACTCAGTGGCTTAAAATAACCATCACTTGTTCTCACAGATCAGCAGTTTGACTGAAGCTCTGCTTCAAGCTGCAGGTCTGTGGATCAGGGTCTTCCACACTCCTCTTGCTCTCCTCAGCCTGGCAGGCTAGCCAAAAACATGTTCTTCTCAGACAATGGCAGAAGTACAAAAGGGGCAGTGAAAATACACGCTACCTCTTAAATGCAAGTCTTAGAATTGTCACACTGTCTCTCTAACCCACATTCAACTGGACAAAGCAAGTCACATGACCAAAGTAAAGGAGTGATAAAATATGCTCTGTCCATAATGATGTCATTTCAAGGAAGTAGATCCAAGGAGGAGTAAAAGAACTGAAACCAATAATCCAACCTCTCATAACCATAGAACCCTTTGTTTATAGATCATCTCATGGCACTAGGGTTCTATGGAACACACTTTCAGAAACATTGCTATACCTCACTGGTGTTTGTGCAATGTTCATATTAGTGGGAACAAAATAACATTAAACAGCAACATCCTGAGATGCAGCAGTCTGAGAGATGTTTTAAAACTCACAATCTAAATGGGCATCCGCTAGATTCCTAACAGAAAAAAATCTTCCACCTAACGGGACTTTAAATCCCTCCTATTGTCACCGCTCACTAGGAACTCAACCCCTAGAGTGAATATGAACACAATGCACTACCAAACGTAAAATAGATAGCTAGTGGGAAGCAGCCGCATAGCACAGGGAGATCAGCTCCGTGCTTTGTGACCACCTAGAGGGGTGGGATAGGGAGGGAGACGCAAGAGGGAAGAGATATGGGAACATATGTATATGTATAACTGATTCACTTTGTTATAAAGCAGAAACTAACACACCATTGTAAAGTAATTATACTCCAATAAAGATGTAAAAAAAAAAAATGCATTCAGTTTGGAAAGAAAGCACTTCTTGACAGCCCCAGCCAGAACATTATAAAGCCTTTCGGAGGGAGGCAGATCCTTCTATAGGAGTGGGTGATTACGACTCAGTTCTCAGAAGCTGTGCTTGAGCAAGTGTAGAGCCAAAGACCAAGTTGACAGCAGGTGGATCTGGGAGAGAAGTGACATCCCAGCCCAGGCTAGGGTCCTGAGGAGAAAGCCACACAAGGTCAGCATGGAGATGTTCCCAAATAGTCCTTTAATATAGAGGAATAGACACCAGGACCCCTTGTGTGCCCTTGCAATCCATGTATGCACATGTGTAGAACAAATTGAACCTCATTCGAATCAGCATGTGTGGTCCATCATCTCATTCATTCTTTTTGTTATTTTTATAAGACCAGAATCAATGAATCCCTTCAAAAATTCTTGAACCAGATGAAAGTTTATCTGATAAGCATAGTCAGAAGTCTGTGTCCAGAGTGGGATAAGCCAGGTCAGCAGCAGCTCCCACAGACACCACCAGCCCAGTTTCCAGCTTAGAAAAAAAGGCACTAATGTTTCGGGGCGAGGTTTTAACTCTGAATTCCAGCTCCCCTGGTGCTCTCTAAAGCAGGTGACGTCATCAAAAGAACTCACAGTTTAGGGTGAGAAATGAATGGGATTCTATTCTACTTCACTGCCTATTGTCTACTTTAACTTTTACCTCACTTTCTTTATTAGTAAAAATGAGATAACACCCATTCTGTGTACCTTCCAGAGTTGTTACAAAAATAAATATGTAATGACACTTCAAAATATATATATATATATATATATAAATGCCACCATAATGTAAGATGTGGGCACATATCCATCATCAACATCTACGGAAATTGTCAAACATAAGCAAGGGTGCAATTAAGCGGTCTCACGCACAAGCGTTTTAGCTACCAACACCTAGTAAAACACAATGCAACATATTGAGCTATTAAAAAAAATGGTTTCTTCGCTTTTACAGTATGGCAACAACCAAAAGGATTTCTTCATCCCTCATTTAGAGTATGCAATTAGAATTTGTCATCATCATTATCAATCACTGGAACAAAGAATTGGAGCGGCAAATATTATTATTGCAGAGACCTCTTCTTTTTTAAGATAGATGCCTCCACGTAAGAACTACAAGACAAGCTACCCTTGAGTTTACGTGGGAAAGACTCAAAATCTTGTCAGGGATAGAAAACTTGAACAGAGAAATAAACTTCAAGAATTTAACTTGGAGAAAAGGTAAGGTTTATGAACTCATAGCGGACTACATTTCTATATTATCAGAGAAACAGAAAATGCTTTTCAACAAGGGTTTGTGGCAGAAGTTTCGATAACAGATGAGATCAACCTAAGGCGTGAATCAGCTGGTTGGTTTCTTTTCTCTTTCCTCAAAGGTGTCACGATGAAATCTCACTTGTCACACTTACTAACAATCCTCACACGCTTCTAAGATCTTGGCCACTAAGTCTCCCACTTCACACTCTCTTTAAGTTCTTTTTCCCGTATTCATTCCCTTGGTTTTTCTGTGAGAGATTTTAGAGCACGTACTCATTTAAAGGCAATATCTTTTTGCATACACTGATAACTCTACGGCAACTTCAGTTCTAAATGTATAATCAATGATAGTACACTTGTTTTTGAAAAGGCTGATCTGCGGAATTTCTGAGCCAATTTCTCCAATCTTTCAAGTTTTTCTGATTTTTCTAATTTAAGGTATAAACACATGACATTTCACCACGCCACTCTGGCCACCCAGATTAGAGAAGGAGGAAAGATTCTAAAAGGTGCTGTAATTGCCATTATCATAACACTTATTGAGCACTTACTACAAGCCAGGTCTGGTTCAAATGCTTTTGCATATGTCATCCCAAGGAAGCTTTCCAGCATCCATGGGAGGGAATTATTACAATCCTCAGTTTACAGAAGGGGCAACTGAGGATTAGAGACATTAAGGAACCTGCTCAAGGAAACTTCCTAAGAGTAAATGACAATGCTGGGATGGCATCAGGGCTGCCTATCTTCGAAACCCCACGAGGTTCCCTTGGTCAAGAAGAAGTGATCCAGCTCCAGCTCCATAAATGTCACCTTATTTGCTAACTAGCAACTGAGGCCAGCCGATTTGATCAAGGAGAAAACATGAAGCTCAGCGTCATTATCGAGCAGTTTTTCTGGGCTGAATTAATAGTTTTGTTTTGTTATTTGTTTTTGTTTTTGTTTTTTTGGAATACCAAAGAGATTTAAACAGGCTAAGCCAAAGTTTCTAAAAAGAAACTAGTTCCTTGGTGGTATTATAAGTTT
The DNA here is from genome assembly GCF_039906515.1 of Pseudorca crassidens. Taxonomy (NCBI): domain Eukaryota; kingdom Metazoa; phylum Chordata; class Mammalia; order Artiodactyla; family Delphinidae; genus Pseudorca; species Pseudorca crassidens. Next base: position 57,287,061 of record NC_090308.1, read on the forward strand.
CTTCTTCCCTCCCTCCCTTCTTTCCTTTAAATCCTTGGAACATGAATAAACATTTGTTGAAATAAAAAGAAGCTCGAATATCTATTCCTTCACTCCTTAGCTGAAAACACCTACAAATGTTCATAGGAACTTATGTGACTATCAGTGACTTTAAAAAAAAAACAAGCTCCGCGAGAGCAGAGATGTTTTAACATTTTATTCGCTACAACCTTCCAAGCTCCTAGAAGGGCTCCTGGCACACAGCCGGCGCTCAATAAGGATGTGCTGATTGGATGAAGCCTGCTTTAAGTGGCAAGGGCTAACCGGCCCTCTGGGCCTCTGGCCGCTTCTTGGTCCCGACACTCCCTTTGGAAATGGAGATAGGGTGGGCTTCCCACCTGTCTTAGACCGCGGACCGGGATCCAGACCCTCCCACTCCTCCCCACCTCTCCGCAGCTGGAAGCAGCTGCGCGCGGTTTTGCCACCAGGGCTTGTCTACTAGGACTCCAGTCGTGCGGAGAAGGGCGCTCGGACCGCTGGCCGCCGTGTCCCTCACTCCACGGGGGTAAGACACAGGTGACGTTTACGGGGGCCGGAACTCGAGGGCCGGGGCGCCGACACTGGGCCCTCCTGGGGTCCGGGGACCGCGCGGGGGACCGTCAGGTGCCAGCTCCACCCGCCGCTCCTCCCAGAGGGCGGGTCCACCGACAGGTGTCCCATCGCTGTGAGCATCTTCTCTCCAGCCCCGGAAGGTACACAGCGGGCTTCTGCGGAGGCGCCGGAGGGACGGAGCGGGGCGGGTGGCCGGCGGTTTCATACTCAGTAAAGAAAATGGAAACGTAGGTGGGAAAAGCAAGGCAGGATGGCTTTCAAGGAAGCAGCAGCCTCGTCTCAGAAAGCTGGAGCGCGCAGAGCTCACGCATCCCGTGTCTTTCCAGGAGGAAAAATGCTTAAATAGAGTGGCGAAGGCGAGGCATGGATCACTGGGTTATGTTTTCCTAATCAGGGGTTCCGGGTGCCTTTTCTGAACTAGAAAAGCCAAATACGGTTCCTCACACAAGTTGATGCCCCTCTCCCCCTCAGCCCACATCCCGTGTTCGCGCCTTTGGGCACTTGGTTAACCTTATATTACTCATCTGTCACATGGTGCGTGCAACGTCGTCTGAACTCTGCCGATGCCCTTAGGAAGTTAGCAGCTGTCAGGCAACTGGGGAGAGCGGGGAGAAGAAAGCGTGGGCTTTTGCACATCAGCCCGGGGCTTCTCAGAGCCTTTGGGAAACTCTTTCTAAAAGTTCTTTCTTTAGCAATGAGAGAGAAATCAGTTCTCTTATACTTCTTAATAAGGTTTTGCTCCAAAGTCTGATATCTTTATTTGTAGTGGAATCTTCTTATTAAAATGCCCCTGAATGTACTACTAAAGAAACAGGCATAAACATGCAACTGTTTTCATTTCCTGTATGCACAGAAGTTTCACTGAACTTAGCTCAGTGCGAATTTGGGGGCCAGGTGTTTTCAGTGAATGTTTCCTAACATTTTAATATTGCATTTTCTACTTAACCTGTTTGTTACTATAACTTAGTGGGTAGAGATGTGGAGAGGGGGTGCCGACTGGCTGGATATGACTGGATTGGTAGCCCATCATTTGTTTTTCACTCCGATCATGACATCTGTTTCATGTCACAATGGAATTGGCCTCTTGCCGAGCAGACATGCCCTCACCTATTGTCTCGTGGTTGTGATAAGATAATTACGAGGACAATATTGTTTGACTCCTAGCCTAGCACAGGCTGTTAAACTGCACAAAGCAATCCAATTCCAAGAAAATAGTCTTTCTAGCCTGGGGAATGAAGTACATCAATGCACAGGCCACCTAATGTTTCTGAAATATTAATGTTGATTGTTAAACAGAGATTGAGTAGGGAAGGGAAACCACCAGGCAGTTTAAAGAGGAGCCAGGAATAGTCCTATGGGTCCAACATGCTATGAGGGAACCAACTTCATGTTTAGCGTCAGTCTGCTTTCCTCAAACACCAGAAATGGATTTGGGGGTAGGATGACTGCAATATAGTGATAAGTCCAGTATCTATTTTGAGAGTTGAGCCTGTACCTCTTAACACAAGTGATAGGCTAAATGTCCAAGGTGCAGCAGTTGTCCTACCAGGCACCCCAAACTCCCCAGTTAACTAGGTTGGTCCCAGGCTAGGATATGGGGCTTCCCTCTACAGAACCTCTGAAAGCCCACTAGACCCAACGGTCAAGGCAGTGGCTGGTCAGAGGTCCTAGCTGCCCTGGGAAGGAGAGTCACAGCCCCCACTCCACAAAAGACCAAGGATGGGAAATGCTCCCTTACCCTGAAGACACCGGGATGCTTCTGCCTGTCACCAGGACACCCCCTCCTGCAACCCACCTGGAGGGAACCAAGGCTATCACTTACCTTATGTCTCAGACTTACTCACCCCCAACCCCCTGTGCAATTATTTTTAACATTCTGATCCTCAGAAGTGAAATGAAACAAATACAGGTGGGGGAAATTGAAGAAAGCTGGAGATGGGAAAGGAAAAGGGGGAAGCCTTCTTCATGCCTCAGCTGAAGGAAAGAAAAGAAAAACTTTTGTCAAGAGCCTACTCTGCTTTACACAAGGTTTAAGTGCTTCATTTCATCAAACCCTCACAAGCACTATGTAAAGTAGAGAGTATTATTGCCACTTCACCCATGGGGAAAACATGGGTGGGAAAAATGAGGCTCAGAGAGGTCAGTGACTACTTGAAGTCACACAGCTAGAAAGTGACAAGGCTCAGATTAGGCCCTAAGCTGTCTGATTCCTCCAGGAAGGTGGTGTGCTTGACCTGTGAGGACGGGTGAGGAAAGCCCATGTGCCTCTGTTCTCTCTGTCTGTCTAGCTCCCAGCTTTCCTGAGGAGGGGGGGCTTGGAATAAAACTGCCAGAAGCTGTGCCCCAGGGTAGTACAGACACCTGGGGTCTCTTATAGAGGTGCTGGACCCCAGAGACGGCTCTGCTGCCCCCCTTTCCGCATCCTCTATCTCCATTCCTGCATTCTCTCACCCCAAACTACCAAATGCTAGGGTTCCAGAACCATTGGCGTATATCCTTTCTCTCCCTGGTGTACCACCCTTTTGCCCCATACCTGGGTTTCTTCTTTCTATCCCACACTAACACAATTGGGGATGTTATAAAGATCCCTCAGAATAAAGCAGGAGATGCACATCTAAGGGCCCAGACTAAGTGTGGCTTCAAGGTCTACAGAATCCAGGACCTGGTGCTTCCAAGGAGCTGGATCCCCTGCTGAGGGTGGGAATGGCGAGCGGGGGCATGACTGGGAATGCTTAGCCAGACTCAGGGGTCCCACTGTCTTTGGAAAGGGAAGGAACAAATGGAAAGGAAGGAGACAGAGACAGAGAGGGAGAGAGAGAATGGTTCTTACACAGGGAAAACTTTATGATTATAGAGAAGTTTTGAAAAATTAGATTTGACTGTGTAAAAATTAATGCTGACAAAAATGACAGTCTTCTTAAAATTTCCTGTGACTTACAGCTAATTACCATACAGCACAGTAACAATTGTGTTACTTCATTAAATTTCAGAATAACTTTGGTATGTTTTATTTAATTAAAATAATAAAACTCTTAACTCTGTATACTCAAGTCTAATAGAGTGGCTCATGGATCCCAGTATCTGGCATGATTACTCATTGCAATAAACACACGCACACAGACACACACACACACAGAGTAAATGGTGTGTTTGTCCTGCGACATTCTGAGAGACCTGGATGGAAACCATACTTCATAAGAAGGAATTTTATCCTTGAGGATGTATATTAAGCATGTAAAACATTGGCAGAGCTTCTGCCACACTGAACTCTAGTCTCATACATGTAGCAGCTCATTACCCCAATTTCAAAGTAAGTTAATTACCACTGGGTTGCAAAGCACTGAAAACACTAAAGTCTCATCACCTGGGTCCCACACTGTCCTAAGTAAACCTGACATCCCACACCGTCTAAATAATTGGGCTACTCATTTTACAATACTCTGATCATTCAGTTTCACTAAGATGGAACTTAGTTTTGGAGTTTTTTTAAGCCTATGAACTTCCAAATATACTTGCATGAAAAATGTCCTGTAATCTTGAAACTGTAAAGAAAATATGTATTGCCATTCTTTTATAAAGTCTAGGTGACTCTTTCCTCCAACAAAATTCTTCAGAAATTTAAGAGAAGCTGCTCGCTTTGGTGGTGATTATTTCACAGAACACATATAAAAACATTTTTTCAAATAGAAATAGTATAAAATTATATACTATTAGAGCACTTCATTGCATAAATTCCACCTAAAATGTTTTATATTTTCAAGATCTAGAAGGGGAATTTATACAGTTTGTTCTTTATAGAGAGCTTCTACATGTGATTTTGCCAAAATATGTCTAGATTCTCTTCAAGCAACAATGATAGTCTATTAACACAAAGTCCAAGCAGCTCTTAGGAGCAGTTTGGGCCCCTAAAGAGAGAGGAAACATTTCAGGGAGACCGTGTGTGATTGTTTCCACCATCTTTTCAGGGTAGAGGTCAAAGGTCAACCATACAGCCTTGGAGATAGACAGAACTAGGTTTAATTTTTGTCCTACCACTCACTAACAGGGTGACCTGAGCCATGGCCTCATACTCTTAGCTTCAGTGTCCCCATCTGCAAAATGAAGATAATAGTAATATCTGCTTATGAATGTTATGTGTGAATTAAATGAGATAACATACATAAGGAGCTGAGTTCAGTGTCTGGCACGTTAAGAGTATTCTACGAATTTTGTTTATTATGATAATTGACACTCTACTTGTCTGTGTTGGGTTTTGGCTTCCCTTTTTTCATGAAAATCTAGGCAGTCATTTCAAATGTAGGGCGTACTTCTGTACATATAATCCTGGACCCTCTTCGACCATTGGAAATGCTTGTTTTTAACACGTGTTTTATGTTTGTTTTTCTCACTGGGAGTCACAGGTGTGTTTGTGTGACTGCTTATGTGTGTATGTGTGAATACCATCTAGCTTATGGAGACATTAAGCCTGATTTCTTCATTGACTCATAAATACCTTGAAAATTTAACATTAGCCAAGGGCAAATATTTATTATGGCTGTTCTTGAAGAGGTACCCAGTGTGTTATTCGTTAGATGGGAAAGACTATATAGCTAATGGTACCAACTCGTGCCCCAATCAGCTGTTACAAGATATGTGCAAAAAAATGGACTTGTGTCTTCATCCTGATCCTCACTGGCATTTAAAAGTCAAAAGTGAGAGGCAGGGCTGGTCCAGAGTAAAGGGTGAAGTATTTCTGTTCTGTCTCCATCTATGACAAGAGCTGTTGGTTGATTATTCCCTTCTCCTGGCATCGGGCTTGGGTGGCTGTGTGCCTCAGGGGACAATGTATCCAACCCCAGCCCCAGGGTGGGCAGGGGCGAATCTAGATTATTTTAGACCAATCGCTGAATTGCAATTAGTAGTCCTTTTAGCATTGATTGGTTTAACAATGAGCATGTAGCACTTCCAGCCATCAGTACTTGAGGGGAGTCTGCAGGAAAGGCTGCTCAGAAAGGATTGCACATTCTTTAAAATGTCTACAAAAAAAGAATGGTTTCTTTTCTGGCCTTTGTTGTGGGTATGTAAGGATGTGGTGTTTAAGGCTGCTGTCTTGTGGTTATGTAAGGATGTGGTGTTTAAAGCTGCTGTCCCCATCTTGTATCCTTGAGGGGACCAGCCTTGGAAAATGCTTACCTGACAAGGGTGGCTGCAGTGGAGACAGATGGAAAGGACCTGGAGCCCGATGTCACCACTAGGCCACTGAAATGAACAGTCTTGGAACCACCACCCTATCTCTGGACTTCTCTGTTAGGGTTAAGCTATTTAGGGTTGGTTCTTCTCAAACTGGAAGTTAAAAGCATCTCAAATGATTTTCCACATCAGCCAAACGAAACCAAACCAGAAATCTCTTGTAAGAAACCTACCCTTGAGAGATCACATGGGTTCAATATTCTGCTGGGGTTTATAGCTGCCTTTGTTCAAGGAATGCAGATGAACTCTAATGATTTTTACCCTAATCTGTTGTCTATTTTAATGCCTTTTTGAAAAAAAAGATTAACTCTCTCTAGGCTTGTTAAACTCTTACTTCATTTTATATATTATTGGCTTACAAATATAAAGAAATATATCATCTTTTGTACCCACGTAAAAATGTTAAATGATTTTTACTTTTGCATATTTTATGCCAGTGAAGTGACTTTCAGTCTCGTTCACATATTTATCCATTTATTTCTATTTTATTATGTTTCTTTTTTTACCTCTTTTTATATTTGTGCTTACTTTTTCCATGTACTGTCTTGATCTCTTTTGCTTTCGGTATAGGTTATCTTTTAAGTATGGGTGTGTGTATTTCTACTTTCAAGAGGCATGATGTAGAGGTAAAAACATGAAATTTTGTACAAAACTTTGGCTTAAATACGGGCTCTACCACCTACTTTTTGTGTAGCTTTTGGAAAATTCCTTAACCTAAAGCAAAACGAAGAGTGGTGAGCATGGCATGTATTTCACTGTAGAGCCAATCCCAAAACAAGTGTAGAGGGTAGGATGGCATGTTATATGCCCTGAACATTTTTAACTACACACCTATCAAAAATTAGAAGAGAAGGAGGGAAAGAAGGTAGGAGGTAGAGTAAATTCACTTATGGCCTCATGTGTCATCTATGTGGGTCGAACAGTACATTATTCAAGCTGACAAAACCAGTATATAAAATATAAGAACATTGGGCTTCCCTGGTGGTGCAGTGGTTAAGAATCCGTCTGCCAATGCAGGGGACTCAGGTTTGATCCCTGGTCTGGGAAGATCCCACATGCCGTGGAGCAACTAAGCCCGTGCGCCACAACTACTGAGCCTGCATGCCACAACTACTGAGCCCGCGTACCTCAACTACTGAGCCTGTGCGCCACAACTACTGAAGCCTGAGCACCTAGAGCCCGTGCTCTGCAACAAAAGAAGCCACCGCAATGAGAAGCGAAGCCGCGCACCACAATGAAGAGTAGCCCCTGCTCGCCACAACTAGAGAAAGCCCGCAGGCAGCAAGGAAGACTCAATGCAGCCAAAAGATAAAATACAATAAAAAAAAAATCCTAAAAACTATGGGCATAGAAGTGTGAGGCACTGTAGAATTAAGTAGTAGTTAGTATTTATGAGCACTTACTATATGTCTGGCACAATGCTTTACATGCATTATTTCATTCAATCCTCAAAACAACCCTTATGAGGGTAGGTACTGTTATCCCCCATTTTTCAAATGAATATTCCAAGGCACAGAAAAATGAAGTGACCTGCCCGAGGTCACAGCTAATGTCAGAGCCAGGATTTAGTCTTAGGCATTCAGACTCCAGAGCCTACACTCTTAATCATGACATAAACCTCTAAGTCCTCTTAATTCCTTTGTGATTTTTTTTAATATGTTAGTGGTTTAAGGAATATTTTCTGGGCTATGGCTGGGTTCGTATCAAACATTCTTTCCCACAAACACTCCTGATCAGGGGGCACCATTCAATTCACTCTAGAGAGAGAAAGGTCAAGTACTAAGAAGTCTGGGATGAAAACCAAGTATGGGCTCAAAACAAACAAAAAAAGACAAAACACAAACATGAGTCACTATGTTCATATAAGACTACTTAAATACTGCTAGCAGATTTTCAGCAACAAGCAACTTTTTTTTTTCTTTCCAGGATGGGCGCTCAAGTGCCTAGGGTGGAAGTGTTCAGATGCCCATGATTTTTTAAAAAATAAAACATCTTGTTTTTGGCTTCAATATAGAATACTAAGTAATAGATACATGCATTGCTAATTTTTTTATTTGGACCACAGCTTAGGACAATCTGTACTTAGAATATTAAAAATAATATTGATGATAGTAAATAAGGAAATGAAGTATTATCTTTGATGACTAAGTTAAGGATTAGCAGCTAGGAAGACCACTGTTTTCACTGTAGTGGATTGCTGATTGTCAAACTAAAATGTCTCTTATTTTATGAGCATTTGACCTATCTGTGAGAAGCGTTAAGTTATCTAAGGGTTTCCTTTGACATCCACTCAAATACGTAATGACTTTTTATCATAAAACCTGCAGCATAAATGAATACTAGTTTTTCATGCATCCCTTCTGGGTTTGTACCATCTGAATTAATATTGAATTGATATATCTTTTCTTTGATGTTTTGGAAATTAGTTTTATGTAATCAGTACCTGTCAGTGGAACACTGAATATTGACAAATGAAGAATTTTTCCACATTCTCATTGCTATTATATACCTAACTACCAATTTTTAGGTCAGCCAGGGTTTGATTCATCCCTGAAAATCCCAATGTAGATGGTATTTTATTGGTGGTACTGTCTAGTCTTTGGGAATCTTATATCAGAAAATTCCCTTTCTCTTTCCCTCTCCCTCTCTCTCTCTCTCTCTCTCTCTCTCTCTCTCTCTCTCTCACACACACACACACACACACACACAAACATACCCACACACTTCCATACAAAAGCAGCCTCAGTTTCAGCATGCTCTGCCCTGCCCTGGCAACCAGATGTTCCCAGGTAAAGTGATCTCTCCTTATCATGGGAACGGTCCAGATTCAATGGAGTATGATGGAGTATATTGACCTGCCTTTGGTCCGTCTTACTCATCCGCATGGGAGAGTCTGTGGTGCCAGGAAAAGTCACCTGGAAACAAGTATGTCACAAAGCTCCACAGTTGGTTGAGTAAAGCCTGCCAGTGTGCTTTTAGAATGCTTTCTTTCTCATTAATTTACAGATAAACTGCAAAACAGAATAATCAGTATGTAAATTGAAATGATCAAATTAATCAAAATCTATATCAAACATAAGCCACTATGTTCATATGAGACTACTTAAATAACACTAGCGGATTTTCAGCAACAAACTCTCTTCTCTAAATAAAAGCTTATGGATCAACTGGGTGAAATGCCAAGTCATAAAAAAATTATTCTTTTTTAAATTTAACTGTCTTTGCCAAGAAGGAACATAAATTTTTCAGAAATTTTCTTCTTTAATCCTATTTAGGATTATACCCCATATAATTCTTAAAACAGATATGAGGTAGATAAGAATTATATTAATTAAAAGGCATTAAATGAATAACAATGTAAATAACTATTGTATAAATTATCAAGGACATTTTCTCTAATCAGCCTTCTAAGGCAGCTCTGTCCAACAGAAAAATGAGCCACCAAGGCAAGCCACATATGTATTTCCTAGTAGCCACATTTAAGAAGTAAAAAGGAACAGGTAAGATTAACTTTAATAATATATTTTATTTAACCCATTATATAAAAATTATCATTTCCATTTGTAATCAAGATAAACTTGTAATTAAGGTACTATTTTATATTTTTTATACTTAGTCTTCAAAATCTGGTGTATATTTTATACTTACAGTGCATCTCAATTCAGACAAGCCATATTTCAAGTGCTCAGTAAGTCACATGTGGCTTGTGGTTGTGTGGTGCTAGGGAAAGGTCAATTTCACATGCATACTGTGCTACTATATTAGGTGATAGGAAAAAATGATGAATAAAACATGAGGGCAAAATGCAGGAATTCTTTTGAGTTAGGGACCTTCCTAGTGGGTCCAGGACTACTAGCCTATTTGTACCTTTCTGCAAATTAGAGATTCTCTCCTTCCCCAAGTGCCTTGACTCCCATCTGTCAGAAAATGGACATAATATGCCAATTTTATTAAAACAAGATAATCTACTACCATCTGCCAGAAAAATGTTTTAATAAATATCTAAACCTATGATGCCTACAAAGTAAATGAACAACCCTCCCTTAGATGCAGCACCTTTGATCAGTGCACAACCTGTACAATTGTCCTAGAAGCCCTGCTGGTTCCCTTAACCTAATTCTGGGCATGGCACTTCTCCTCTTCCCAATTCCATCCCTGCCTGCATTCCAACCAACATCAGAAAAACAGGACTTTGTAATACTACTTCACAAATTCCATTGCATGATGCTAGCACAAATTGTGAAGAAGGTACATTTTTTTGTATCCTGGCCTCCTTTATCTATATTCCACACATAACCCCCCAATGTGCTACCTTCCTCCTTCAAGAAAGGCCAATGGATAACCTATACTTCTAATGAATTACCTTGACCTCCCATAGGCTCCCGTAGATTCTAAAAGCTAGGCAGAATCAGGACATTCCCCCTTAACACAACCTGCTTTCAGAGAAGGTTCAGATGGCAGTCTTGAATTCTGCATCACACATTTAATACAATACTTCATTTTCTAAGGGGTTTTCACATTATAAGCAGCATTCATACCATGCGATAAAAGTCTACATTCTCAGTTAAATTAATTTCAAGCATCATCAAGCAAGTAAGAGGAGGGGCATCTTCCTGTCCTGTCATGGCTGAAATGTTGTTAATGAAGTGGAAACCTACCTTGCCTTGGTCATGACCCTGCCAGACAGGGCTATCAGCTGTGATTTTTTTTCACATTTCTCCATACCTCTGCCATATAACATTGAAATCTCTGCTCAAGTTGATTCTTCAAGTGTTCTTGAAGAATCAAGAACAGAATAGGTTCCCTGCCTATTCAATTTGTGGGTGTAATCCTTGAGTTTACCACATATTGCAAGTATTTACATTGTTTACATTTATTTCCAGGAAAGTAATGCTATGGCCTCTGATTTAAGATTGGCATGATAAATGGTACTTATCAACCAGTAAACTTCAAGTGTTTTAATTAACCGGTAATAGCCTTGTTTTTAAATGAGTCCTTCTTCATTCCAAAGCTTAGGAAATAGTATGAAATTTTGGGTTTTTGATTCAATACTTTGCTGTATTTTTTTTAATTGTCAGGGTATGTGAAACTGACTTATCCATTAGGCAAAGAAGCCACAGCACCCAGGGCCCACAATAGTTTTAGTGGCCAATGAAAATGTTTTAATTTCTTTTAAATTGAGGAGGAAAAATAAATATAAAACAACCTTTTCAGCTAAAAATAGAACTACCATACGACTCAGCAATCCCACTACTGGGCATATACCCTGAGAAAACCATAATTCAAAAAGAGTCATGTACCAAAATATTCATTGCAGCTCTATTTACAATAGCCAGGACATGGAAGCAACCTAAGTGTCCATCAACAGATGAATGGATAAAGAAGATGTGGCACAAATACACAATGGAATATTACTCAGCCATAAAAAGAAACGAAATTGAGTTATTTGTAGTGAGGTGGATGGACCCAGAGTCTGTCCAATAAAGATGTTTTAAAAAAAGACAAAAATAAAATAAAATAAAATGAATGACTAATAAGAACCTGCTGTATAAAAAATAAATAAAATTTGGAAAAGAAAAAGAAGTTAAGCATCTGCCTACATCAAACCAAATCACCAAAATATAATCTCATAATAAAAGTGAAATTGAAGTCAAAAGGAGGGGCTCTCCTGGTGGTGCAGTGGTTAAGAATCCACCTGCCAAAGCAGGGGACACGGGTTTGAGCCCTGGTCCGGGAAGATCCCACATGCCGTGGAGCAACTAAGCCCATGCACCACAACTATTGAGCCCGCGAGCCACAACTACTGAAGCCCGTGCGCCTAGAGCCCATGCTCCGCAACAAGAGAAGCCACTGCAATGAGAAGCCTGTGCACCGCAATGAAGAGTAGCCCCCGCTCGCCACAACTGGAGAAAGCCCATGCAGCAATGAACACCCAACGCAGCCAAAAATAAAATTAATTAATTAAAAGAAAAAAAGAATGATTCAAAAAAGTCAAAAGGAAATCAACGTCAGGTAAGCATCAGCACTATGGATTCTATAAGCCTAAGATCGCTTTGGATGTGGTGGAATGTGTGAGCTGCTAACAAAGAAATGTGTGTGGCAAGGAGCCAGCAAGTGTCAGAGGCAAGAAGGAGGCACATCTCTTAAAAGCAAAACTGGAATTTGAGCAACATGCCCTGATCCCAGCCAGCACCTCTTACCTTAGCAAGGCTTGAGGAGTCCATGTGCAGAGACTGGAAGGTGCTGGTGTAAAAGAAACTGCCAGAAGGTGAGCTGAAGTAAGACACAGGGGCCTGAAAACACCTGGAGGTCAGGTGGGTGCGTCGGCAAACATGACGTAGCTGGGGAGCGCTGTCAGAAAGCCACAGGTGAGCCTTCCTTAAAGCTGACAGATTTGGCCCGTTAGCAGCAGCCACTCTGCGGTAGCGTTTTTTGAACAAGGGCCTGGGTAGGCGGTGGTTTGAAGGACTGAGCTGCAGGGCAGCCCTGTTTACACAAGCAGAGCCTGGAGCAGCCCTGCCCCTTCACCCCATCAATCACCAGCAGTGGCTTCATCTCCTAGGGCACTAATGCCATTTGTTGATGCCCCAAAACCACACAGAGTAGGCGTCCACCAGATTATAACTTGTTTTCATATAGGGTGAAAATACTCAGACATAAAAAGATTGAGACTTGTGAAAAATCACATGGTTTCCTAAGGCTATAGATTCTCAACTCGGAGAATAGATGATATATTATAAGCATTGTCATTTGAAGAGATAATTAAATTTATGCTACCAAAACACGCAGAAGAAGAGTATTTTAGAAGTTTGTTAGGAAATGAATTAAAAAATCACATTATTTTCCTGGATTTTCTGTTTGGGGTATTTTTAGCTATTTAAAATTTATAATGTGCTATCCTGTCTTTTCTCATTCTAAATAAATATTTGCAGTCGTTTGTAACTTTGTGTTTTTCTTAAAGAGCATCTCCGCCATCGTATAGACTTAAGGACCTACAGATCTCCTGCCTCAGCTCTGGACTGTCTACCCACCCCACCAAATGTAAGATCCAATTCCTGCATTCGTTCAGTGGAGAAAAACTTCTCTCTGCTTAGTTAGCAAAGGAATTTAAGTGAAGGATGCTGTGAATGTTTGGGATTAAAAGTGAAATGGCTTTGTATCAAAGGTCAGCATAAAGTTCAGTTGTTTAGGCTACATCGGTTACAGTGTTCAGCTACTACTTATCCTAAGGAAATGGGTGAGCAGCAGAAATAAACTGATGGGTATGTTTAAAACACACTGCCAGTTTGTTTTCTGTATCTGTGAGTCTGTTTTGTTATATTTGTTTCATTTTTTAGATTCTACGTATAAGTGAAAACATACATTATTTGTCTTTCTCTGTCTGACTTATTCCACTAAGCATAATACACTCTAGATCCATCCATGTTGTTACAAATGGCAATTTTTTTCATGGCTGAGTAATATTCCATTGTATATATATACCACATCTTCTTTATTCATTCCTCTGTTGATGGGCACTTAGGTTGCTTCCATATCTTTGCTATTGTAAATAGTGCTGCTATGAACATTGGGATGCATGTATCCTTTCGAATTAGTGTTTTCATTTGTACAAATACTCAAGAGTGCAATTGCAGGGTCATGTGGTACAGAGAGCAAACTAGCAGAGAGGGGTTGAGGGAGGGGCAAGGTAGGTGAAGGGGATTAAGATGCACAGAATACTAGGTATAAAATAAAGTTACAAGGATGTAATGTACAGCACAGGGAATGTAGCCAATATTTTATAACTTTATATGGAGTACAATCCATAAAAATAGCAAATCAATTCACTATGTTGTACCCTTGAAACTAATATAATATCACAAGTCAACTGTACTTTAATTAAAAAACAAAAAACCACTCTCCCAGCCAATTTGATCGTATTTTTGCATCATCAAATCATGATGTTTTCATCAAGACAAACTTCACTAGTCTCTTCTCTCCAACTTCTCCTTTTCACTCAGAGGTATATTGAAAACTGTGAAGTGAGAGGTAGAGTGATCCCCAGGAAGTTTTCTTTCTACCTGTGAGAGGTGACCAAGCCTGGTTTTCCCATGTCTACATCATGTTATTGTAGCTGCTGTCTAGACAGTCAATAGATAGATATGGGGTCATGAGAGTGATCCTCCTTCTTCCGGTCCTCTCGACTCTCTGAGGTGTTTTGAGCTAAAAGATGGTAGTATTTTTTGTTAAAGTAATCAAACAAGGAGGTGGCTCTAATGCCGTGGTAGCCTACATAAGCAGACCAAAAACGAAGCCAGAGTTAATGCACTGGAATCCAAGAAAATGAAACAACCAGCCACAAAGAGCCAACTGGGCTTTCCCAAATAAGGCAATCGCTTCAGCTATAGTCAATCAAATCATTTCCTTGCTTTGCTTCTGCATCTTCTCTATTAAAATAAATCCCTAGCTCCTGTCAGTGGAGCACTCCTAACCACTGTCAGTTTGGTGCTGCCTGATTTGAATCGATGTTTGCTCAAATAAATTCTTGAAAAAAAAAAAAGTTAATATGCCTCAGTTTATGTGTTAAGTTTCTAAACCCACTCACTGTAGATTAAAGATTGAAAGTGGCAGCCTCAGCCCTGTCTTGGTTCACAACTCGTATTCCTACAACTTTTCCCACTCTATCCCCATCCCAGTGTCCTATACCCCAGTAAGCAAACTCTCCTGCACGGTGATGATGATGATGATGTCTGATATTAATTGAACACTTACTAGAACACATTATTCTTAGCACTTGTTCATATTATCCCATTAATCATCACAACCATACTTGGAGATATGTACTGTTCTTATTACTGTTTTACCAATGGGGAAACTGAGACTTAGATTCCTTAACCAAAGTCACAGATTGCAAGTGGCAGAGTGCGGTACACTTACATAACCATAAACCCTTAAACATTAGAATGTAACTCCAGGAGGTGGAAATCTTGTTGGTTTTGTTCTTTGCTATAGACACTATAATGTTTGTTGAGTGAATGAATGACTTAAAGTAGAGCATGCCTAGAGATCATTAAGATAGAGATTCCCCAGAGAGGTTTGGTAGAATGGAAGGAGATGGGTGGATCAGGTGAAAAACAATGAGATCCTCCAGTTAGTTGGGCCATAACTTGGAGAGCAAATCTATACAACTGGGACTCATAGGTGTGTGTGGATATATGGGCAGGGGTGAAGGCAGGTATACATAATTGTTATATTTTGTGCTTTGTGGCTATTGAAACATCCTTAATGACTTTACTAGTTATTAGCAGCAGGCTTTTTTCCCCAGATGATTTTTTTTTTTTTGATATTTAACTTGAAAATAGTAACAAGTAACCCTAAATCTGGCTCATTTAATTCCATCATCATGGCTATGGTTACTGAAAAGTAGTTGAGGATTATTATTTTAGGACTTATTTCTTAAAATATCAAAATTGTGTGATATTATCACTCTGATGTAAATACACTCATCATCTGTTAGTTCTTTTGATTTATTCTCTACATCATGCTCCTCTTTGCCATATACGTTTTCTTATCACTTTTCGGACTTCTTAACACTTTCTTTTTTCTTAAAAAAAAACTAATTTCCTTGAAATTCATTCCTCCTTTTTCTTGTCCTAGTCATCATGAATAAATTGTGTATGTATGAAGGCACCAGTGTATATAAACGATGGGAAGCAGAACACATTAAACTGACACTGTCAGTCTTCTTTCAACACCAACCTCACAAGCATAAATTTCCTTTTTTTAAGAAAAAAAACCCTTCCACAAAAAGGCATTCTCAACTATTTAAGACCAGTTTTCTGGGGTTATATTCCAAATAAGTGCCAAAACTTGCAATTTAATAAGTGAGAAATAGTTTTATACCCAGAAACTTTCAAGGGAAAATATTTATTACCTGGGTGGATGGGTTCACTCCGGAGGAACCAGCTGAAGACAGACAGAGGTAGCACAGGGGGTTTCCTGCAAAAGAGTATTTATTGTTAGTCTTATTTAAGCATTGGCTTTTGTTGTAAAGTTAGAGGGCAGTTGACCTGGATGAAAATGGCCCTTAGATATAATGAAATCATACTTAACAATTGAGACATTCTTTATCTAAAAGATTCTTAAAAATAACCTTCTGAGTAAATATTAGTAACATTTAAAATATGAACAATTTAATAATAATGCTTGAAACTTTTCAACAGCTATATATAGCAGCCATCAGTGAATTAATATTTTGTTCCTATATATTTAACTAATGAGTAGTGTCTATTAAGGACAGAAATATAGGTATATAGTACTTTGTAAACCTAGTGAAACACCAAATATTGTTGGACACTAGCTTTTCATGTTTAGGAGTCATATACCTGGAGGGCAAGCAGGCCACTACCTGCCACAGCTGACAAGACAAGATGAAGAACGAGGAGATTATTTTCCTTGACATGGATTTATTATTCAACTGATTAATTTCTCAAGTCTGAAATTAAGTGAACTGATAAAATAAGAAATTTCTTATAAATATGACAGAGGGATTCACAAAATTTTACTTAGACAGAATTTCATAGATGCATCAATTTGTCTTTACTTCTAATTCTAACATTTACAGCAGATGCTAAGCATGAGGTTTTGATTGATACCAGGAAAAACAGTCACAGCCAAGGTAACAGGGCTCTTACTCTGTCAGGTTTTTAGTGACATGAGTAAAGGTTTTAGATTAAAGGTTACAGCTTACTTTCAGAGCTCTTTCCACACATAGTATTATTTTACAGATAACTTCCTTTCCCACTCTCTGAAGTTCCCATCTTCCTCAGAGAAGTTGAGAGCCGGGAGATAAATAAAGCAAGAGACACAGAGAGATGGAAGGGTGAGGCTGAAAAGATTTGGGTTGAGATCCAAACAGCCCAGGAGTCGTCAATAACATTTTTAACATTTGTTACATGTTAAAAAAAATTAACATATAGCCATATAATAGATTATACTCCCAAATCTTAGATGTGAGGCTGTTAGTCTTAGAAACACACAGAGGAATGTTGGCTAAGCCTTGGGGAGTTATATTCCTGTAGATTATATTTGGAGAAGAGATACTGAAATACATAAATGATTTGGGAGATAATGGATTGCTATACGTAATTCACTGGAAAAAGTTTGCCTATATCTTAAACTTAAATCATCATTTCCAAAAGTGCATGTGTTCGCCAAACCTGTTAATTTGAATATATAATCCATATTTTCTTTTTGAAAATTGTGGAAATGCTAAAAAACAGTTGTCATAAAAGTTAAATTTTCACCTCTTGAACACTAGATTTTGTGTATCCCCCCAAATTAGTCTTAAACATCATGGTTTTTCATGATCTAAATAACAGAATGAAGACTGAAATAAACTAATCATCTTGACTTTTTCAAATAGCCGCGTTTGTTTTTTATAAAACAACATGAGGTGGGATGAATTGGGAGACTGGGATTGACATATATACACTAATATGTATTAAATGGATAACTAATAAGAACCTGCTGTATAAAAACTAAATAAAATAAAATTCAAAAATAAAAAAAACAACATGAGGTCACTGACTGTAATTGTTTTTCTGTATGAAATTCTTCAGTGAGTTCAACCCGTCAGTCACGTATAGCTGTTTTGCCTGAAAATAACTCTCTTGCTAATTTTTTACATACATTTTGGCATCAAATTTCAGCATAACAAAAACACAAAGTTAACATTTATATTAGCTGATTTTTAAGGTTTGAAGTAACTGAATAGAAAAGTAAAAGAGAACAGAAAATTAAGAGGAAGATAAGTATTAATAAAAAAGAAAGAGCAGAAATTTAGATTATTGCCTTGAAACCACATGGTCAGATGTTAGACTATTTATTTATTTGTTTATTTATTTATTTACTTTTAAGATTAGGGAAGATGTTTTATGGCCACTAGCTATTCATTGTGTGGATTGTCATTTAGATGCAATTTTGCTTATTCAAGTAGCAATGTCCTGCTTTACAGTACACACACCTGAGCTCATCATAATTAGTCTCACACACACCATTCATAAAATTGTATTAGACTGCTTTTTTTTTTTTTTTTTTTTTTGCGGTACGCAGTCCTCTCACTGTTGTGGCCTCTCCCATTGCGGAGCACAGGTTCCGGACGCGTAGGCTCAGCGGCCATGGCTCACGGGCCTAGCCGCTGCGCCGCATGTGGGATCCTCCTGGACCAGGGCACGAACCCACGTCCCCTGCATCGGCAGGCGGACTCCCAACAACTGCGCCACCAGGGAAGCCCTAGACTGCTTTTTAAAAGCTATTTTTCTATTAATATAACCTGCAGAGCCATCCGCAGAACCCTCTGTTTAGAGGTGACCATCAGTCTGACGTTTCCAGTTATCAATTCTTTGTTTTTCTTTATATTTTTATCATTATTATATGTATCCCTAATAACATAGATTAGTTTTGCCTGTGTTTTAAAATTCTTTCTAAATGGAATCATACTTCATGAACTTTTGCTTTTTGCCCAACCTTAAGTTATTAGATTCATCCATGTTACTGTGTGTCTTTATAGTCTATTCTCTTCTAGTGCTGTGCAGTATTTCATTGTATCAATATATCACAGTCTAGTTATCCATCCCATTGTTAATGGGCATTTTTATTATTTTCAGTTTAAGACTTTTTTTTTTTTTTTTGCGGTACGCGGACCTCTCACTGTCGTGGCGTCTCCCGTTGCGGAGCGCAGGCTCCAGACACGCAGGCTCCGGACCCGCAGGCTCAGCGGCCATGGCTCACAGGCCCAGCCGCTCCACGGCATGTGGGATGTTCCGGACTGGGGCACGAACCCGTGTCCCCTGCATCAGCAGGCGGACTCTCAACCACAGCGCCACCAGGGAAGCCCAGATGGCATTTTTTAAATGTCTTTTATCAAGATGGTTGGCCAAGCAAATAATTTTCCAGTTCCATCGGTTTCATCTGTTTACTTGTTTATTTTTAGGTTGGTTGGTGGGCATTTTTTCCTGTGCCATAATTCTTCTTTGTGCATGGTTCCCTGACTCTCTACAACACTTTTCCCTCACACAGTGTCCTTTCCTGATCTAACTCTTCCTCATCCTTCAAGACAGACCAGGAATCATCTTAGGAAGTCTTATCCCACTGCATTCCTAAACAATCATAGTTGGTGTCCCCCATACACTTTATAGCAGACAGAAAAGGTATACTTAACAACCTAAGTATTGTCGGGGTGCTAGCTAATATGACTAGACACGCAGGCCAGTAAGAACAGATGCCAGCTGTAAACAACCAGGACTGGTGTGTACTGAGTAAGTATTAGCTATGCTCGAAGCGTGTACTACAATCAGGTGGAGAACATGTGCACACTATCATAGTATACTGTTCAATAATTTGAGTAATCTGTCACATCATATGGACAGGGAGCAATGATACTCACCCTGGAATCTTATGTTGCATGAATTCTTGGTGCAAAGAAAGCCCCAATAAATATTTTTTGAATGAAAGAAAATCTGTATGGAAGGAATTGCCTCAAATTTTCATTAAATAAATCACGTCTTATTCCTTCACAGCTTTAACCTCTGGAAGTTCATAAACAATGAATTCACTTCACTCACCCTGTTGTAACATCTCTGCTGAACTTTTGAACAAATCCTGGAATCCAGAGTTTGCTTATCAAACCCTCAGCATGGTGGATACAGCCATCCTCCCTTCCATGGTTGGGATTATCTGTTCAATGGGGCTGGTTGGCAACATCCTCATTGTATTCACTATAATAAGGTAAGGGCTTCTTTTTCTCTTCTGTAATTTAGGGACATGCTATACTCCTTCAATGAGTCCTTTTCCCCCTGTAGGATTTTTCTTAATGAAATCAGGTTTTGGAAATATTTGCTTAAGGTAATTAAAGAAGTTCTACAGATATTTTCATCATGTATTAAGTAACATCTGAGTCGCAGACGTCAAAATGTCAGTGCTTACTGTTGAGTCAGTGAATTTTTAGAGCAGTGATTCTCATTTTTAGCTACATATTAGAATCACCACAGGGACTTCCCTTGTGGTCTAGTGGCTGAAAATCTGCCTTCAATGCAGGGGACGCGGGTTCAATCCCTGGTGGGGGAACAAAGATCCCACATGCCGCAGGGCAATTAAGTCCGTGCACCACAACTACTGAGCCCGCACACCACAACTACTGAGCCCACACACCGCAACTAGAGAGAAGCCCGCACACCGCAACAAAAGATCCCACATGCCCCTGATGCAGCCAAAAATAAACAAATATTTAAAAATTAAAAAAAAGAATCACCACAGAGCTTTTAAAAATCCTAATACAGAGTTTCACCCCAGACCAATTAACTCAGAATCTCTGGCAGTGGAGCCCAGGCAAGAACTGAAACTGCAAGGCAACCATTTTATCTTCCGGCAATAAGAGCTACCCTAAGAGGCTGACCTGGCCTGACTGGTAAAAGAGAGTCTTTTGTACTCACTTAGACAAGAGAGCTACTCTACCTGATCTACTGCCAAAGATTCAGGCAGTCATACGTGGTGGGCTGCTCCCCTCAGTATGGACCACCCAGTGCGGGCCAAACTGAGAGGCACCTGCTCGCTAGTAACTCTCGCCTTTGCTTCATGTCCCCCACTTCATTCAGCTAATTTCCTGCTTCCCCTCAAACCTAGAGCCTAAGGTTTAACTTGGAGCATAAGAACAGATTACAGTCAGCTCTCAGTACCCATGGGCTCTGTTTCCATGGGTTCCACATCTGAGGCTTCAAGCAATCGTCAAAAATATGTGGCAAAAAATTCCAGAAAGCTCCAAAAAGCAAAGCTTGAATTTACCATGCCCTGGCAGCTATTTCCATAGCATTTCCATTGTATTTGCAACTAATTACAGAGTATTTACATAGTATTAGGTATTATAAGTAATCTAGAGACGATTTAAAATATTAGGGAGAATGTGTATAGGTTATGTGCAAACACTACACCATTTTATAGAAGGAACTTGAGCATCTGTGGATGTTGGTATGGGTGGGGGGCAGCTGTCCTGAACCGATCCTTCATGGATACTGAGGGACCATTGTACTCGTCCTCTACTGGCTTGACAAAAATGAATTTAGAGTTAGTGTACACATGCCCCATCACTACATGATACCTTTGCTATCCTGATTATTTTCACATTTAAGGTTTACTTGTTTTAATACACATAAGGTGTTAAAAAAAATTTGTCCTGGTCTCCGATCATACTTACAGCCACGATTTTAAAAGATTTTTGTCCATATTTATAAATTATAAAACACATTCTAACTTACTACCAAAAAGGTGTTTTCAGCATTATATTAACACATAACTGAAACAAACTTTGTGTAGCATATTACACTTACAGAGCACAGTTGTAAACTCATTCACTCCTCAAAATGGCAATACTCATTTGAGGAAAGAGGCCCAGGAGAGAAAATAATTTGTCTAGCATCACACAGCTGGTAAGTAACAGTCTTAGCACTTGAACTCAGATCCCATGATTCTAAACTCCAGGCTATATCCTCCATAATAATAACATCAAACAAATCATCAAAACTAGAAAGATGGTTGGAGTTACCATGTGGATGGAAGAATTCTCACAGGACCAATTAAAAGCAGGAGCAGCCCTCGGGAGAGTGACAGGATGACACTCACTATCCCTGAGAAAGCTCATCACTGGTCACTTTCCCCAGCTGGCTTCTCAACTTTTTATTGTCATTATCTCTGTAGTTAAGTGTAGTGTATCAATGGCATTTTTTTATGACATTCATAATTGAAGATTTATTTGGTATACTGGAATTCTACTCTTAATGAATTCAGACATTCCTTACTGTGTCCTGTAAAACCATTTGTGAATATCAAGCATTTAAAATTATTTTGTAAGTACTAGAAGCAGTTCCACTCAATATGTATTACTAAACACCTATTGCATGCCCAGAACTATTCTAAGAGTTATGCAAATACCAAAGAAATATGGTAGCATCTGACTCTAAAAAGTTCATGGTTTACTGGAGAAGACAAGATTTAAATACATTAACTCATTTGAAAAATAATACAAGATATTAAAAACAAGTGGGTGAAAAAAGGTGATTCAAAGAACAAGTTCCAGGAACAGAGATGAAAGTAATCAAATATTCTCAGAAAGCCTCAGGAGGCAATAATGTGAAGTAGAAAGTTAACAGTCAGAGACCTGGGAATGTTTCCAGCTCACCCTGTTTGTCTGTTGCACCTGCTCACTTCTCCTTCCATCTTTCTCTCTTGCCCCTCAGTATTTTTGCTGTCCCCTCCTAAAGATACAAGCAGTGTGCCTCATGCCTGAGAGGCTTGGTCCCACTGTTGAGAAACCAAGTCCTTAGAAGGTGTAGCCCTCCAGAAATGGTTGCATTTTTACAGACACCTTTTATATGCAGACTGGTCAGTGTGAAATTCAGGCCCTGTGACAGGCTGTTGAAATATCTGGAGCCAGAGAAATTTCTTGGTCCTCCTCAAGTTACACCAATAGACAATGGCCTGATTCCACCCACTCATATGGAGACAAAGCTTGAAAAAAAAAAAAGAAATGTGGAATGTGAATTCTTCTAAAAGTCAATACTGAGCTATAATTCCCAGAGACAGATTCTCAACATAAAGCAAATAGTCATTAAACTGGGAAAAAAAAAAAAGAGAGAAAACCTGAGCCATAATACTGACAAATTTATTTGCAATGATTGTGAAAAAATCTGCTACTTCTTCATACCATTACAATTTTATAGATAATAAGTAAGAAGATATATGTTAATGGAACTTTTAAGATGAATCCTTTAATCTTTCAAAAAACATCTGAAGCAACTTAATTTTTATTTTTATTGCTAGAATGTTGAT
Source organism: Pseudorca crassidens (assembly GCF_039906515.1). Taxonomy (NCBI): domain Eukaryota; kingdom Metazoa; phylum Chordata; class Mammalia; order Artiodactyla; family Delphinidae; genus Pseudorca; species Pseudorca crassidens. Next base: position 57,309,741 of record NC_090308.1, read on the forward strand.
ATTTTTCTTTGCAAATTACTCTTCAAAAATTTATTAATCTCTCAAAAGTATTTGAAAGTAAATTAGTTTTAATTTTTTTCAGCTTGGAATTTATCTAACAGTTTTTTTAATTGCTCTCCAAAAAATGTAAGACAATTTATATTAATATTTTTATCATGCCTTGCCATGATCTTTTATTTTTCTTTTTATTTTTTTAACATCTTTATTGGAGTATAATTGCTTTACAATGGTGTGTTCGTTTCTGCTTTATAACAAAGTGAATCAGTTATACATATACGTATGTTCCCATATCTCTTCCCTCTTGTGTCTCCCTCCCTCCCACCCTCCCTATCCCACCCCTCCAGGCGGTCACAAAGCACCGAGCTGATCTCCCTGTGCTATGCGGCTACTTCCCACTAGCTATCCATTTTACGTCTGGTAGTGTATATACGTCCATGCCACCCTCTCACTTTGTCACAGCTTACCCTTCCCCCTCCCCATATCCTCAAGTCCATTCTCTAGTAGGTCTGTGTCTTTATTCCCATCTTATCCCTAGGTTCTCCATGACCTTTTTTTTTTTTTCCCTTAGATTCCATATATATGTGTTAGCATAGATTATTTGTTTTTCTCTTTCTGACTTACTTCACTCTGTATGACAGACTCAAGGTCCATCCACCTCACTACAAATAACTCAATTTCATTTCTTTTTATGGCTGAGTAATATTCCATTGTATATATGTGCCACATCTTCTTTATCCATTCATCCGATGATGGACACTTAGGTTGCTTCCATATCCTGGCTATTGTAAATACAGCTGCGATGAATATTTTGGTACATGACTCTTTTTGAATTATGGTTTTCTCAGGGTATATGCCCAGTAGTGGGATTGCTGGGTCATATGGTAGTTCTATTTTTAGTTTTTAAGGAACTTCCATACTGTTCTCCATAGTGGCTGTATCAATTTACATTCCTACCAACAGTTCAAGAGGGTTCCCTTTTCTCCACACCCTCTCCAGCATTTATTGTTTCCAGATTTTTTGATGATGGCCATTCTGACCGGTGTGAGATGATATCTCATTGTAGTTTTGATTTGCATTTCTCTAATGATTAATGATGTTGAGCATTCTTTCATGTGTTTGTTAGCAATCTGTATATCTTCTTTGGAGAAATGTCTGTTTAGGTCTTCAGCCCATTTTTGGATTGGGTTGTTTGTTTTTTTGTTATTGAGCCGCATGAGCTGCTTGTAAATCTTGGAGATTAATCCTTTGTCAGTTGCTTCATTTGAAAATATTTTCTCCCATTCTGAGGGTTGTCTTTTGGTCTTGTTTATGGTTTCCTTTGCTGTGCAAAAGCTTTAAGTTTCATTAGGTCCCATTTGTTTATTTTTGTTTTTATTTTCATTTCTCTAGGAGGTGGGTCAAAAAGGATCTTGCTGTGATTTAGGTCATAGAGTGTTCTGCCTATGTTTTCCTCTGAGTTTGATAGTGTCTGGCCTTACATTTAGGTCTTTAATCCATTTTGAGTTTATTTTTGTGTATGGAGTTAGGAAGTGTTCTAATTTCAAACTTTTACATGTACCTGTCCAGTTTTCCCAGCAACACATTGAAGAGGCTGTCTTTTCTCCATTGTATATTCTTGCCTCCTTTATCAAACATAAGGTGACCATATGTGTGTGGGTTATCTCTGGGCTTTCTATCCTCTTCCATTGATCTATATTTCTGTTTTTGTGCCAGTACCATATTGTCTTGATTACTGTAGCTCTGTAGTATAGTCTGAAGTCAGGGAGCCTGATTCCTCCAGTTCCATTTTTCATTCTCAAGATTGCTTTGGCTATTCGGGGTCTTTTGTGTTTCCATACAAATTGTGAAATTTTTTGTTCTAGTTCTGTGAAAAATGCCAGTGGTAGTTTGATAAGGATTGCATTGAATCTGTAGATTGCTTTGGGTAGTATAGTCATTTTCACAATGTTGATTCTTCCAATCCAAGAACATGGTATATCTCTCCATCTATTTGTATCATCTTTAATTTCTTTCATCAGTGTCTTATAATTTTCTGCGTACAGGTCTTTTGTCTCCTTAGGTAGGTTTATTCCTAGATATTTTATTCTTTTTGTTGCAGTGGTAAATGGGAGTGTTTTCTTGATTTCACTATCAGATTTTTCATCCTTAGTGTATAGGAATGCCAGAGATTTCTGTGCATTAATTTTGTACCCTGCTACTTTACCAAATTCATTGATTAGCTCTAGTAGTTTTCTGGTAGCATCTTTAGGATTCTCTATGTAGAGTATCATGTCATCTGCAAACAGTGACAGCTTTACTTCTTCTTTTCCGATTTGGATTCCTTTTATTTCTTTTTCTTCTCTGATTGCTGTGGCTAAAACTTCCAAAACTATGTTGAATAATAGTGGTGAGAGTGGGCAACCTTGCCTTTTTCCTGATCTTAGTGGAAATGGTTTCAGTTTTTCACCATTGACGATGATGTTGGCTGTGAGTTTGTCATATATGACCTTTATTATGTTGAGGAAAGTTCCCTCTATGCCTACTTTCTGCAGGGTTTTTATCATAAATGGGTGTTGAATTTTGTCGAAAGCTTTCTCTGCATCTATTGAGATGATCATATGGTTTTTCTCCTTCAATTTGTTAGTATGGTGTATCACGTTGATTGATTTGCATATATTGAAGAATCCTTGCATTCCTGGAATAAACCCCACTTGATCATGGTGTATGATCCTTTTAATGTGCTGTTGGATTCTGTTTGCTAGTATTTTGTTGAGGATTTTTGCATCTATGTTCATTAGTGATATTGACCTGTAGTTTTCTTTCTTTGTGACATCTTTGTCTGGTTTTGGTATCAGGGTGATGGTGGCCTCATAGAATAACTTTGGGAGTATTCCTCCCTCTGCTATATTTTGGAAGAGTTTGAGAAGGATAGGTGTTAGCGCTTCTCTAAATGTTTGATAGAATTCACCTGTGAAGCCATCTGGTCCTGGGCTTTTGTTTGTTGGAAGATTTTTAATCACAGTTTCAATTTCAGTGCTTGTGATTGGTCTGTTCATATTTTCTATTTCTTCTTGGTTCAGTCTCAGCAGGTTGTGCATTTCTAAGAATTTGTCCATTTCTTCCAGGTTGTCCATTTTATTGGCATAGAGTTGCTTGTAGTAATCTCTCATGATCCTTTGTATTTCTGCAGTGTCAGTTGTTACTTCTCCTTTTTCATTCCTAACTATTGATTTGAGTTTTATCCCTTTTTTTCTTGATGAGTCTGGCTATGCCATGATCTTTTATTTGTTACCTTCTTAACATATAGATTGCTCAAACTATGAAGACTACACTAAAAATAAGGAGAACTAGATGCATTTAAAGAAGATTTAGGACTTTCCCATTTATGATAAATACTTATATCAAAAGAGAATGAATAGAACAATAGTAAGATCATTAGTGATGCTGGAAAGCAAGAAATGAACTAACTTCTGACTTTGCCAAAGGAAGACTACAAAAATGTATGAAAGAATAGATTTACGGAAGGTGGAGCTTCCAGAATAAGGTGTCCTATGTGACTTTTTTTTTTTTTAAGAATCGATTTGTGCATTAGGAGGGTGACTATAAAGTAGTGAAGCCAGATATTACTACTCAGTCATACTTTAAATTCACAGCAGGTCTAAAGGAAGCCAGATTTTAAAATGTAGGAGGAAAACTGGGCCAATTAAAATGTAAAATTTTCCCCTTTTGCTCTTGGGAGAGAGACTTATGAACTCAGCCCCATTACTCAACTATTGTCCATGGCCACAGTGGGTCCTGGGAAACTCCTTCAATAAAGGCGATGATGTTTCTCTCCGTCAGTCCCCCACCCCCATGTTTTGGACATATCTTTCTCCTGTCTACTGACAGACGGCTTTGAGTGGGCAGAGGCTCTCTAAAGGATGCCTTGTCTCCCTATAAACAAAACGTTCCCATTCTTTCATTCCCTGCCCTCAACTGGCTGTCAAGGCAACTAATTTACACTAAATCATGAATTACTGAAACATCTTATTTTTTAACCCCTCCCCATGGTGTCTACATTTTATACAGAGATTACAGGAAGAAGAGTGAGTGTTCCTGAAGGAATACTAATGGTCTAATGATGGAATACCAGTTGCTAAGACAGAGATGGGAAATGCTTAGAACAAGGCCTCTTCTTTTTTCCCAGTCAGCTTAGTGCTCCCTCTGACCCAGCCCTATACCATTCTCAGGGTGCCAGCTGGAGTTGGAGTTGACCCACACCCTTGCTGTACACATACCCTATGCTTTAGATGCTACAAAACCTCCCAGTCACATCTGTTCAAATGAACTGGAAAGTTGATTGGAGACCCTTGTTGCTATGGTCCAATGCACCAAGACAGCTCTGGAGTAGAAAGGGGTTGAATGTCTTCCCCAAGGACACAATAAGTGAGGGCACAGAAATGAAACTAGAATTTCCAATTAGGTTCTCTTTATATATCTTACACTGTGTATCTAGAGCAGGGTTGGCAAATACGTCACTCTACTCTAAACTCTCCCACCCTTGGCAGTCATGTCTAATCACACAGATCTGTCCTTTAGTAGCGCCTGTGTGATGACTCACAATTCTTCTCAGCACAGTGCTTTATGAAATCACTACTAATCCATTGGTGTTGCCTCATGCTGACCTTAAACAAATGAACTACCAGTTATTTCTGAAGCATAAATTAGTTTACTCAAGATCAGCAAAGTATTGCAATTGGGGATCTGCAACTATGGCAAGCCACATGCAAGTGCCAACCAACAGAGAGAGGAGGATTCTTTTACAGAGGGGGAAAAAGAAGTTGGGAGGGCTGTAGTAAACAGAGTCCATTGGAGAAATTGAGAGTTCAAAATATAGTGGCTTGTCACTGGCTGAGTGGTGACAGTCTCTCATTGGCTAAGCTCCTGCCAGGCAAGAAGTCTTTCTTCTGTTGATCTCTGCTATCATAGGGCATGAGAGTTCCCCGCTTCTGGCCTCCTGACTCCATTTTAATTGAGGTTTCTGTTTATTAATTTTTACACTCACAATAGGAATATAATTTAACTAGAGTTAAATGCCAAACAAGGACTCATGAGGCAACCCAGAGATAAACAAAATTAGGAAGGTACTACCATGTCCTACCACCATTCTCTGCCCCAACACCACCACCCTTCTCCTGGCCCTGAGCTGAATGGAGGGAAAAAAAGTGGTTTTACAGATCTTGGAAGTTTGGGCTGCCTGGTGGGAGCTGTAGCCACAGTGGGATCTGGGACCATGGAGCGGGAACTGCAGGAGGAAGGTGGAGCCATGGGTGGGATGCAGCCACCGCCAGAGATGCCAACAGCAGAGAGGGGAAGGAAATACCCTGGCCTCTTCTCTCATCTTACCCTCCAATTTCCCTCCAATAGTGCTTCCTATTGGCCAAAACAAAACAAAAGCCAGTTGGCAAGAAGACCTAGGAACAAAGTGCAGAAGGGTGAAAAGTGGGCTTGAGAGTAGGCTGATCAGCAAGGAATCATCCTGCTTGTGTGGGGTTATATATATATTTTTAGTTTTATTTAACCCATTGCATATATTGCTGTTTCTGATTGCAAAAGGTAAACATGTTTTTAATAGAATCTTTTTAAACATTAAAAAATACAAAGAATAAAGTCACAATCAGTCATACTACTACTACCAAGTGGATAATCACTGGGATTACTGTGACATATTATTTCAGCATGTTTTTAGACAAATGTCTAAATAAATTTGGGGTCATACTACGTACATAGTTGATTTTTTTTTTTTTTTTACTTAATAAGTACTTTCCCATTTGATTAAATATTCTTCCAAAGTATGATTTGTAACAACTCTATCATTTATTGTATGGGATTGTGGTATACCTTAATTTATCATAGCATTTAGATATGGCCATATTAACCATATGAAAAACACGTTAGCTGAAATGATCACTGATTTACATATTTTTTTTAGTGTTTGGTTCATGAGAGACAGAAATCTAATGAAGTCTGGCAACATGAAATCTGAAGATAAATTAGACCTAAGAAAAGAATGCAAGTGGTATAGTTAGAAATTTTACCATTTCTATTTAATTATTTTTAATTTCTATGCAGTCACTTTCAGTTTAAAAAAGTAATAATAAATATAATGTGTTAGTTTTATTACCCTAGTACCTTATGCCCAGATAAATATATCATTGGCTTCAGAATTCTCTTTTGCTATACAGAGTATCATGTAGAAACACTTTTATTTTATTCTTTTGTATTTCCAGTTAATGGCATGCACTGTCCTCAACAAAGGAATTTCCATAATTCATTATCAGTAAATGATGGGTGCCTACCTGGAGGAGAGCAAGGGCCATGGATCTAATTGCTGCAGTTAGGACCTAAGCAACCACTTGTGGTTTATACCCCAATTCAAATGGAAATAACATCTACTTAATAGGCAAAGATTTATAGGGTTTTTTATTATTGTGTTTTTGCTTTGTGTTTTTTAATTTATTTTTATTTATTTATTTTTGGTTGTGCTGGGTCTTTGTTGTCATGCACTGGCTTTCTCTAGCTCTGGTGAACAGGGGTTACTCTTCATTGCAGTGAGCGGGTTTCTCATTGCAGTGGCTTCTCTTGTTGTGGAGCATGGGCTCTAGGCACACAGGCTTTGGTAGTTGTGGCTCACGGGCTCAGTAGTTGTGGCGCATGGACTTAGTTGTTTCACAGCATGTGGGATCTTCCCGGACCAGGGCTCGAACCTGTGTCCCCTGCATTGGCAGGCGGATTCTTAACCACTGCACCACCAGGGAAGTCCCTTTGCTTCTGTTTTTGTTTTTTAGCGTGGAACTCCTTCCAGCTGACCTCTAATATCAGTTCCTCTCCCCTGAGCCCTCTCCATCTCCTACTCCCAATGGTCTGGTGAGGACGAGGATTAGAGACCAAGGACAGTCATTTAGCATCTCTTTTGGTTGACATGTTTTTTTTCTCAAGTCTCTTCTCCTTCTTGGTCTTTCTGATATGAGCCACCAACGTCCTGGGGACAAGGAACCAACCTGCTGTATTAGTGGCATCAACAATGCCCAAAGTGTGGTTGCTGAATAAGGACTCACAACAGTAACTCCCCCATCTAGTGTGTGCTGCCATGGCCTGGGTAAAATATCCTGGCCCTGACTGACGCCTCACATGAGCCTTTGATGCCTTAAATATTAAGTTCACAGGCTGTAGAATTTGCAGTCCCTGAATAATGAAGACACACACTAGCTTCCAAACAACAGAGCAATAGACCTGGATCCAGGGTGAACTAATAATTGTGGCACAATCTTAGGGCTAATTCTTATGTGCTACTTAAATTCTTATCTGTCCTCAATACAGATGTCACTTCTGCCAAGAAATCTGCCTCGATTGACCCCAGAGGAGGGGGTAGAGGCCCATTTGTATGCGCTCTTTGTGCTTTCTCTAGCTTTCTTTCATCACGTTATAATGTGATCATTTATTACACATCTAGACTATAAGCTCCTTGATGTTAGACTTTCTAGGTGATTTAGCTTTGCAGCCCAAAGCACAATATTATGCCTGACATATAATTGGTGCTCAATAAAACGTTTGTTGAATTAATAAATAGCATCTCCCAGATAAAGATGATACCTGTTTATTACTGAATGCCCCAACTCTTTGAAGATAGGGAGTAACTGAATTTTAAATTCAGTTTCTGCTCTCAGAAAATTATTTTGCCTTCACTTCCCCCAACATTTGACAGGAGATGTTTCTCAGTGCCCTCCACCAATTCACTCGTTTCAGATTTCTACTCCACACTCTGGATTTCAGGGTCTTAATTAATAGTCTTTTCTATTGAGTTAAATTTTATTGGAATATTTCTAAGTAATGGTCGAAAATTGTTTTAACAATGGCCTCAGTTAGGATTTGAACTTACAGCTTCAGTGGGGGAAAAAAAACATTGCAAGATGGAAACATTTATTTTCCCTATTCAGCTATATTTGGTGCTAGGGCTAGGTAAAGACAAAGTCTTTTGCCTGAGTGAGTTTAGAGTTGGTATAATTTGTTGCTATGTAGAAATTACTTCAGAACTTAGTGACTTAAAACAATCAACATTTGTTATCTCACACAGTTTTTTGTTTGTTTTTTTAATTTTTATTTATTTATTTTTGGCTGCATTGGGTCTTCGCTGCGGCACGCGGGCCCTCCCCAGTTGCAGCGAGCGAGGCCACTCTTCGCTGCGGTGCACGGGCCTCTCATCGTGGCGGCCCCCCTTTGTTGCGGGTCACAGGCTCCAGGTGTGCAGGCTCAGTAGTTGTGGTGCACGGGCTCAGCTGCTCTGCGGCATGTAGGATCTTCCTGGACCAGGGCTCGAACCCGTGTCCCCTGCATTGGTAGGTGGACTCCCAACCACTGTGCCACCAGGGAAGTCCCTCTCACACAGTTTTGAGGGTCAGGAATCCAAGAGCAGCTTAGCTGGGTTGTTCTGGCTCAGGGTCTCTCAAAAGGTTGCAGTCAAGCTGTCTGTCCATCTTTAGAGGACTATCTAAAGGCTTGGCTAGGTCTGGAGCATCTACTGCAAGGGACCTCACTCACAGGTCTGGCAGGTTGGTACTGGTTGTTGGCAGGAGGCCTCAGTTCCTTTCCACATGGACCTCTTCACGGTGCTGTTGAGTAACCTCACAAGATGGCACCTGGCTTCCCCCGGAGAAAGTGATACAAGAGAGAGCAAGGAGAAAACTCCACCATTCCTTTATGTCCAAATTGTGAATGTCACACTGTCAATTCCACCACATCCTATTTGTTAGTAGTGAGTTACTAAGTTCAACCCACACTCAAAGGGAGGGAATTAGGCCCCCGCTCTTTTTTTTTTTTTTTTTTTTGCAGTACACGGGCCTATCACTGTTGTGGCCTCTCCTGTTGCGGAGCACAGGCTCGGGACGCGCAGGCTCAGCGGCCATGGCTCACGGGCCCAGCTGCTCCGCGGCATGTGGGATCTTCCCGGACCGGAGCACAAACCCGTGTCCCCTGCATCGGCAGGCGGACTCTCAACCGCTGCGCCACCAGGGAAGCCCTAGGCCCCCGCTCTTGAAAGCAATATCAAAGAAGTTGTGGACATATTTTTAAACCACTGCAGTTAGTTATCAAATAGTTCAAAACGTCTGAATATACACAAGCATTCATATGTGCAGTTGTGACGGTTTCCTTTTAACTTTTAAAATAATGTTAGCAATTGAAAATCTGTAAGAGATGGCATAAATTAAAGGCGTGTACTTTCAATGTCAATCCTCGGGTTTCCCTCCATTTCTTTCAGGTCCAGGAAAAAAAACAATTCCTGACATTTATATCTGCAACCTGGCTGTGGCTGATCTGGTCCACATCATGGGAATGCCTTTTCTTATTCACCAGTGGGCCCGGGGAGGAGAGTGGGTGTTTGGGGGGCCTCTCTGCACCAACATCACATCCCTGGATACCTGCAACCAGTTTGCCTGTAATGCCATCATGACTGTAATGAGTGTGGACAGGTAATTGAAGAGATTATGAAATATATTAACATAATTCAGAGATGCCTGTGCTTCCCCAAGGTCATCCCAACTTAAGCAACATCAGTGCTGGTTTGTAATAGCAAAGTTCCTCTTCCTTTGTTTGTTTCATTGTAGGACAGATCAGGTAATATTTTTCCAACTTTCACAGAGGTCAATTTTTTCATGGAAAACTTAAAACACTAAACATCTCCTTTTTCCCAATCATTTTTTCTATCTCAGTTTTATTTACAGTTGACTGCAAGAAAAAAAAAGACCATAGACCGCCTGGAGGGGTGGGATAGGGAGGGTGGGAGGGAGGGAGACGCAAGAGGGAAGAGATATGGGAACATATGTATATGTATAACTGATTCACTTTGTTATAAAGCAGAAACTAACACACCATTGTAAAGCAATTATACTCCAATAAAGATGTAAAAAAAAAAAGACCATAAAATCATGAAATATTGGAGACCAGAATGAATGCCCCACCACCACCCATCATTCTTGCAAGAAGGAAGCAGAGGTCCTGAGAAGCGAGGGGGTTTGCTAAAGGCACATAGAGAGTCAGTGGCAGAGCTGAGAACTGAAGTAGGTCTCCTCACTCCTTGTCTAGGGCTCTTTCTGGTAAGTTCAATGTCTCACACACCCTTGTTATCACCTAGCAGCTTAAAGGAATCAGTGGAGTAGTGGGCTCTTAAACAGCTATGAAGAGAAGTCAGAATACCAGGAGGACCATCCTTTATACTCATCATTATGATTGGTTAATGCAAATACTGCCATTTACATCGTTAGAACTTTGTTGGACCGTATCCCAGAACATGCCAAAGCCAGATTCTCCACCCATGTAAGCTAATGTTATTCAAGGAGATAATGGTGATGGCCAGAGCCTGTGGAGCCAGTGAGTGATGGAGCCCAGTTCAGAGGCAGGCTGTCCAGCTCTGGAGATGGCAGGTAGCTGGCAACTACCTCACCACCTGGTTTCTTTAGGAAGCATGCAAGCTAGGATGTGCCCTGCATCACCCAGATGGCAGGACCTCCACACCAGCTCTTAGCAGCATTCCCCAAACAGAAACAAGCCCTGAAGACAACAGTAGAAAGCACAACAGAGCAACCCACTTGAAATCTCTATCCACCTTCTTCCCACCCCAAGCCCAACCCAGCACACTTGGTCCCCCTTGCTCTGATCTACTTTTTCTTTCTCCCTTGCTTCGAATATATTACATATGTTAATATATTTCGTGTACAAAGATATGCATGTGTGCTGTTTTTGTCTAGCCTTCCCTGATCATCAAATGTAAACTCCACAAAGGCAGGGTCTTTGGTCACCTCACTAGTGTCTGTGTAACAGTGCCTGGCACACGGGTGCTCAAAAACTACTGATGAATGAATGAGTGAATGTCAGTCTTGAGGGCTGTGTTAAATTTCCCTGAGTCCATCAAGGACTCTTTCCTGAGCTCTGCCTCTCTTACCCTTCCAAGTGGGCCTTTGGGGTCAGGAAGGGATGAGCAGTTCTTCAGATGGATAAACAAAGGAATAGCGGGGTCCATACACATCCTTCCCTGGATCATTATTATTCAGACGTGAATAATGATGGTAACGTTTAATGCAGTTTTTATATCCTGCTGCTTTTCTACAAAAGTATTATCAAAATATGTATACTTCTCAACTTATACTTAGCTTCACATTTTTTAATCTGCGTGCCGGGTAGGTCGATCTGGTTAGTTCAGCTGATGCCACCAATGCTGATGGTGTGTGGAGTAAAGCCTGGTGAGCTTGCCAGGGTTCCAACACCAGAGCCCTGCGCGGGGCAGGAACCGCTGCAGAAAAGCAACCTAAAGTATAGTCCTCACCATCGTGATCCCATTCTCAGAAGGAGAAAAGCTTCTTCATACCATGTACATACCACGAAGGCAGGAGAGTATCGGCTTTTTCTTTAAAGAGGGGAAACTGTACCCCTTCGGTAAACCTCTTACTGCAAATAAAGTGAAAGCACATTGTCTGCCTTAGAACAGACCACAGAACATTTCCTAATGTTCACAGGTTTTTTCTGAGTGTGTGTGTGTGTGTGTGTGTGTGTGTATCTTACACAACTGAATAGTGTGTATTTTTCTTTTAACCTTATGGACACAGAATGCTAAAATTTTACTTTCAAATTAAGACATTCAGGCCTTTATCCTTCTCCCTGCCCTCACTTTAGAGGATCACGTGGCCAGAGACAAATAAAGATTTTGTAAAACTGAACCTTTCCCCCAGCCCCTGGCATTTCTTGCAGTTCTAACTCTACTAAATTCACAAAAATTCAACAAAATCTATAATTCTGTAAAACAGAAATGAAGTTTTCTCTGTAATGCCAGCACTTAATGTCAGTGCCACCAGTGTGCCTTATTGTTTATACATTTATTTGAATTGTCAATTTAATGGATCATAAAACTCAAGTGTTTCCCATAACTCTTTCATTTTTCTTTCTCTGATTAATTAATAACTGCAAGTGTGTGGAATATTTTAAGAGAGGGCTCCTACCTTTAAAGCAATACCAAAAAATTCTATAAACATCCAAAATATGAAAAATATTTGCCTCTAGGTGAAAGCTACCTAGACTTTCATTAGTGGTTACTTTCTTTAGTAAATTTTCTAGAACAACAACAAAGTCAGTAAGTAGGAGCCAAAATTCCCCATTCATTCATTTACCAAATATTTACTGAGCACAGACCGTATGACAGGAACGATGCCAGACACAGGAGGTACAGCAGCATTAAACTAATAGCCAAGGCTCCTGCCTTCATGGGGCTTCCATTCCAGAGGTGTAGACAGACATTACACACGGGTAAATGTGTATTTCCACACAATGATACCTACTAGAAGGAAAAGTAGAGTTGCCCCACAATCCGCATTTATAGTCATGGGCCCTCGTATAGAGCGAGTGGTCAGGGGAAGCTTCTCTGAGAGGGAGACCTAAATGGGGACTCAGAGTAGAAGCAGGAGGAAGGAGAGGCACGTCCTGCCAGGCGGGTAGAACAGCATGTACCTGACGCTGAAAGAGACAGAGTTTGAAGGAAGGCCAGGGAGAGACTGGCACAAACTTCAGCCTGAGTGACAGGGAGGGCCGGAGGGAGAAAGACATCAAGGGTCATGGTGAGAATTCTGAATTTTATCTAAAAGACAAAGAAAGGCCATTGAAGGGTTTTCAGTTGGGGAGATGATGAGAGAAGATTCCCTAACCGATTGATGCCATGACTCCATCATCTTTAATCCCAGACAGAATGATGGCAGGGTTGCTGTACAATCACTACTTCATTCCCTTCCTCAGCAGGAAGGGAAGGGAGCTTTCTCTCCTTGGCGACAGGTAACGGAGGTGCAGTGTGGGGAAGGAGGGGTGGCTGAGGCACCCGGGGTCACAAGCCTGTCCCTGCATGGCAAGGGGTCCCCTAAGTGAGTGCAAAACGTCCTACCTCTTGTGCAAAATTGAAAGAACAAGGAGACGGAGAATTTTCCATTTTCATAAATCTTCCTTAAGTAGCTCTACAAAATCTTGGAGAAAATTAAAGGACCATTGACCACATTTGACATTTGTTTAATGTCTACTAGTGCTGCTTTCCTACACCCCTGACTGCCAGCAAAACTGTGCTTTCTCAAATACCTCCTCTGGATCTGAGCTCTCTTTTTCATGCTTTAGCTTTCAGCTGTGTCTGAACAATTACTCTTGGATTTGCTGGAGGACCAAATATGTTTGATATATCAGGATTTCAAGGTTGATTAATGATTATCCTTTTTTCTGGATCAAAATAGAAAAAAAGAAAAGAGAGAACCCCTTCCCCATGAAATTAGTCCACAACCCCCCTCCAGCCTACGTTTCCTGAGGAATTTGTATTGTCTGCTAGTCACGTTTGTTAATTCTCACTGTGATTTCTGTGAACTAAGCCCCCAAGAGCCTGGGGAACTAACTCTAAAGCCATGTGAGCAAGACGTCTGTCCCAGGTGCCTGAATCTCATGCTGCTGGGGATTCTCCCACCAGCCAACGCACTTTCCTCCTTCCTGTCCTACATCAGCCACTGTCCCTCCTATCCCACATTGGTACACCCTCCCTCCTGTCCTGCCTTCCTGGAAGAAATCCCCATTCAGAGACAAAGTTTTCCAGAGCCTCTTGTGCAAGGGAAGCACCTCTGTAAAGAAAAAGTTTGCACAGCAGAATCTTACCATTTTCAGGGTCTTCATGTAAGTGACAGCTGTGTATCAGTGAGTGGTTTATTCAGACTTACGGGGTCAAGAATTGTTTTCTCTACAGGTACCAGCCAGCTCTTAAAAAATATAACTTTCTTTCACCCTGATAGCGGTGTGCTTCAGGGAGGATAATAATACTAATAATTTACTCTTGTCATGAACCTTTCATCCTTGGAGCTCAGTGCTTTTATTGATTGTTCCCAAACCCTTCTTAACCGGCTTTGCAGGTACTTGGCTCTCGTCCAACCGAGACTGACGAGTTGGAGAACAAGGTACAAGACAAGCTGCATCAATCTGGGCCTTTGGGCAGCTTCCTTTATTCTTGCGTTGCCTGACTGGGTCTACTCGAAGGTCATCAGATTTAATGACGGCGTTGAGAGTTGTGCTTTGATTTAACATCCCCTGACGATGTACTCTGGTAGGTTGTTAAAACTGAAGAAGAATAGACTTGAATTAAATCTTGACGTGCTTCATGCTCCTTGTCAACACGTGAGCAACCGCGAAGAGTGTCCTTGGGGATCCTCTTCGGGCCGGTCTCCCCACTTAGTTCTCTGCTTCCCACCAGCAAGTTGATAGTTTGATTTTAAGGAGAGGGTAACCTTTCAAAGAAGATTCTGAGTTTAATCATGTAACCTCAGTGGGTGCAAATATATTTAAATGTGGATTTTAAAGATCCATGGCAGCCAGATTCACTAGGAGCACAGCAACCAAGGGAGGGGCAGACTTTCCAAAAGGGTCTAGGAGTTATGAGACTCACACCTTATCAATATGCAGCTGGAGTTTAGTTGAGTCGCGTCCCTCGAAAAGATATATCCAAGGTCTAACTCTCAATGCTTGTGAATACGATCTTATTTACAAATAGTCTTTGCAGATATAATCAAGTTGAGAAGAGGTCTTACTGGATTAGGGTGGGCCCTAAATCCGATGATTGGTTCCTGATAAGGAGAGGGAGATTTGAAGAGACACAGAGAGGATGCATGTGAAGACAGAGGCAAAGACTGGAGTGACGTGTCTATAAGCCAAGGAACACCAAGGATTGCCAGAAGCCACCAGAGGCTAGGAGAAAAGTCCTGGAGCCCATACTCCCTCCCCAAAACCCCAAAAAGGAACCAACCCTGCCAACACCTTGATTTCAGACTTCCAGCTTCCAGAACTGTGAGACAGTAAATTTCTGTTGTTTTAAGCCATCCAGTGTGTGGTAATTTGTTACAGCAGCTCTAGGAAACTAATACAGCAACCAACACAGTCATTTATTACATTTTAATTTGAAAAGAAAAATTAAGTCAAAATTTTTCTGATTGAAATTTTGAACACAGCATTAGAATCTCTGACTAAGATTTTTCCATCACCTGCTAAGGGCCAGGTACTGTGCTAGGTGCTTTTTACATACATTATGGCAAGTCAGTCTGGCAGATCCCTTTTTCCCAGTCTACCACTTGTCAAATAGATGAGTCATTTCTGCATCACATAGACACAGTCTGAGAGGGATGGAGGTAGAGGCCCAGCAAGGCTATGAATCCAGCAACAAAAAAATCTCCAGAGGAGTGCAACGTCGATACCATGATTGTTTATTCGTTATTTCTCACAACAGCAGTGGCTCCACTCACAGACAGAAAGCGTCAGCTCATCTAAAGGTGAAATGATAGTTAATCACCGCGGGCTGATAAATTAACCCGGCCGCACCCAGTCTGAAAGGAGAGCAGGACCTGAAGCTCACTATATGACTACATGACTTTGGCCTGTGTCACATAAGCAGAGACTATATTGCAGCGACAGCTGTTTCTGCTCTTTTCGGTTGGTTATGGTAAGGGATATTCTGAGGTTCTGGCCTCTGTTGTTCCTGCCAGAATTAAGTCCTTACGGTGAACGGAGATGGGACTAGTGTGCTACGTTCAGAGGCCCTCTGGCTCCGGAGCGCTCTCTCTGCCACCCAGTCCACACCCACCCAATGCCAGCTGCCTTCTTCCACACAAGGGTTTTGCCCCGGAAGGAGGATACCCGGTGTCTGGGCAGAAACAGAGTTGGCCCACCCAAGGGTTCCCCCCGGTGGAGCACTGAGAAAATGACCGGCTGATTTGACAACAGGTCCTCTTCTGTGCCCTTTGAGAGACCATCTGGAGTCTCAGTTACAAGCGTGAGCTCTGGAGCTGGCCTGAGTATCTGGGTTCAAATCTCACCTCTGCCACCTACTAGCTGAGTAACCTTGGGCAAGCCGCTCAACCCCTCTGTGCCTTAGTTTCCTCCTCCGTAACATGAAGATGCTAATGGCATTGTACTCCTGGGGATGCACAGATTCAATGGGTTAAAATATGTAGAGCACCCTCAATAGTGCCTACTACATAACAAATGCCACCTGTTGCCTGTTGTTGTTAATAACACTAAATATAATGATAATACGCACCTTCACCCACTCTGCAGTACTCAGTAGCATTGGCTACTGAGAAGAGCTGGCTAGAGAAGAGTCGTTGTCTATGAATAATGAAAAGCAGACCTTCTGTATGTGAAAGTACCCAGAGAGCCTTAACTTTTTCCCCAAGCACTTTTATTCTGGGCCCTGAAAAATCACAGAATCATCAACTGTAGAAGTCCCTAGCGTTGTGAATGTAACAGTCATGTCTTCTCTCTCATTTTACAAGTATACTCTGTATTTGACGATAACAACTTTCTTTTTCCCTTTGCCCTTGATTTTGGTGTGCTATATTTTAATTTTATGCTATACCTGGGAGATGTATCAACAGAATAAGGTTGCCAGATGGTAAGTGTATGCCTTATTTTGTTTTATTTGTTAAAAGAACAATTCAGAGATCTAAGATGTCTACAATAGAAGCTTAAGCATTAGTCACTTGAAACATGCCAAGCTCAGACATATGGGCATTAATGTCTATATAAGGCATTTTCTGAAAATAAGTCATGTTCTGAAGCAGCTATTTGAGGATCTCTCAGTGATAAATATTGTAATCACTGATGTGATGGTTTCATAAAAATGTAAACAGAACTCAAGACTCTGTTTAAAGAATAATTTTGTATTTGTCATCAGCATTGTTATTTAAATGTTTTATTTGTACATTTTGCAGAGTTGTGTACATATGTAAATATCCTAGATGTTGTGTATATTTTATAACCTTTTAATTTTTGTGGGGTTTTTTTAGTGTGGGGAGGAGGATCTCATTAATATTTGAATACTTAGAACACAGTTAATTAGGACTAAATAAAACCAAAGACTTACCTAAAGACAATAAAGTTAGGAAGGACCTTTAATGATACTTGTCTCTAAAACTATATGAATAAATCTAAATTATTTTCCACTTGAAATTGTACATATCAGGTTGTTCAAATGAGTCAGTGATTATACAACATGTTAGGTTAAAAAATCATTATTAAAATTTGTCTTTAGAATAAATTACTGTATTTTTTTGAGAAGACAAGATTGCGGGGTTTCCCCACACACCATATGTAACACTGTGAAGATTTAAAAAAAAAGAATATGTGAAAAATGTAACCACCATTAGTCAAAATTTGTGGCAAACCCTGGTACCAAAGGTTTAGGTGTTCTATTGGCCCATGACATTTTTTCTGATTTCTTTAAATTCTTTGGAATTATTACATTATTAAAGAGTGGTCTAGGGCTTCCCTGGTGGCGCAGTGGTTGAGAATCTGCCTGCCAATGCAGGGGACATGGGTTCGAACCCTGGTCTGGGAAGATCCCATATGCCGCGGAGCAACTGAGCCCGTGAGCCACAATTACTGAGCCTGCGCGTCTGGAGCCTGTGCTCCGCAACAAGAGAGGCCGCGATAGTGAGAGGCCTGCGCACCGCGATGAAGAGTGGCCCCCGCTTGCCACAACTAGAGAAAGCCCTCGCGTGGAAACGAAGACCCAACACAGCCATAAATAAATAAATAAAGCAAACTGTCAACAAGTAAAAATAAATAAACACTATTATATTTTTTTAAAAAAAGAGTGGTCTGTTTAGAATGGGAAAGAGAAGCAACCACAGTTATAGACAAAAATTAGCTTCTAAATGTATCACGGGTGAGAAGGTTGAAATGGAATCATATGGAATATTACGACATCGACAGCTGGAGAGGACGCTTGAACCCTTTTAAAACAGTTTAAAACAGTTCTCCAAATCAGATCACTTTGCTCCCAACACCTTTCTCAGAAATGCTAAGAGCATCTTATAAAACAAAGTTCATATGGTCCAGTTATCCCTAAAAATGCAATAAGTTAGAGGAATGATGGTGCCTACTCTGATGAACTGCAGAAGAATCATTATCTTAGAGTGATTTTCAGCTGCCATTTCCCAGGCTTATTCATCTGCTTGTCATGTCCCAGAGAAATTTCTAGTAAATGTCTAAATATGACATAACATGATGAAATTTGGGAAATTTAAGAATTTTTTATTTTAGAAAAATTTTAAATTTACATCAAACTTGCATAAGTAGTACAGAGAGTTTCCATATACTCCTCACGCCAGTTTCCCCATTAACATCTTACCGTGTTGCATTTGTCAAAACAAAGATAATGGCATTAGTACACCACTATTAACTAAACTCTACCCTATATTGGATTTCACTGGTTTTTCCATTAAAGTCCTCTTTCTGCTCCAGGATTCAATCCAGGGGACCACACTGCATTTAGTTGACACATCGCCATAGTCTCCTCTGGTCTGTGACAGTTTCTCTCACTCTTTCCTTGTTTTTCATAACCTTGTAGTCTTAAGTACTGTACTTAAGGAGTACTGGTCAGGTATCCTGTAGAATGTCCCCCAGTCTCGGTTTGTCTGATAACATATCACAATGAGACTCTAAGGTTAAGGTAGTGTTTACGAGGTTTCTTCACTTCAAAATGACTACTTATCCCTTTCTCTATTCCATTATTTGGAAACGAGTCATTAAGTATAGCCCACCCTCAAGAGGGAAAGGAGGGTGAGAGTTAAGCTGTGTCTCCTGGAAAGGGGAGTATCTACATATATTATTTGGAATTTTTCTGTAAAGAAGGTTTGTCGCTTCTCTCCCATGTTATTCAATCATTTATATCAGTACAGATTCATATATCTTTATTTGATACTTTGGATTATAATTCACTGCTATGTAATTTATTTTGTTTCTCGAAATGTTCCAGCTTTGGAAAATTCAGGCAATTTTTCACAGGGCTGAAAAGAGTATTTTCACAGTGCTCCAAATAAGTAAGAAGAAAAATGAGCTTCACATTTCACTACATAGCCATTCTGAACTGTCCAAAAAGTTCTGGGACATTGTTGTCCCATAATTTCTATGGTTGTTTGTGTCCTGTCTCTCCAAATGTTTCCGCTACAGCTACAATCCCAATGTTCCAAGGCAGAGAGCGATGAAGCTGACGAAGACGGTGCTGGTGCTGGTGGCGGTCTTTATCCTGAGTGCTGCCCCCTATCACATGATACAACTGGTGAACTTACAGACAGAGCAGCCCACGCTGGCTTTCTCTATGGGCTATTACCTCTCCATCTGTCTCAGCTATGCCGGCAGCAGCATCAACCCTTTCCTCTACATCCTGCTGAGTGGAAATTTCCAGAAACGCCTGCCTCAAGGGCAAAGGAGAGTGACAGAAGGAATCAACAATATGGAAAGCACCTTGAAATAGAGCTTTAAGGAGAGTACATGGATCATCAAAAGTCTAGACAGGCTTGCCTATGTTATTGATGTTATTAAAAAGGGTGGGCAAAACAGTGTGCTGGTGTCCATTCTTGTTGTGCCCTTGTGACTCTAGAACAGTGCTGTAACCATTCAAATGCAGTGAGTTTAACATGCTAACTTAGGTGGAACATAAAATATTTGTCTGTGTAGGCAGTAGGCAGTGGGATAGCTGAAGAGACCCGAGCTCCATGGTTGTGGATGTTATTTCAGCATCTTATAAACTAGTCACTGATGAATATGGCCATCCCTGACCATCGACTGAAACTCACCAAGGAATTTGACCTTGCCGTCTACACTGTGACCCCACTGTAACAGTGTCCTTGAGGCTCCTAAGAGGGGACCACCTTACAATGAGATCTGAAGTATGGCCATTTTTTAATCTACAAAAATGTCAGTTTCATAGGGTCTAATTTAATGCCTTCAACAATCAACTCCATCTGTTAGCATGACCATTAGCATGTACTGAACACATACCACATGTAAGATTACATGTAACAAACCTTCGAGGTAAGCATTACCCCAGTTTACTAAGGCTCAGAAAGGTTAAGTGATAAGCTTAACACTGCACAGCTACATAAGAGCTGGGCTGAAATCCAGGTCTGCCTGTTTCTGTCTTTTTACTATAGCCCCTTGGCAACCTGTACCTATCATACTGAAAAGGGCCAATAATTGGGTTTTGTTGTTGTTGGTTCTTTTGCTTTCTCCTACACTCCTACAGGAAAAGAACTAAAGTCTGAAAGAAATGAGTTCATATTCTTAAAGAAATAAGTTTATGCATATTCTTTTGCATTTAGCTTTGTTCTCATACCTACAAATGATAGAAACCAGCATCTGCATTTTAATAGTATAATAGTATTCTTCAGGACGTCAAGTACACTCAGACACATTCTCTTTAGGATACAGTGGATGTTTAGTCAAGGCTGCAGAAAGTAATTTGCTTTTAATTTCACAGATGTTCATTATGTGTTTTCCTTTTGTGGCTTGTATAAAACATTCACTTTGATATAGTAAGGAAAAAATGCTTTTAGAGTCTATATTCTCAACAAGGTAAATATTTTATTTTGTTTGGGGATGAATCTGTATACCCACCTCCCTCATCTAAATATATAAAACTGCTTGCTTCATGGGCATATAAAACTGATTTTTCATCAGCCCTTTATATAAAAGAGTCACAGAGACCAGGTTTCTAATAACCTGATCTCCATTTTTATATCTCAGTTGTCAAGACAAATGACTTTTAACCCAATGCATTTGGTTCTAGATCTTTTAGAGACCATTTTGGAACACGGTAATATCAAAATTCGTATCTGGATGAAAGGTTGTGTAAACAGCATGAGAACTACAAACTGAGACAGGGCACATCTGAGATATTTCAGTTCTGTAACTGAGGTCTGCAGAGCTACACACAGAGGCTGTATGCTCCTTTATAGTTTCCATCAAAAGCTGTGCCATGGCTATAATTCCAGGGGCCTTCATTCTCGCTACTCTAAGGTACAACAGTCAGGGTTCAGTGAATAACCCTGACATCTGAAGACCCAACACGATGGGTCATAAACAGAAGTTATTATTTGATAATTGAAGAGAAATTGAAGGGTTTATCTTCTTTGTCTTTTTTAATACGGAAAATATTATGATTTTAAAATTTTAAATGGTTTTAAAGCAACAGACATTTTTAAAATAACATTTTCAATAGGCCTCAAACAATTCCAGTATATAAATTGGTCAGTGAATTATTTTAATTAATATTTATTAAGAGTTGTAAAAAAAGTTAGCTTTTAATCAAAGTATAAAAGAAAAAGGGTGACTATTAAGTTTATTTTAGTGCCTTTATATAGCTTTTCTATGCATAAGCATATATATGCAGATTTGCAGAGGTGGTTTGTCAGAGATTCTCTATGTGTTTTGTATTTTTGCTCATGATATGTATACATGTTTACTTTCAAGAGAAGTTAACGATCAGCTTCATATATCTAATTAATACTTGAGTATTTTTCATTACGTAAACTCATAACTGTATCCCTCCTCTATGCTTATTCAATTTTAGGTGACTCATTTAAATTTTGATTGATTAATATAAATCAATGAATAAAAATTGCTTGTATATTAATTTATTTCTAGCTTGTAGCGTCTATTCTTTTTTTTTTTTTTTTTTTTTGAGGTACGCGGGCCTCTCACTGTTGTGGCCTCTCCCATTGCGGAGCACAGGCTCCGGACGCGCAGGCTCAGCAGCCATGGCTCACGGGCCCAGCCGCTCTGCGGCATGTGGGATCTTCCCGGACCGGGTCACGAACCCGTGTCCCCTGCATCGGCAGGCGGACTCTCAACCACTGCGCCACCAGGGAAGCCCCTGTAGCTTCTATTCTTAAGGTTTTCTTATATAATACTATTTCATATTTCCTTAATATATTTTCTCCTGAACAAAGACTAAAGATCTAAGAATTAGTAAAGGGGGAGCAGAATCAAGATGGCGTACCAGGAGGATGCAGAATTCGCATCTCCTCACAACTAGGGCACCTACCAGGCACCTGTGGGGGACCACAAACACCTAGGGATGGGAGGAACACCCAGTGACCGGGTAGGACGTGGGGCATGTGGGGAGTAAAAGGGGAGGAAAAGTGGAGGTGGGATGCGACTGACGTCCCTGAGGGGCGACTAGGGGAAGGGAAGGGATTCCATGCCTGGTGGGAGAAATTGGGGAACCACTGGGAGGGCAGAGGATCAAAAGGGAGCGTGGCCAGGATTCCCCTGCCCACTTGGACCCCCAGGAACCTGCTGAGATCCCAGGCCTGACCCTCTGCCCACCGAGGCCCCCTCCAGCCACGCGGGTCCTGAAGGAGCGGGAGGGAGGGAAGGGGGAGCAAAAGTAAAGGCCGGACCTCTGTGACTAGCACCCCTGAGGGGCTGCTGGGGGAGGGGAGGCGCTCCTACACCCAGTGGGACCCACCCATGGTTAGGTGTTCAACGGGGCGGGGGAGACCCTGGGGGAGACAGTGGGGGAGGGCTGTGAAGTAAGGGAATGGGGCCAGTGTTTTCCCTGTCCACATAGGCACCGGGGAGCCTGCTGGGCTCCGGGGCTTAATCTCTGCCCTCAGAGCCTCCCTTCTGCCGTGCAGAACCCAAGCCCCATGCCTACAACCCCACTCAGGGCCCCACCTTTACACATGGAGACCCCCTCCAACACACTGGGCCTAAACCCCACCCACACACCCTCACTCAGGGCCCTACCTCCAAACCCTGGAACTCCACACTCCAGACGCCCTCCTTTCCACACACTGCCTCTCCCTTTCTGTGCAGATCCTAAGCAGAGGCCCCACCCCACGCTTGAACGTCGCCCCACCTAGGCCCCGCCCCCAGGGCCTGTTCCGCTGTGTGGGTCCTGAACCCAGGCCCCCACCCCATGCTCAAACGTCACCCCCCAACCTGTGAAGGTCCCACCTCACCCTAAACCCTGACCCTGCCTAAGTTCCACCCCTGCCTACACTCCGCCCCCATAGGCAAGACTTTTTTTTTTCTTTTCTTTTTTCCTCTTTTAGATTGGGGTTTTGTTTTACCTTGTTGATTCATTGTTGTTGATTCTTTTATTTTCTTTTTTCCTAATAAATCTTTTATTTTTCTAATTTTATTTTATTCTTTATACTTTGTTAGTGATCTCTCCTTTGGGCTGTTCCCCCCACCTTTTTTTTTTTTTCTTCTTTTTTCTGTTGTGGTTTTATTTTACCTTGTTGCAGTTGTTTCAATTATAGTTTTATTTTTCCTAATATATTTTTTATGTTTCTATTTTATTTTTTATTCTTTGATATTGTACTGTTCCTTGTTTTCTTTCTTTCTTCCTTTTTTTTTTATTTTGACCGCACCACGAAGCTTGCAGGATCTTGTTTCCCAGGCTTGAGGTCAGGCCCAAGATCCTGTGGTGGGAGCTCTGAATCCAAACCGCTGGACTAACAGAGAACCTCAGACCCCAGAGAATATCAATTGGAATGAGGCCTCCCGAGGTCCTCATCTCAGCACCAAGACCCAGCTCTATCTAAGTGCCTGCACACTCCAGTGCTGCACATCTCAGGCCAAACAACCAGTAAGACAGGAATACAGCACCAACCATCAAAAAAAAAAAAAAAAAAAAGAAATGACAAAAAAATATGTTGCAGATGAAGGAGCAAGGTAAAAACCTACAAGACCAAATAAATGAATATCAAATAGGCAGTCTACCTAAAAAAGAATTCAGACTAATGATAGTAAAGATGATCCAAAATCTCAGAAACAGATGGAGCAAATACAAGAAACATTTAACAAGGATCTAGAAGAGCTAAAGAGCAAACAGTGATGAACTACACAATTACTGAACTTAAAAACACTCTAGAAGGAATAAATAACAGAATAACTGAGGCAGAAGAACGGATAAGTGAGCTGCAAGATAAAATGGTAGAAATAACTGCCAGGGAGCAGAATAAAGAAAAAAGAATGAAAAGAATTGAGGAGAGTTTCAGAGACCTCTAGGACAACATCAAACGCACCAACATTCGAATTATAGGAGTCCCAGAAGAAGAAGAGAAAAAGGAAGTGTCTGAGAAAATATTTGAAGAGATTATAGTCAAAAACTTCTCTAACATGGGAAAAGAAACAGTCATCAAGTCCAGGAAGCACAGAGAGTCCCATACAGGATAAACCCAAAGAGAAACACGCCGAGACACATATGAATCAAGCAATCAAAAATTAAATACAAAGAAAAAATATTAAAAACAGCAAAGGAAAAGCAACAAATAACATAAAAGAGAATCCCCATGAGGTTAACAGCTGATTTTTCAGCAGAAACTCTGCAAGCCAGAAGGGAGTGGCAGGACATATTTAAAGTGATGAAAGGGAAAAACCTACAACCAAGATTACTCTACCCAGCAAGAATCTCATTCAGATTTGATGGAGAAATTAAAACCTTTACAGATAAGCAACGGTTAAGAGAATTCAGCACCACCAAACCAGCTTTACAACAAATGCTAAAGGAACTTCTCCAGGCAGGAAGCACAAGAGAAGGAAAAGACCAACAATAACAAACCCAAAACAATTAAGAAGATGGTAATAGGAACATATATATTGATAACTACCTTAAATGTCAATGAATTAAATGCTCCAACCAAAAGATATAGACTGGCTGAATGGATACAAAAACAAGACCCATATATATGCTGTCTACAGGAGATCCAC
Source organism: Pseudorca crassidens (assembly GCF_039906515.1). NCBI lineage: Eukaryota > Metazoa > Chordata > Mammalia > Artiodactyla > Delphinidae > Pseudorca > Pseudorca crassidens. The sequence goes on from NC_090308.1 coordinate 57,334,314, forward strand.
TTCAGACCTAGGGACACATACAGACTGAAAGTGAGGGGATGGAAGAAGATATTCCATGCAAATGGAAATCAAAAGAAAGCTGGAGTAGCAATTCTCATATCAGAAAAAATAGACTTTAAAATAAAGACTATTACAAGAGACAAAGATGGTCACTACATAATGATCAAGGGAACAACCCAAGAAGAAGATATAATAATTGTAAATATTTATGCACGCAACATAGGAGCACTTCAATACATAAGGCAAATGCTAACAACCATAAAAGGGGAAATCGACAGTAATATAATCATAGTAGGGGATTTTAACAACCCACTTTCACCAAGGGACAGACCATCCAAAATGAAAATGAATAAGGAAACACAAGCTTTAAATGACACATTAAACAGGATGAACTTAATTGATATTTATAGGACATACCATCCAAAAACAACAGAATACACTTTCTTCTCAAGTGCACATGGAACATTCTCCAGGATAGACCAAATCAAGCCTTGGTAAATTTAAGAAAGTTGAAATCATATCAAGTATCTTTTCCGACTACAACGCTATGAGACTACATATCAATTACAGGAAAAAAAACTGTAAAAAATACAAATACATGGAGGCTAAACAATACACTACTAAATAACCAAGAGATCACTGAAGAAATCAAAGAGGAAATAAAAAAATACCTAGAAACAAATGACAATGAAAACAAGATGACCCAAAACCTATGGGATGCAGCAAAAGCAGTTCTAAGAGGGAATTTTATGGCAATACAATCCTACCTCAAGAAACAAGAAAAACCTCAAATAAACAACCTAACCTTACACCTAAAGCAATTAGAGGAAGAAGAAGAAAAAAAAAAACCCAAGTTAGCAGAAGGAAAGAAATCATAAAGATCAGATCAGAAAAAAATGAAAAAGACATGAAGGAAAGGATAGCAAAGATCAATAAAAATAAAAGCTGGTGGTTCTTTGAGAAGATAAACAAAATTGATAAACCATTAGCCAGACTCAACAAGAAAAAAAGGGAGAACACTCAAATCAACAGAATTAGAAATGAAAAAGGAGAAGTAACAACTGACACTGCAGAAATACAAAGGATCATGAGAGATTACTACAAGCAACTATATGCCAATAAAATGGACAACCTGGAAGAAATTAACAAATTCTTAGAAAAGCACAATCTTCCAAGACTGAACCAGGAAAAAATAGAAAATATAAACAAACCAATCACAAGCACTGAAATTGAAACTGTGATTAAAAATCATTCAACAAACAAAAGCCCAGGACCAGATGGCTTCATAGCCAAATTCTATCAAATATTTACAGAAGAGCTAACACCTTTCCTTCTCAAACTCTTCCAAAATATGGCAGAGGGAGGAACATTCCCAAACTCATTCTATGAGGCCACCATCACCCTGATACCAAATCCAGACAAAGATGTCTCAAAAAAAGAAAACTACAGGGCAATATCTCTCATGAACACAGATGCAAAACTCCTCCACAAAATACTAGCAAACAGAATCCAACAGCACATTAAAAGGATCATACACCATGATCAAGTGGGGTTTATCCCAGGAATACAAGGATTCTTCAACATATTCAAATCAATCAATGTGATACACCATATTAACAAATTGAAGGATAAAAACCATATGATCATCTCAATAGATGCAGAAAAACCTTTTGACAAAATTCAACACCCATTTACGATAAACACTCTCCAGAAAGTAGGCATAGAAGGAACCTAACTCAACATAATAAAGGCCATATATGACAAACCCAGCGCCAACATCGTTCTCAATGGTGAAAAACTGAAACCATTTCCTCTAAGATCAGGAACAAGACAAGGTTGTCCACTCCCACTACTCTTATTCAACATAGTTTTGGAAGTTTTAGCCACAGCAATCAGAGAAGAAAAAGAAATAAAAGGAATCAAAATCTGAAAAGAAGAAGTAAAACTGTCACTGTTTGCAGATGACATGATACTCTACATAGAGAATCCTAAAGATGCTACCAGAAAACTACTAGAGCTAATCAATGAATCTGGTAGAGTAGCAGGAAACAAAATTAATGCACAGAAATCTCTTGCATTACTATACACTAATGATGAAAAATCTGAAAGAGAATTTAAGGAAACACTCCCATTTAGCACTGCAACAAAAAGAATAAAATACCTAAGAATAAACCTACCTAAGGAGACAAAAGACCTGTATGCAGAAAACTATAAGACACCGATGAAAGAAATTAAAGATGATACAAACAGATGGAGAGATATACTATGTTCTTGGATAGGAAGAATCAACATTGTGAAAATGACTATACTACCCAAAGCAATCTACAGATTCAATGCAATCCTTATCAAATTACCAATGGCATCTTTCACAGAACTAGAACAAAAAAGTTCACAATTTGTAGGAAACACAAAAGACCCCAAATAGTCAAAGCAATTTTGAGAAGGAAAAACAGAGATGGAGGAACCAGGCTCCCTGACTTCAGACTATACTACAAAGCTACAGTAATCAAGACAGTATGATACTGGCACAAAAACAGAAATATAGATCAATGGAAAAAGATAGAAAACCCAGAGATAAACTCACGCACATATGGTCACCTTATCTTTGATAAAGGAGGCAAGAATATACAATGGAGAAAATACAGCCTCTTCAATAAGAGGTGCTGGGAAAACTGGACAGCTACATGTAAAAGAATGAAATTAGAACACTTCCTAACACCATATACAAAAAATAAACTCAAAATGGATTAAAGACCTAAATGTAAGGCCAGACACTATAAAACGCTTAGAGGAAAACATAGGTAGAACACTCTATGACCTAAATCACAGTAAGATCCTTTTGACCCACCTCCTAATGAAATGGAAATAAAAACAAAAATAAACAAATGGACATAATGAAACTTAAAAGCTTTTGCACAGCAAAGGAAACCATAAACAAGACCAAAAGACAACCCTCAGAATGGGAGAAAATATTTTCAAATGAAGCAACCGACAAAGGATTAATCTCCAAAATATACAACAGCTCATGCAGCTCAACATTAAAAAAAAACCAACCCAATCCAAAACTGGGCATAAGACCTAAATAGACATTTCTTCAAAGACATACAGATTGCCAACAAACACTTGAAAAGAGGCTCAACATCACTAATTATTAGAGAAATGCAAATCAGAACTACAATGAGGTATCACCTCACACCAGCCAGAATGGTCATCATGAAAAAATCTACAAACAATAAATGCTGGAGAAGGTGTGGAGAAAAGGGAACCCTCTGGCACTGTTGGTGGGAATATGAATTGATACAGCCACTATGGAGAACAGTATGGAGGTTCCTTAAAAACCTAAAAGTAGAACTACCATATGACCCAGCAATCCCACTACTGGTCATATACCCTGAGAAAACCATAATTCAAAAAGAGTCATGTACCACAATGTTCATTGCAGCACTATTTACCATAGCCAGGACATGGAAGCAACCTAAGTGTCCATCGACAGATGAATGGATAAAGAAGATGTGGCACATATATACAATGCAATATTACTCAGCCATAAAAAGAAACGAAATTGAGTTATTTGTAGTGAGGTGGCCTGGACCTTGAGTCTGTCATACAGAGTGAAGTAAGTCAGAAAGAGGAAAACAAATACTGTATGCTAACACATATATATGGAATCTAAAAAAAAAAAAAAAATGGTTCTGATGGACCTAGGTGCAAGAAAGGAATAAAGACACAGACGTAGAGAATGGACTTGAGGACACGGGGAGGGGGAAGAGTCAGCTGGGATGAAGTGAGAGAGTGGCATGGACATATATCCACTACCAAATGTAAAATAGATAGCTAGTGGGAAGCAGCTGCATGGCACAGGGAGATCAGCTTGGTGCTTTGCGACCACCTAGGGGGTGGGATGAGGAGGGTGGGAAGGAGATACAAGAGGGAGGGGGTATGGGGATATTCGTATGCATATAGCTGATTAATTTTGTTATACAGCAGAAACTAACACAACACTGTAAAGCAATTATACTCCAATAAAGATGTTAAATTTAAAAAAAAAGAATTAGTAAAGGGACTTCCCTGGTGGTGAGGTGGTTAAGAATCCGTCTGCCAATGCAGGGGACACGGGTTCGAGGCCTGGTTCGGGAAGATCCCACATGCCGTGGAGCAACTTAGCCTGTGTGCCACAACTACCGAGCCTGCACTGTAGAGCCTGAGAGCCACAACTACTGAGCCTGCATGCCACAACTACTGAAGCCCGTCCACCTAGAGCCCATGCTCCGCACCAAGAGAAGCCACTACAATGAGAAGCCCACGCACCGCAACGAAGAATAGCCCCTGCTCACTGCAACTAGAGAAAGCCGCCCACAGCAACGAAGACCCAACACAGCCAAAAATAAATTAAAATTTTCTTTTAATATTATAAATTAAAAAAGAATTAGTAGGGGCTTCCCTGGTGGCACAGTGGTTGAGAGTCTGCCTGCCGATGCAGGGGACACGGCTTCGTGCCCCGGTCAGGGAAGATCCCACATGCCGCGGAGCAGTGGCTGGGCCCGTGAGCCATGGCCACTGAGCCTGCGCGTCCGGAGCCTGTGCTCCGCAACGGGAGAGGCCCGCGTACCACAAAAAAAAAAAAAAAAAAAAAAAAAAGAATTAGTAAAATATGTCCTAAATAAGGCTAATCATCTGAAGGCACTCATCACACCAGATTCTCAGAAATCTAGCCACTTGTATTACACCTGAAGTCCCAGGAATTACCACTTTTAAAAGGTATGAGCCACAGGGATCATGGAACCTTGGACCTGAAAGACATTTTAGAGATTATAAAATGAACCCCAGTTAGATCAAATTATTTTTAACACAGTCCAATGTGTGTCCAGAGACCTGTACCTAATGCGAGGAGCAAGAAACTGGCCTTGAGTTTTTCTTACAACTTGTAAGAAAATTAATGTTGATACTGAATAGCCTTAACAAATTGCTGAGACTTTAGTGAGTAAATCGAGATTGAATTGAACTATGTTTTCAAAGTTGTAGACTTTAAAAAAAATAACTGATTCTTCCTAATTGCCTTGGACTTCTTGTCAGGATGGCAGAGATTAATTTTCCATTCACTTCAAAGAGTTCAATGGAATGAGCCCAAAGCAAAATGTAGAACTTAACAATATTTTCTTTTGCTCTCCCCAGTTTTTTGTTGACATCTCTCTATGCGAAGAATTTAGAATTTAGTTTCTTCTAGCCTAACGTTAGGAACAGCCTACAGATATGACTTCACCCAACAGGGATAGTAGCAAATGTTTCCTTTGCCCTTTCAGCAATTAGCTCAGACACAGCTATAGTCCATTCAAAACACTAAGCTAAAATGGTATTGTGATTTCTGGTGTTTGTAAATTTATCATTTAATATGCTTTTACAGCACAATTTACCCCCCATGCTGAGCTCCACTGAAATTTTTTCTTAATTGCCTAAGACATCACCCAGTCTCAAGAACTGAATATCCAGTGTCTCCTGTGTTTCCTGTAGATCAGCTCTACCTTCTTGGGTGAACCAGAGAAAAATCTACAGTGATTCTTCAACTCTAAAATACAATTGATTGTAAAGTGCACCATTGATTTAACAACTGCCTATGGGAAACTAAAATACAGCATTAAACACTCACATTACTAGTAAGATGTACCTAATTTCAGAAACAGTAACGTGGGAAAATGCACATCACAGAATTGAGCAAAAAGACAATATTGACAATTCGTTGATGCATTTTCTTCTAAGATTAAATGTACTCATCTCTATCACGCAATGAAAGCATTCACCACCAAATGATTTCCTCGCTACTAATAAACGCCCAATCCAAACACATAAATGAATCATATAAAAGGATCAAAATTGATTAAACATCTCACAAAATGTTTTACTTTTTTTCAGGCACAGAAAAAACTGTGAATAATTTTGAAATAAATTGTATTTCTATAGCAACAAAGCCACAAGTACTTGCTACCTTAACACCTGAAAAACTTGACATTGCATCCTAAAAATGAAGCTTTGCATTTCTTGAGGATGCAAAGCTATCCTGGGCTTCATCATACTATTATTGGGAATGTAATTCTGGGATACAGCTTTAAAGGTATTCTTTTCTATCAGAAACCTATTGAAAAGTGTAAAGTCTCTCCCTAATCAAAAGCAAAAAAAATTTCTAAAATACTGCCTGATTTTTACTGAGAATACAGTTGTTTCTGTACCACCTTAAATAAAATGTGTTGTTTTTCTTAATTTACAAAACTGAATACATTTGCTATTTCTCTGAAAAAACATTCAAAGCAAATATCTATCTTTTGCTAATAAATTTAAGTATACTGGGTACTTCATTTCTTTTGGATATATACTCAGAAGTGGGATTGATGAATCATATGGCAGTTCTATTTTTAATACTTTGAAGAATCACCATACTGCTTTCCATAATGTCTGGACCAATTTACATTCCCACCAACAGTGCACAAGGGTTCCCTTTTCTCCGCATTCTTGCCAACACATCTTTTGCCTTTTCAATAACAGCCATTCTAACAAGTTTGAAGTGATATCTCATTGTGATTTTGATTCGCATTTCCCTGACGACTAATGATGATGAGCAACTTTTCCTTTCTCTTGGTTTTTTGTAAGTCTTCTTTGGAGAAATGTCTATTAAGGTCCTTTGTTTGTTTTTTAATTGGGTTATTTGAGTTGTCTGAGTTCCTTATATATTTTGGACATTAATCCCTCATTAGATACATGGTTTGAAAATATTTTCTCTCATTTAATAGGTTGTTTCTTCTCTCTATTGACTGTTTTGGGGGTGGGGGGTTGTTTTTATTTGCTTTGCAGAAGCATTTTAATTTTATGAAACCCAAATTGTCTGTTTTTGCTTTGATTACCTGTGCTTTTGATGTCATATCCATGAACGTAATGCCAAGGCCAATGTCAAGATAACTTTCCCATATGTTTCCTTCTTGTAGCTTTACAGTTTCAGGTCTTACGTTTAAATCTATAATCCATTTTGAGTTGATTTTTGTATATGGTGTGAGATAAGAGCCCAATTACATTCTTCTGCATGTGGTCATCCAGTTTTTCCAGTACTATTTATTGAAGAGGCTCTCCTTTCCCCATTGTGTGTTCTTGGTGCCTTGTCAAAAATCAGTTGACCATAAATGCATGGATTTATTTCTGGGTTCTCTATTCTGTTTCATTGGTCTATGCATCTGTCTTTATACAAGTACCAGACTGTTTTGAATACTGTAGCTTTTCATATATTTTGAAATCAGTAATTATGATGCCTCCAGCTTTGTTCTTCTTGTTCAAGATTGCCTTAGCTATTTGGGATCCTCTGTATTTCCATATGAATTTCAAGATTGTTTTTTCTATTTCTGTGAAGAATGTCATTGGGATTTTGACAGGGATTGCATTGAATATATAGATCACATTGGTAGTATGGACATTTTAACACTATTACTCTTTTCAATCCGTGAACATAGGATATGTTTCCATTTATCTGTGTTTCCTTTAATATCCTTCATCAATGTTTTATGATTTTCAGTATACAAGCCTTTTACCTCTTTGGTTAAATTTATTCTTATTTTATTCTTTTAGTTGGTATTGTAAATGGGATTGTTTTCTTAATTTCTTCAGATAGTTTGTTGTTAGTGCATAGAAATTTCACTGATTCTTGTATGTTGATTTTGTATCCTGAGACTACTGAATTCATTTAACAGTTCTAATGGTTTTTTGTTGAGTCTTTAGGATTTCTACATATATGATCATGTCATCTGTCAAAAGAAATAATTTTACTCCTCCCTTTCCAATTTGGTTGCCTTTTATTTCTTTATCTTGCCTAATTGCTCTGGCTAGGACTTTCAGTACTACATTGAACAGAACTGGCAAGAGTGGGCATCGTTGCCTTGTACTGAATCTTAGAGGAAAAACTTTCCAAAGTCTAGACCTCAAGAGGCCTTGAAGCTTCCACCATTGCCCTCTTGGAATCCTGCACTGTGTAAGGAAGCCAGTCCAGCTTAGTGGAGGATGAGAGGTCACCTGGAGGAGAACTGAGGCACTCCAGCTGGTAGCCAACACCAACTGCCAGAAGCGAGCGAGACCATCTTGGACCTAACAGCCCAGATGACTATCCAGCATTTATAGTTACATGAGTGACCCAGGTGAAAACAACAGAGAAATCACCCAATCAATCCACAGAATTGTGGAAAATAATAAATCGTTGATGTTTTAAACCATTAGCTTTGGGGCGATTTGGTCTGCAGCAACAGGTAACTGAAATGGCATCCAAGAAAGTAAAAATTAATAAACTGGTCCTTGGTGATAAAAACAATTGTGAGTCTCTGAAGTGTTACAGTTATTATGAATCTTGATTCCTTCCTTTCTTCCTTCATTCTATAAATATTTATTGAGCATGTAGCATATTCCAAGTAATATACTAAGTTTCAGATATAGATTGACAAGCAAAACATTTTCCTGCCCTTGCAAAGTTTACGATCCAGCTAGCATTAAAAATGCTAACACTTTCGTCAATGCTTAGACACAGAGCAGCTGTGAAATAATTTCTCTCCCATTGATTTTATTCTAAAGAGACAGTTATTGCATTGAACTCAAAAGGTTTAAAGTATGAGGAAACTGTTGTTCTATCTCTTTTTTACTTAAAAGAGTAGATATAAATAAATTGTCTACAGAGATGAAGAAAACAGATGGATTTGAAAATTCAAGCTCACACTGAATATAATTAACTTGGAAAGAGAGAGAAGCCAAGGAAGCCTGAGATCTTAGGTGCCCGGGAGACAGGCAAAGGGCTAACTTATTTTTAACATCATAGTAGTCTCAGCAGTAAGGAAAATTCAAACTCCATTAGTCTCTGAAGAGGTGAAAGAGCAAATGAAGAGAGAAAAAAAAAAACCGTGGCTTTTGGGGAGTAATTAACATTTTGACCCAGTTGCCAGCCTGAGTAGGTGTTCGCTGCCACTGCCGCTGCCGATTAGCAGAGCTTGGGTTTCCTAGGGCATTGCAAAGGCAAAGGTCTTATCAAGCACTCTGGGTATTGTTTACTATTTGATTCTGAGTGAAGTACACCTGAAGAGACAAATGGGCTTCTTCAGCAGGAATGGAGGGTTGCCTTCTGCACCAGAGGGGCCTTATTTGCATACCTAAACAGAATACTCTGGGATAACTGATCAGGCAGATAACAAGATGACCTCTGGCCTTGAAGGGCTTGATAATGGTCATGGTCCCAGGTCACTGAGACTGAGACTTTAAATAGAGCCTGGGGTACAAGGCCCTTCAACATCGAACCCCAGCAGCCATTCCCCGCTTGGAATTCATTTGATCAGTCCTACACATGGAGTAGACGTTCACAAATCCATGCTTTTTTATGTGTATGGATTCCTTCTACCTAGAAACCATTTTCCCTTCCACCTCACAAACTTCCACTCTTTAGACCCAATTTAAATGTTATTTCTTTATACATTCACCCCGAAGCAAGCCAAATTTTTAAAATTATATCTCAATATAGCTGTTTTTATTTATTTATTTATTTATTTTCTATATCGTCCTTCTTTTATTCCTGCTACCTTCTTAAATTTTAAAAGAGATTAAGTGCCTGATTGGCTAACATTTATTTTGGGCCCTTTACAAAGAGAAACAAATAGAAATAGTCTGTGTACCTTAGTTGATCATAATCTCTTATTTTTGAATCCGAAGTTATTTTTATTTCCTGATTATAAAAGTAATACACACTCATCATAAAAATTCAGATAATGTAAGAATTTGTTCTATCATAAAGGAACTTCACTGGGACCCAAAAACAAAACAATTAAAATATTCTCCAATGCAAAATAAATTAATTATATATAAATAGCTAGTAATTTTTTTATAACAAAAAGAAATGAAAGCATAAAAGCAACAGTGCTATTTTGTTTTTGTTTTTAGAGTATCTAACAATTTACACTTTTAAATACTTAAACATACAGAGTTAGGTTACTTCTCCTGTCGCGATATTCTTTTTTTACCTTTTAACATCTTTATTGGAGTATAATTGCTTTACAATGGTGTGTTAGTTTCTGCTTTATAACAAAGTGAATCAGCTATATGTATACATATATCCCCATATCCCCTCCCTCTTGCGTCTCCCTCCCACCCTCCCTATCCCACCCCTCTAGGTGGTCACAGAGCACCGAGCTGATCTCCCTGTGCTATGCGGCTGCTTCCCACTAGCTATCTATTTTACATTTGGTAGTGTATATATGTCCATGCCACTCTCTTCATCCCAGCCTAGCCTTCCCCCTCCCCGTGTCCTCAAGTCCATTCTCTACGTCTGCGTCTTTATTCCTGTCCTGCCTCTAGGTTCCTCAGAACCATTTTTTTTTTTAGATTCCAAATATATGTGTTAGCATACGGTATTTGCTTTTTTCTTTCTGACTTACTTCACTCTGTATGACAGACTGTAGGTCCATCCACCTCACTACAGATAACTCAATTTCATTTCTTTTTATGGGTGAGAAATATTGCATTGTATATATGTGCCACATCTTCTTTATCCATTCATCTGTCGATGGACACCTAGGTTGCTTCCATGTCCTGGCTATGTAAATAGACTTACAGTGAACATTGTGGTACATGACTCTTTTTGAATTATGGTTTTCTCAGGGTATATGCCCAGTAGTGGGATTGCTGGGTCACATGGTAGCTCTATTTTTAGTTTTTTAAGGAACCTCCATACAGTTCTCCATAGTGGCTGTATCAATTTACGTTCCCACCAACAGTGCAAGAGGGTTCCCTTTTCTCCACACCCTCTCCAGCATTTATTGTTTGTAGATTTTTTGATGATGGCCATTCTGACTGGTGTGAGGTGATACCTCATTGTAGTTTTGGTTTGCATTTCTCTAATGATTAGTGATGTTGAGCATCCTTTCATGTGTTTGTCAAAGCAAGCCAAATTAATCATCCCTGTGTTGGTACTTACTACTCTGTGGCTCCTTTACTATAGCATAACCAGCAAAAGCATTTGTGTATTTGTCTCACCCACTACTTTGTGAGCTCCTCAGACACTGTAAGCCCCTTAGATGTGTCTGACTCATCTTGGTACTGGTGGTGCTTAAGTATATATCACATTACAGGTATTTAAGAAACATTCAATTGATGGAATAAATAAATGAAGTAATTTATGAGAAAGGAGAATACTTGAAGGAATGTAGGGTATGTGTGTATGTGTGTGTCTGTACGTGTATCTGTGTGCATGTGTTATGTGTATATATATTTGTATTTATATCCATAGTCATAGTGTGGAAAGATACATATCTAGAGGTTAACAAATAGGAAGGTTTCTCAAATAAACTATAAGAAGATTTTTGTGATTGAGATGGCTTACAAATCGCTTTAAACCTCTTCATTTCTTTTTATGATTATAGTTTTATTATAATGAAAGGATCCAAATTAGAACTAAAGGAAGAGATACGTATGGCAGAATTTAGAACTGAGAGGGTTCCAAATGTAAACTTTTGTGTCCTCAAGAATGTGTTTCCCTCCTGGCATCAATGTGTGATAATACGCAGAATATTGCCAACCCAAGAAGCTCATCCACATGCTTTGTATAGTCAAGAAAAAGCAAGAATTCATTTCTTTATTTGAATGTAGTAATAAAGCACTGGCAGATCACTTGTGTGTTAAGGTACTTGCAGACATTTTATGTTTAGTTAGGTCTTAGCAAGGTTTTTCTAAAAGGTAACTGATTTGCACTCCTCAAGATTTAATGTGAAAAATATTTTTAAAAAAGAGATTAAAAGATTTAATGTTGTTTCAAATGCCTTACTGTGAATCTATGAGAATGATATTTAATAAGAATACAAGTACTTAACTTAAAGCTTGCACCCCGTAAACCAATTTCTAAACTTCAAAAATGCCTATTACATTTTAAGATCATTTGAAGGTTCAAAGTATAACCTTTTCAGAATTATACAATTACATCAGGTATCAAGTGGAAAATACTCAGTTCTGTCTTTTTTTTTTTTCAATAAATCAAAATCCCATAAATGTTGTCAAGCAAATAATCACAGTTTCTAAAGACAGCTGGTTCTACCTGGTATCTTCTGTACATAAATAAGTTCTTTCTTGCTTCCCTAGAATTATGATAATTTGATGATTTAAATACATTCTTGCAGTCAAGATGTGTTTTTAAATATTATTTAGTTTTTCTCTAAGTTTATAAGAGATATAAAAATGCTCATTGTAGAGATTTTGAAAAACAAGTAATTTTCTTTAGAAGAAAATAAAAATGATCCCAAATTCAGTAGTCCAAGATAATTATCACTGATATTTTATTATAATAACATTAGAAAAATAATATAAGTAGAAAATTTAGAAATGATGAAACAAAAAATAAAGTAAAATATAATTTTTCTATATTAGTTTTTTCTATGTATGTATGTTATCTTACAATTTGGACAGTAGTATATATTTTTAAATAGAATTTAGGTTACTCCCAGTTTTTTGAGATTGTAATTAATACTGCAATGGACTTTGTGTGTATTTGTCTGAATTTTTAACTACTTTTTTTGGAACACATGTGTAGAAGAAAACAAATAGATCAAAAAAGTTTACTTACTTTTGAAAACTCTTAACACGTGCTACAAAGATACTTTCCGAAAACTTGCCACCATGAAACCTCCTACCTGCAATAGGTAAGAGCATCTATCTGTTTCCCATCTCCTTCATAATATTCAGTAATATTATTTTTGTCTCTGCTAATATGACAGGCCAAAGTTGTTTCTGAATGGTTTTGTGATTTTTTTGATTATGAAGTGAAGTTAGGCATTTTTCACGTGTTAATTGCCCATTTGTTTTTCATTTATTGTGAATTGAGCTCCTTGAGGACAGAGGTGTTTGTCCCAAGATCCCCCATGTCTGCTGCATTATAATCACTCAACAACTGCTGTAGAAAGAATGGTATTTTCATATACTTTGACCTTTCGTTACATTGGTTTTTAATGTTTTTCTTGCTGACTTCTAAAAGCCATTTACATCCTAAATGTTTATTGCAATTATTTTCCCCTAATTTCTCATTTTCCTTTTAATCTTGTTTATGGTGTTCTTTGGTGAACCATCTTTCACTTTTATGTAGTCACCCATTGGCCTTTTTACTTTCTTTTATTCTATTTCTATTTACACTTCTGTAAGTGATTTCTTCTGTTGCTTTTATGCTTTATGAACTCCTTTTCAACTCTGAGATGATTTTCAGTGTAAACATAATTCACCCCTATTGTTGGGTGGGGGAGAGTATTTATTACTTCCCTTAATGTGTTCTTTTTAAGTGGTAGAGGCTTTTTTAAAAAATTTTCTTTTATTTGAGTATAGTTGATTTTAAATGTTGTGTTGTGAAACTATTATAATAGTTTCAGGTATACAGCAAAGTGGATCAGTTATACATATACATATATCCACTCTTTTTTAGATTATTTTCCCATATAGGTCATTACAGAGTATTGAGTAGAGTTCCCTGTGCTATACAGTAAGTCCTTATTAGTTATCTATTTTACATCTGTTAATATGCTTAATTTCCACAAAGAGATTCAGTGCCTCATAAGAATAACTTGAAGACTAACTGGTGTGTTCTGCCAGTCCCTAAGATGTGAGAATGTGAGACTTTGGAGAGGATACATTTTTTCTTACAAGGATGCTTAATTTGGGGGTAATCCTCTGAGCCTATAAGATTTAGTGTGCACTTTTCTGGGTAGGATCTGTGATTCCAGAATGCTTAAGAATCGTTAGAAGTTCTTCAAAGAATGTTCGTGTCTGAGACCAACAGGATTCCCCAATCTTTAAACTTTAATAACTTTTCTTCAAATCCAGAGTTTGACATTCCGTGAAAAGGAAGAATAGGCTAAAGCAGCACTCCCCAACCTTTTTAGCACCAGGGACCAGTTTCATGGAAGACAATTTTTCCATGGACCGACGGCCAGGGGGATGGTTTTGGGATGATTCAAGCACATCACATTTATTGTGCACTTTATTTCTATTATTATTACATTGTAATATATAATAAAATAATTATACAACTCATCATAATGCAGAATCAGTGGGAGCCCTGAGCTTGTTTTCACTTGCCACTCACTGTTAGGGTTTTGATACGTCTGCAAGCAATTGATTGTGATCTCTGTGCAGTCAAACCTCTCTGCTAATGATAATCTGTATTTGCAGCCGCTCCCCAGCGCTAGCATCACTGCCTCAGCTCCACCTCAGATCATCAGGCATTAGATTCTCATAAGGAGAGTGCAAACTAGATCCCTCACATGAGCAGTTCACAGTAGGGGTTGCGCTCCTATGAGAATTTAATGCCGCCACTGATCTGACAGGAGGTGGAGCTCAGGCGGTAACGCGAGCGATGGGGAGCGGCTGTAAGTACAGATGAAGCTTCACTTGCTCGCTCCCCACTCACCTCCTGCTGTGCAGCCGGGTTCCTAACAGGCCATGGACCGCTACTGGTCCGTGGCCCAGGGGCTGGGGACCCCTGGGCTAAAGAATAGTGACTGAAGATCTTAAGCTGAAGAATAACTTCGGCACAAACTTTTCTGAAGTTGCTGTCAGGATGGACCCAAACTTTACCAGTGATAACTTAGAACATTGGGGGCCAGCCTTACATGGATGCCAGCCCATGTGAATGTCATTGAAAATTCAATAGATCCTATGTCTGTCTTGTCACATAATCTAGACTTTGAAAATTTCTCAACTGGACAAGACCTTACAAGCATATAAACCTTTCAGCCCTACATCAGCATCCTCTCCAAAATATCTCTCCAACAGCAACCAGCAAGTCTATGATTAAACTTTTCTAGGGAGGGGGAACTCTGCTTCTTAAGACAATTCATTGCACAATTTCTCCCTCCAGCCCTTATTTCATGAAGATCTGAGTTTTCCATTTATCTTACTGAAACAATAGAGAACAAGGTAATCAGATACACCTGCAGGAAATCCGCTGAAACAACTTTTCAGCCTTCTTAAATGGATGAGCTGAGACATAATCAAAACAGCATGTCACTGCTCTTACAGATTCTTGCTGAAAGGTTTGTGAAACAGTGTGAGATTTTGAATACAGAGCGCTCCTGAAAAATGAAGGCAGAATTTAAGTTACAAAAAGCATGTAGTAAAGTATGAGCTGCACGAGTGTTTAGACCCCCTAACTTGGGGAAATTAGTAGCTAGTTTCTGTGTAGGTGACCACTAAGGTATAAGATAACGCTATTTCCACAAATCTGGCTAGTCATTTTAACAAAGCTGAGCAAATAGGCAGAGAGATTCCCTTTTTTGACTTGGGGAAATGTCCCATTGCCAACACAAGCAAATGTCTAAATACTCCCAAGACCGTGACTGAGAAAAAAGACCGTCGTCTAAATTCCTAGAGAGCAATGGAAGGGGGTGGGGCAGGCAGAACTGAGTGTGTGGTTATCTTCTCATGTACAAACGTGCATGTGGATGCAAAAACACATACGAAATAACTTCAGTCTCTTTAAATACTTATTTTAAAATAATCTCCTTGTTGTTTGTCAAAAAATAACATAGAGACTAGATACAGGAATTAGGCTGTTAATTTCTACGTCACTCACAGCAATAAAGAGAGGACAATTCAATCAGAAACCTCATAGAGGAGGCAGTGTTGAATTAGGGTGAACTTACTACCATCTCTGGGTCCCTACAGAAAAGAACTCTGCTCTAGTTAAACACTTCTCTGAGTCTTGTGCTTTGCTTTAAAGTATTTTTATAAAGGGTTTTGGTGTACAGACTTTTTAATGCTTACTTGTTTATTTAGGATATGTACTAATAGTATTTTCAAGCTACTGGTCACACATAACCAGAGAGCCATGAAACCAGGTCAGCAGCTCTTGACCAGTTGCTTTTCCTCTTTTTTTCCCCTTGGTTACTAGAAAACAGCACAGTTGTATATACATGTGTGTGTGCTGTGCCCACATGCATACAGCAGTGTGTGATATAAAATGTATTTCTTATTCTAGGCCAAAAGGAAATATATTTGAAAGACATTCTTTTATAGATTAAATAGTTAAGAGAATAGATAGATTGATGATAGATAATGATAGATTCTCATTTATTTAAGAAAAGATTTTGTCCCTATCACCAAAACCCAATGTATTGTACTTTTTTTTTTTTTTTTGCTTGTTGACTTGTCTCCTGGTTCAACATGATGCTTTTTCTTTTTTCGCTAAAATGTCTTCCTTCATTAAGAGAGGTATCAGTTTCCAAATCCTAGGATGTGTATTTGTACCTGAGCTCTGTGTTGTGCTGTGAAAGCCTATACATTGTCTTTTGTTCTTGGCATATTGTCATATGTCCATTGATAGGCATCCAAAGTTCTATGGAAAATGTGGGTTCAACTTTGAGGACCTTGGCCTCTTTCTCCTCCAACGTAGTATGTTTCAAAATAAGAAACCAACTCTTGGGGCAAGTCATCGTCATCTGTCAGCTTCAGTGAAGCCATTAATAACGTCACTAACTTGAACAAATGCTAACTCATTTCAACCAGTTGAAACCAAACTGTCAAACCAAAAACTGTCAACGGTTATTTTATCTTCCACGGCAAAACTGACTTACAGCCAATTAGTTATGTGGCAACAATGTTTGCAGCAAAGATGTCTAAAACAAAGCTGCTTACAGCAAAAATACAGGACCTGAAGCCCTGCACCTCCCCTCCCTATCTTCTTTGTGTAATATCACATACTGTGTCAACAATAAATCCCAGCCTATCACTGCCATGCATCTGATTGTGCAGTCTCATGGTAAGTTACGAACTTTATTGAATAACTGTAAGACTCATCAAGTACAGCTAACTCCATCCTGCGGACTAGTCCAAATGAAGCTGGAAGTTTTCCTCAAATCACATAGACACTCTGACAATTCCTAAGAGACTTGTGGGGGCGGACAGAATGTGATCATTTGACTGTATGGTAGTATGCTTATGGAACACAATTAAACACACACAGCATTTTTCCATAATTCCTTCAATTGTGATGGACCTTAAAGGCTACAACCAACCCCACTAACTGCACAAAAGAAAGAGCTTATTAATTGGGTGTCATGGGAATAGGATTGCTCCTACTTCCTATAGTGGTAGACCCAAAGTCCTGTTCCCCCACCACCAAAGTAATGAGGAACAGATCTAGGTGCTCATAGATAGGCCCTGCAGATAAGCACCCAATACAACTGTAGAGCCAGGCAAAAACAGAAGGAAGACACAGACATTATGGGGGGCAAATACTGGGAAAAGATTGCACTTAGAAGAGTTGATAAGAAGTGAAAAATAAGCGAAGGGTATAAAGAAAATGTAGGTACCAATGACCTGCGTTTCAAGCCAGTCCCTAGATCTTGGATGACTCTTTGGAAAAATATTAAGCTCTGCTGGTTATCTTCTCGGACAAAGCAAATTGTTTCCAAACCAGTTTCCAGTAATTCACTGGTTACGATAAAAAGACTTTTCAAGTAACAAATGGGGAGAATAAAGTTATGTGTTGCAGTGGCCATTTTTACTTAATTTATCATTCAGTTCTGTCAAATATCTGGTCAATTTAGTCAAAGGTAAAATAAACAAGTAGTTATTTGGCTTAACTAATTAGTCAGGCCAGTTTAAATGGCTGATTCCTTTGTTCTACATAGAGCTGCCTTTCAGCCTCCTCCAAAAAATACGAAAGGAAGGGTTCAATTTCATAGCATTTATCTCTGACGCCAATGTATTAGGTCCAGTTCTACCAGAGTGGGAGCAGGGATATGTGGTGTTTGCCCAATTTTTTCAGGACCAATATATGGGATAAAACAGAAAAAGGAATAGTCCAGAAAGGAGAGATTTCCATAGAAAACAGTACTAGAGGCAGAAGGGACCAACAGGCAGGGCTGCCCAGTCAGTTATGAGGACTTCAAAGATGTGTTTGTTGGTCTCCAAGGATGCGTTGGAGTTTCTTCTCTCCTGAACCGTTGCAGCAGATGAATAAGAAGGACTAATTCATAAACCAGTGAGTCATGTCACGCTTTGAATCATATAAAAAGAGAAACTCCAAGAAAAGATTAGACTTTGGGTACGTGAGAGGGCTTGCATTTTGTAACTAAAGGAAATATAACTATTCCACGATGGTGAAACAGAACATCCTGATTACCACATCCAAATCTATTTCCCAAATTCTTGAGGTGGCCAACATCCTTGATTCAACACCTCTGGGTAAAAATGTATTATGTCTCAGTCACCATTAAGTCTACCTCCTTGAGCACTTCTCATCTACAAGAAATACAGAGCTGTCCTGCCCTAGTCCATCATCAGAGCACTCTCCCAACCCACTGCTCACACGCCTCACCCGTGGATCTTTGGATGCTCAACCAGGATGCCTCATCTCTTCTTACCTCCCGGTAGTAAGTATCTCTGGAATTAGCAGCAGCAGTTCAGCATCGGGGTTCCAACAGCAGCAGCTGCAGTAGCAGTAACAGGGGCGGCAGCTGATCTCTGGGTAACATGCTCTTTTCTGATTTGCTTCCCATCCTTCTAACTTGGAATTGTAGCCAACTCCCTGAATTAATTCCTTTCTACTTGAAGTACCTAAAGTGGTTTCTGTTTTCCTGACTGGACCTAATTAATACAGGCAATATTTACCCTCATTGCTCATCTTCCCCCATTTATTCCTCATATTTTATTAATTTACAAAGTAAATGTTTAGTTCAAATTCATAGGACTTCTATGAAATTTTTATAGAATCAGGGACAGGCACATTTCCTTAAGCCTGCCCTTACTATATCACTTCCCAATCCTTTCTCTGAGGAAAATTTGGCATCCGAGTACAAGTGTTCATATTTCCCATTATATGCAATAGTATGACAGGAGGAACTTGCTGGTGGCAAATTAATGAATTATTCTTCATGCTAACTTTTTTCCACTAAAAGAAAGGTATTCAATCACTTCAAAGGAGCCACTTAGAGTGCCATTAAGATCTTGAACATTTTTTCCACATGACATAGCATGGTAGTTCTGACTAAAGAAAGAGAAAAGAGAAGAATACCCATGCTGAATGCTTAATGCTAAGCATCTTCTACTCATGATGATTTAGAAGGATTCTTTTTCCAGCAGAGCAAAACTTTATCTTACAAATGTATCTAAACACACCATGCTGATTACATAGCCTGTCCTAAATACTATAAGAAACAATCATTTTTACAAGAAACTTTAACCAAATAAATTATTCCTTAGTTTTATAACTCTCAGATAGCTATCATATTGCACATTTATACCAAAGTAGATTCAATTGATGGATCTGAAAATTGACTAGTCTGTTTTGATCTTCTGATGATAGGATAACCACTTAACAAAGTATGACCTTTATTTTTTACCAACCCAATATCTTCCAAAGAACCTACAAAGCGACCAGCTGGCAGAAAGAGGCAAGAGTGTTTGAAGATTAATTCTTCTGAATCAATTTAGAACGCTAACTTGGAAGTGTGGCAAAATCAGACCGTGTGAGCGAACATTAAATGAAATATGGTATTAAGTTATCTCTGAGACACATGTGGGCCCTGAAACTATTGAAACCAAGCCTAAATGTGTTTGGAGTTGAGCATGAAACGTTCAGTTGGTAAATCTAATACTACAAAAAAAAATTTTTTTTAATTTGATAAAAATGACAGTGCTACATTTTCCAAAGACATCTTTTTGCCCGCCTCGTTTTAAAATACAGCAACGCACAGTACTGTTGCCTGAGGAATCAGAGATTACGTTATGACTTTGAGAACCAATTAATGCCTTCCTTTGAACTGTCAGATATATTTGAAAGCAATCCGTTAGAGCATGGTGACAGAATCATCGTCTCATTCTCTGTAAGCGCCAGTTAGTTGCACTGTTTCAGGGCAGTGGGCTGCTCTCAACCCCCAAACAACCATGCTGCAAATATATTCTATCAGTCCGAAGAAAAGGAAAGAATCAATGAATTATGGCATTTTAGAACTTCATTGGGCCTCAGAAATCTCTTCAAGATATTACAATATTTATCCAAAGGTTTATCCAAAGGTTTACCCACATTGATGAGTTGAGCAGTCAGGACCAGAACCCAAAAGTCCCGACTCAGTTCATTCTGCCTCAGGTATGTGGATAAAGATCTTGGGACGTGCTAACACACACAGAAAACTCTCTCAGAGCATATTCTGCTCAGGAGTCAGTTGATCACACACCCTAGTCATGCACCCTTCCTAGGTCTTTGGAATCTACCCTGACAACAAATTCTGAGTTGTGATTGAAAGTCAGTCTGAAAGACACTGGATTTTACTTGTGAATTCATTTTCAAGGGGAATAAATGCCTTCAGCTCTCTGCCTGTTTTTAAGAGAATTATCACAGGGCTTTTATCCAGGTAGAGTTTATCAAAGCTAGTAATGCCACAGTAAATTAATAAATAGCAAAGGTGATGAATAAAACCCAAGTGAACACAATTTTATATAACAATGTTCTAGTAAATGTCATTTCTTATAACAAACATTCTAGTCTAAAGGTTATATGTCAACAGTTTGGAGAACTATTTAAAAATCTTTGTTACAAGAAAGCTCTTTCGTCTGATTATAAAAGAAGTTTAGAGAGAAATATAACTTTATAGTGATGGGATACAAATAAATATTGACCACATTTAAACTTTTTAGTGACAAGTGTGCAAAAATCACTAATATTGTTCTTATCTGACAATATATTATGGCTAGCTGTGTGCTTGTTCTCCCAAGAAGCCCACAGTCTCATTTGTCTGAGGTTCTTCATTTACAGCCATTAACTAAGGATCTTCGTTTCTGCTCTAATATATTTTCTAGACAAGGCTGGGGTAAAGTATACGAGGCTTATAATTTTATATTTCCACATCTCTTTTTTTTTTTTTTTGCGGTACGCGGGCCTCTCACCGCTGTGGCCTCTCCCATTGCGGAGCACAGGCTCCAGACGCGCAGGCCCAGCGGCCATGGCCCATGGGCCCAGCCGCTCCACGGCACGCGGAATCCTCCCGGACTGGGGCACGAACCCGTGTCCCCTGCATCGGCAGGCGGACTCCCAACCACTGCGCCACCAGGGAAGCCCTCCACATCTCTTTTTTTCCATTTTCACTTTTCCAGATCATCATCAGCCCATGACGTGGACATGGGAAGGAGGCTGTAGGAACAAACTCCCTCGAGCATCTCCCCACTCTGGAGCATAACCTGCTCCAGAAGGAAAAATCTATTCTCCCACCGCACTCAGGTTAATCCTCAAAAGCCACATCACAGCCCCACTCACCCCTTTGGTCTTTTCACTTGTCCAAATTCTGCCTTTCTCTCCAGAATGAGTCAGTGAAGTCTGTCTTTACTCCTCGGTGATAACTCCCTCCACTGACTTTTCCCATCATTTATTGTCTGTATGGCTTGCATAGCTTTTGTATGGCACTTTGGGTTATTTGTCATCACTCATATTCATATTCCCAGAATCTTATTTTATACTTTGACACTTGCACAGTGCCTTGCTCATAGTGGGCAATTAATAAATTACTTGCTGATTTCGGCAGTCGGTTGGTAAAAACATGAGCTTTGGGGTCAGGTGGATTGTTATAAACCCTAGCTCTACCCTTCTGAGTCACAGTTCTCCTCTATAAAATGGAAGTAATAATACCTACCCTGACAGTTTCTATAAAAAAAAAAAAGAGAGAGAAATATTAAAGTGACTACAACAATAGCTGACTTACACTTAGTGTTCAATAGCCGTAGCTCTTATAATTAACAAAAAGGGGAGTAACATTATTAATCACCATATTGTTACAAACATTATCAATTACTCATTAGTAACAATAAACCAGAGCTTGAATCTCTCTAACTCTATTTCCACTATCTAATGTTTAAGTCCTTGTCAAAACAAAATGTTGAACTTTTCAAGCTTGATCAGCCAATATCTGTATTTATGTACTGTATGAAACCTATAAAACAAGGATTTTTAATATTTTTATTTACCATGCTACATTTGTTTGATTCTTCCATTTATCATGGGCTTACTTTATTTTTCTGCAGCAAAGTGACATGTGACTATAGCTTAACAATTGTTCTACCTTTGATATGCCAAGTTGTAGTAGGGGCATTTTTAATCGTGGTCTTAACACCTACATGACATTTCAGTAAGGCAAGAGAAGGTCATCGATTTTTCAAGATGGAATTTTATTTTGCCTTCAAAAGTTGGCAGATCAAGTGATCTATTGCCAGTGACCTTTATAAATGAAAAATAAAAATTAGACAACTTCTGGAATCTTTTGATCCAGAAAAATGGCAGATAGACCTTATGACAACTGAGGCATTCAAAAAGCAATTGGTCTATCAGCAAAGCTCCCAAGCACATGTTTCCTACAGGGACAAAACACATTTTAAAGACACTTCCACTTATCAGGTTTCCAAACATCTCAAATCAGTTGCTGTGACTGTGGAAATCTTAGTAAACCCACCGGCTCACATGCAGGATCTCACCATAGCCCTAACCACTCTCCTTGACTGCCTTCCAGCCATTCATGGCATGAACATCTCTCCACTCAGGATGTCCTCCCTGACCTCACTGTCCTCTCTTAACACTCATCCCAAGTGAGCCCATCATTCAGCACTCCTCTCCCCCAGTCTAATAGCTCTGCATTTGGTTATAGAGCACCAGACTATACATTGAACTTCAGAGTGTCCCAAGATTTCCCAACCAAGTACCATCTGGGTAGTAGATAAATAAATAGTAGGTAGGAAGGTAGATGGATAGATAGATAGATAGACAGATAGATTCCCAGGACGTTTTCTTCAAGATTCTGGTTTAGAAGTCCTGGGGATAGACTTGGGACTCTTGCATTTAACCAGACCTCAGGTAATATTTATGATCATATGCCTGATTTAAGGGCATCGTCTTAGTTTGCAAATCCCAAACTCCCAGACTGTGGGTTATAGCCCACAAGGTGGTTTTCGAAAGTTTGAACCGAACATCTTTAAGTAGGACACACACTCACCGGTTCCCTCAGAGCTCACCCCTTGCTTGTATTATTCCTTGGGGCTTCACCTTTGTAAGTCACATATCTGTCATCTGAAGGCATCTGAGTTTGTGAATTCTGCTTTAGTTATTATCTATAGTGATGTTTCCTCTTTTGCATAAAATTTTTCTTTAAGAATACATAGAATAGAAAAAATAGAATCTTCTCTTTTTGCAGTACATTCAGAATTCAAGGAGGTTTTTGGCTTTGTTTTGCTCTATTTGGGGTTTTGTTCTATTGTTGTTGTTGTTGTTGTTTAAAGATTAACCCTCCCTAAACAGACTATGCGAGACTTTGGGGAACATTGAAGGCAGGCTGACAGACACAGGACTCTGATTTCACCTTGACCGGGGGCTAGAGCAAGCTGATCTTCAGCTCTACAATGTGAAGTCCCACTGGCTTGAACTATACAGGCATTGTTCTCTGAAAGCAAAGAAGATGACACAGCAGCTATGCCGAAGTGTTAGCATCCTGCTGAGACATTTCACCTCTGCACTCATTTGGAGTATTTACTCTGGGAAAAAGTGCTCTCCACTTTCTCTACCTTAGTGGACCTTCTGGATAATCCCCTTGCCCTGCACAGGCCTCAGACGATTGGCCCCAGGGTTACACACAGCCATTTCTCTGACAAGAGAGTTACAGGATCATGCTCACTTTTTTTTTTCCTCCCCTTAACAATGCTATTTTATAGGGCTCAAAAAAGAATAAGCAAAAAAAGAGGAAGAAGCTCCAGGAGGAATATACTGAGGTTGGAATATATGTTCCACTCCAGCATGAGAGATTTTAGTTAATCAGAGAAAAGTTGCCAGCTGAAAGTAAATGGCTTCACAATTTCTCCTCTCCCAGAACTCTCCAAGAGAAAGGCAAAGTGCCCTAGGTTTCAGTTGTTTCAGACTTTTCTCTACCCCAAAGGAGCAGCAGAATGGAGAAACTGTGTACTGAGTAGTCCTGAGTACTTCCAACAAACATGCCCTGAGTCTTGACTCCATGGCAAGGACCGTTCTAAGCACTGGAATCCAAAGATTAATAAGTCACTGCTTTCAAAGTCAAAAGGGGACATAAAAATCAGTCAATCGATTCATCAGCCAGTGCTATACACTGGAGATAAATTCAAGGTGATTTGGGCCACAGAAGATAAATTCTACTTCTACCTGAGGGTAAGAACAGAAAAGTCATCAGCAAAGACTGCAATATTTCAACTAGTATTTGAGAATTCACCATAGCTCCTCTCCTCAGCTCAGTGCAGTGCAAATGGGCAGGGAAAAAAACCCAGAGAAACAAAAACAGCTCCCAGCTTCTCCATGGGGAGGGAATTCAGGTAACATTCCAACTTTTCCAAGGGTTGCAGAAAAGACTGGCTTCTTTCTCTTCTGTCTCAGAGCACTTTCGAGACCCAACATACTCTAGACTCCTGGGGGCTACTAAGAATAAGGATGGTAGTTTATACCAAGACACATCATAACCAAATTGTCAAAAGTCAAAGAACAAGAGAGAATTTTGAAATCACCAAGAGAAAAGCTCCTACACAAAGGAATCCTCATAAGATTATCAGTGGAGTTTTCAAAAGAAACCTTTCAGGCTATAAATTTTGAAGATTTCACAGAGGGAGGGAGCTGCTAGGTCAGCTGTGGTCACAGATCCAGGCCATTTTGTGAGTGTATTTGCCAGGACCAGATGAGCCCCTGAACCAGGCCACCTCTACACAGCTCTAGGCCTTCAGGTTAAAGGTGTCCATATTAACTTACACTGATCTAGGTCATATAGTAGCTCAGTTGTAGAAAGCAGACCCAGGACCCCCGCAGGATGGTTAGAGGCAAAGATATACGTTCAGAAGGTTTTAAATAAGAATTCCAGGATGTAGATGATGTGGAAATGGAACCATGTGAATAACAGTTGTTTCTGCATCTGTCACTCAGTTTCTTGGGAGTATATGCTAGGACTTAAGGGCCCAATTAAATAACAGCCTTTTGTCAAATTTGGAACTAACTGAGAAAAAAGAACCAAGAGACAGACAGATGGAAATTAAAATGTCAGTTTTACTTCTAGTAAAGCTGATTGCAGATCATGGCTTTAAATCAGTGGTCTTCACGACTATCCTGATATTACCTTCAGAAACATTCTTACCTATCCCATCATAGGTTGAACTGGAAACCGCAGGCCACCCTTTCTATGCCAAACTGGCCCAGTAATCTTTCCACATCCCCAGGACAAGCCCAAATATAACCTCTATGCAGGCCAGTAGTTTTGAGGGCACTCAGGAGGTCTGAAGGGAGCAATTTCCATTTCTTCCCCTGGACTCACCAATCAGATAAGTCACTGGCCCTGCTGCAGAAAGGAGCAGCTGAGGGTGCTGTCATGGAAGCTCCTTGTGGCAATGGAGTGTCAGTGACCACTCCTCTGTTGACTGCTGTGGGGGAAGGTGGATGGGAGGGCATGTTTCCTACAATATGCAACAGGGAGTCGTGCCAGGCCTTCATGGCCAGGATTTGGCTCTCTCGACCTAATCAGATGGATCCCATTTTACCAAGAATAAGCACAGGCAAATGGCTGGCCAACTGAGAAAGCTTCTTAAGACGGAGAGGAACCTATGGTTATATCAATGCATTAGTCTGTATCATAAATGGGTATTTGGCTTAGAGAACACCAGAAGTGGAGCCAAAGGGAAGTGGGATTTGTGATATAAAAGGTCTTCTAGGGCTTCCCTGGTGGCACAGTGGTTGAGAGTCCGCCTGCCGATGCAGGGGACACGGCTTCGTGCCCCGGTCAGGGAAGATCCCACATGCCGCGGAGCAGTGGCTGGGCCCGTGAGCCATGGCCGCTGGGCCTGCGCGTCCAGAGCCTGTGCTCCGCAACGGGAGAGGCCACAACAGTGAGAGGCCCATGTACCGCAAGAAAAAAAAGGTCTTCTAGACAACCACAGGCCACTGGAACAGCTGATACTTCATCAGTAGGTCCACAGAGGGAACATCTGAGAAGAGAATGGAGGAACCACAAGAAGCACTAAATGTCCTTTGTGTCCCCTGCCATCCCCACCTCAGCATAGCACCAACCAGGCATGAACTGCTGGGCTTTTTCACAGGGGGCTGAACTGCCCTCCGACCCCTCCTCACTACATTGTCATTATGGGATGGTGTGTTTGTGTGAATGCCTGCTGAGGGTGGCAGTATTGCTGTGTGCTGGAAAGAAGCCTCTTCCCTCTGTGGGAGCCGGCTTTGTGCGAGGAGTTAGCCACAAATCAAGACAGAGCAAGAAAATTAATAGGGGAACAGTGTAACAAAGTCCTTATCAGAAATCAAACATTAAAAGTTTGAACAATTTCTTGTTTCTACAAGAAATGTTTCTACACTTCTACTCACCGATCACCCATCAGCTCCCAGGAGGACTTAAACTGCAGCAAAAAATGAATTGGATGCAGGAGATTGCCCTCCGTGGATAATGCCGGTCATGGTCTGCCACTACTCTGTTTACTGTTGAGGCCGGTGGGCTGCCAGAAGTGTCATATGTAGGGAATTCATCCAGCCCAGGTCCTGGGCCAGAGTGAAAGAAGACCCAGCTCACAAAGTTGTGGCTTGTCTTTTCCAATATCACTTGACCGCCAATAACTAACTTGCTTTCCTCTTCAAGGAAGTTCTCATCTTTCCCCAGTAGAGGATCCTGTGTTGCACATATGGTCCACTTTTCTGCTTCCTCAGCATCAGTGAATCCTGAGCATGCTCCCAGCTGGGACTGGGCTTCCCATCAGCCGGGCCCAGGGCTTATGTCCACGAGGGTTTAATCCTCAGTCTTTGGGGAGGATTTCCAGCATACAGGAAGAATGGAGCGGCCACCAGCTATTTCAGCTTGCCCAAGACTAATACGGTTGGTCAAACATCTCTTTCAGAGAATCATCAGTTTTTATTTTGCAACTGCTAATTTTAGGATCAGGAATAGTCTCTGCCACTCTTATTACAGTAATTTCCATGGGTTCTCATGGCCTAGAACACAAACAGAAAAGAATCTTCTGTAGGGTTTCCAACTTTTTGTTTTGTTAAATAAGAACATATTTTTAAAATAGTTGCCATTCTCCTCTCACTATATTTTGTGAAACAAACGACATTTAATCAAAATCACAGAATAATGGATACTTCTTTACACTGACTAAATTTAGCCTTATGGGAAAAAAATTCAATATTTTCTATAGTTGCTAAATTTTACTGAGAGTCAATGAAAACTTTGTTATAGTCTGTTTTGGGTTTTTTTTAGTGAACCACTGCTCAACATTAGGCTGCAGGCACACAGATAATACAGGATACAAATGATTATTTAAACATAGGAGAGGGCTTCCCTGGTCGCGCAGTGGTTGAGGGTCCGCCTGCCGATGCAGGGGACGCAGGTTCGTGCCCCGGTCCAAGAGGATCCCACATGCCGTGGAGCGGCTGGGCCCGTGAGCCATGGCCGCTGAGCCTGCACGTCCGGAGCCTGTGCTCCACAACGAGAGAGGCCACAACAGTGAGAGGCCCGCGTACCGCCAAAAAAATAAACATAGGAGAGGGACTTCCCTGGTGGTCCAGTGGTTAAGACTCTGTGCTTCCAATGCAAGGGGGTGTGGGTTCAATCCCTGGTCGGGGAACTAAGATCCCATATTCCATGCGGTGTGGCCAAAAAAGTATTAAAATAAATAAATAAAATAAAATAAACATAGGAGGAAGCCTGACTAGTACCGTACATTTTTACTCAGACAAGCTATTTACAAAACCTAGATTCATATCAAAATACTTACGAAGCAATTTCTTGTCCATTAGTGGCTTTCTCAGAAAACAAAATTGTGATTTTTATAAAAAAGAAAAATGGTATATGTACAAGAGTACAAATTCAAATAAAAGTTAAAAGCCAATTTTAATGCTGGGCATCAAGATAAACAGCATGCATAAAATCTAAAAGGCACAGTTGGCAAAAAATTGTTTTTCATTATAAAGGCAATGTTTTTCCAGTGGGTAGAACCAGGTTTTGGCTAGCAACATTTTCAGTAAATTAGAATATAGAAGCTGAAAACAAATAGAGGAAAAACGCCAGCATGGTCTTTTTCAGAAAGCATGTTTTAAGAGCCTGTACAACTTGAAGTTTATTTATCTCATTGAATATATTCTCCTCTGACCTCCCAATTATGCCACTCTCCCTGACAACAAACACCCAACTATCATCTCCTAAAAGAAATTAATCTGTGGTGAAGGATGAATCACAGTTGTATCATTAGGACCATGGCCTTGTTCCCTGGATATTAGCACTGCAAAACAATAAAAGAGTGACTGATTCAAAAACATTCACTGGGAGGCCCTTTTTTTTAAGTTTTGAAAGATGGAGAGTTTTACTTTTAAACTCAGAAGCAAATTATTAGAATCAATGGTGTAGCATATATACATTCAGTCAATAAATATTGCTAATAGGCATTGTGAGGCACTCAGAAATGAATAAGACACAGTCTCAACCCTCTAAGAACTCAAATATAGTAGTTAAATGCTACACGTTCCTCCTCGGAGGCCATTAACGTAGGCCCAGTGCTGAGCTACCCCGCAAGCAGATTAGGCCTGTACTGAGGACAGTGACGAAGAAAAACCACCAATAAAATGAAGTTTTTAAATGTCATCTTTCATTTGATCTAGAGTTTTACTCTCAAAAAATTTAGAAAGAAGTTATCTTACTATCAGCATGTATATAAATTTTGCTCAATATTCTGTAATGGGAAAAGAATTTCAAAAAGAATAGATATATGTACCTGGATAACTGAATCACTTTGCTTTACACCTGAAACTAATATAACATTGTTATTCAACTATTCTCCGATATAAAATTTAAAAATTTTAATGTCAAAAAGAAAACAGTAAAAAAAAAAGAATACAGTGAAGAAAAGGGGGGAAAAGGGACTCACCTGATAAACTAGGTGATCAAGGTCAACACCAACAGTTATAAATCACATTGATAGCATGTATCCTTGATATAAGGTGATGAAAGGGGCACTTTAACTCTGTGAACTTCCTCCGCAAAACTCATAACTCCAGTTTAATCACAAGAAAAATATCAGATTCCAATAGAGAGGCATCCTACAATGTATATTGACCAGTACTCCTCAACATTGTCAAGGTCATCAAAAACAAGAAAAATGTGAGAAATTATCACAACCAAGAGAAGCTTAGGGAGACTTAACAAGTATATGAAATGTGGTCCTGGGTCCAGGATCCTAGATGGGACCCTGGAACAGGAAAAAGGACATTAGGTAAAAACTAATGAAATCTGATTAAATGTGGACAGTATATCGCTATATCAATTATGTTCAATGTATGGATACTTGCACAACGTGTCTATATTGTAATGTAACAGTGTATAATATTGTATACAGTGTATCAACATAATGTAACACTATATCAATATTGGCTCAATGTATCTCTATTGTAGTGATGTATTAATGTTGGTTCATTAATTGTGGCAAGTGTATCACACTAATGCAAGATGTTAATAGGGAAACTCTGGGCGGGAAGGAGGGATATATGCAAACTCTCTGTACTATCTGCTCAACTTTTCTGTGGGAGAGTAATTTCACACTGAGGTGTTACTGGTCACTAAAGCCTTAAAGAGGTAGGTACTGCACCACTGTAAAAAAAAAAAAACCAATAGACGTTATTAAATTACTTTCCCACCTGTGTGCCCCCTGCCAGGGCAAGCCTGCATTGGAATTGGTCACTGAATCTCAACTTCTGTAGGAGTGGAGAAAGCAGTTTATGGTACAGCATACTGACCCTAGGGAGGGTCCAGCTGGGGCTGCACAGTGTGAATGTTTTGAGGGAATGTGGACGTGGGGGAAGGGAGAGAGAAGACACAAGAAATGTAGGCAGCTAATTATCTCAAAACTGCTCTGGGGCAACCAATGTGAGATCCCTCTGGCTTTAAAGGTACTTAAAATATTAACAAAAGCTAAGGTAAAAGCACAAATAATCATTTAAAAAGAGCAAATAGTCTCCCTCCTGTGTTACCGGCCAGGGGAAGCCTTCATTCTCCAACCACTCTGCGAGCACCTCTGCCTGCTAACCCTCCTCTCTGCTTCCACCCTGATGCAGCGGCAGTGCTCTCCCTGACACTGTGTTCTGGACTGCCACCTTTTGTTGCAACTGCCAGTTTTGCAATCTTACAATAATCATGAGAAAAACAAAAACCTCCAGGGTTATAGTTATTCTACTTAGCAATAAAGCCCAAGTCACTGAGTCAGGAAAATTCAACAGATATACCTTAGATAGTATTTTCAAACATTGCTTAATGCAATGGAAGACACGAAGGCAGGAAAAGCACAGCTTGTGCCCTCACACTCACCATTTAGTGAAGGGGGTGAGTTGACCTCAAAGAAGACTTGGTGTTATGAACCTAAGGAACTGTGGCAATTAAGACGCCATTAACAGAAACAAGAAGATTGTGAATAGGGTTAGTTTCAGGAGGAGGGTATTTTGGGTGTCCTGGATTGCAAGCTCAGGAAAGAGGTTGAGATTAGAACTATCGACATGGAAGTTTTGCCAGATACCTTGTTTGCTCCTACAGATCCAGTCCCCACCCTTTTCCACCCTGCGACTTGCTCCAGGATCCCAACCTGTGCAGATGAACATGGGCCATGGTACCCTCTGGCTTCCCCTTGGGCTCTGTAAGCAGGAGACTGAAAAGAGGGAGAGTGAGGTCAGG
Organism: Pseudorca crassidens; assembly: GCF_039906515.1. Classification (NCBI taxonomy): domain Eukaryota; kingdom Metazoa; phylum Chordata; class Mammalia; order Artiodactyla; family Delphinidae; genus Pseudorca; species Pseudorca crassidens. Next base: position 57,365,045 of record NC_090308.1, read on the forward strand.
GTGTTTATTGCCCAGGTTCCCTCTCTGTGAGGTTATCTCAGGCCGGCCATGTCATGCCCCTCACAGAAGGTCTTCAATCCTCCCCTCTTTCTTTCTGAGTTCCAACAACCTCTCCCACCCCTCTCCCTTCAGGCTTAAGGGGTTACAGCTACATATATGCTAGCTCCATATTCCTGTACCATCCCTTGAGGTTCCCCTAGACTCCCCTCACCCGTATATAATGAGTTCTAGTAAACTCTGCTAGAATTATCCTAATTTGAGTATGCCTTTGGTTTTCTCTTGGGACTCGGACAGAATCAGGAGTCCCTGAATAAATAATGCTTTCACCCAGAAAGGGAGAGCACAAAAAAGAAGTATCAGAGAAAATACTGCATGGGAATCCTTTGTACTTAAGAGGGGGAAAAAAGCCACCGCAAAGGAAACCAACTGTGAGAGAGGATTAAAGAGTAAAGGACAGGTCAAGTGGTGTGTGGACTCAGGCCAGTACCCATCCTGGCCCAGTCATTGAAAAAGACATGATAATAACAGTCATAAGAAGGAGAGTGAAGATAAACATGGCTCCTTTGAGCCTGGGTGCATGGATCTATGTCTTTCCAAGTCATACCTACTCTAGTCTCTCTTAGGTGGCACTAAGCAAAGACTTAGTGGTTGAGTGCACCCTCACCGACCATCAGCCACCAGTCACCACCCACCCACCAGGCACACCAGTCAACAACCCTTCATCTTGCCGTCCTACCCTCCAATAGTGACCCAGACTCTGCTGTTGGATGGAAGGGCTTATTCCCCAGCTGCTGAGAGTCCTGACAGCTGAAAGACGTCAGCTGACAGCCCTCTGTGGAATCTTCTGTGCAATCATCATTACCAAAAGATTGCTAGACCAGTGAGAGGATGCTTCAATGTTCTATGTGACGGTTCTGTCTATGAATTGATTTTTCAGTCTAAGTGCATGGGATTTGGTAAATAGAAGTTGATGCCCCAAAGCTGCATTAAACATATATTTTCCAGTTGTTTGCTAAGCCATACAGCAGGAATCTGGGCTTTCATTGCTGCAAGTTGTTCAACTAGAAATGTAAAATGATTCATTAACGGAATATTTGATGTCAATCTATGTCTTCATAAAAGAAGGATTTCTATTTCTAATCCAGAAAATTTCTACACCTGCCAAAGACCAAATACCCCTAAAAACTCTCCCTGGTTTCTCAAAATAAATACTGACCTAATGATAACACATGTGAAAATTTTGGTTTCTTTGATGTGATATGGATATGTCACTGACTGACATCAGACAAAAAGTAATGAAAAGTTTTTAAAGTCTTTATTTATTTACCCTTAAACAATTCATGCACGAGTTAACCTGAAATTCTTCCCACTTATTAAGTACCCACTCCAAGTCAGGGAGCATCTAGGCATCTTATATTATGCATGCATTCATTCAAGAATATCAATAGTTATTACTTGTTAATCCTCATAAAAACACTTTCAGGTGAATAATTTTCCATTATTCATTTACTTGTGCTCTCAGTAAATATTTATTGATTGCCTACTGTATGTAAAACTCTGTGCTAGGGACTGGGATACACAAGATGAACAAAAACACACACAACCCCTATATATGTGGAGCCTATGGCTTAGTGAAAGAGACCAACACTATTAAATATCACACAGTTAACTGTATAGTGATAAATGATATGAAAGAAAAGAATATCTTGCTGAGAGATGAAGAAAATCGTAGTCTGAGAGATTAAGCGATGTCTGGCATCCTGCCCCCTTTAGTGCGTGACCTGCTTCATAGCATTATGGTTGTCGCTGAGCTTCCCAAGCTGCCCGCTCTCACCACCAGCAGCCCGCTGTCCCCTCTGTGGGTGGACACCCACCCAGAGCTGCTCTGCACACACTGGGACCCAAGCCACCAGCTCATCAGCCTTGCTTCTGGAACATGATTAAGTTGGAGAGAGTGTCATCTAACTCTCAGGGCATGAAATCTGGCACTAGGACAATAATCTAAATAACATTGGCTTGGAGCTTACTTTGAAACAACCCTGCCACACTGAGAATCACAGAAGCACATTACATTAACCCTTTCAAAGCAATCACTTTATGGCTTACATTATAGCAGTCTGTATCCATGTCAACCTATTCATCTTTATAGCCCCACCGAGAGAAACAGTAAGCTAAATAAGTCTCTGTTTGGTAGAAAGGAAAAGAGAGAGCAAGAGGGAGAGAGGGAGAGAGAAAAAGCAGGAAGGGGGAGGGAGGGAGGGAAGAAGGAAGGGAGGAAGGAAGGAACGGAGGGAGGGAGGAAGGAAGGAAGGGAGGAAGGAGGGAAGGAAGGAGGGAAGGAAGGAGGGAGGGAGGGAATGAAAGAAATCAACCTATGCTAATATTCCCACAATTATGGACCAAAAAAAACAAAAAATGTAGTATAACAACAGGGAGGATAATTTTCAGAAAAAAAATCAGCAAAATCAAATAATATCAATATTTCTACTCTGACACAAAGTTTTAAACCTAATTAAAATATAATTAATGTGCAATAGGTGGTATGAGTCCTAACTATATACACACAGATATATTCCTCTATTGGACATCAACATCTTTGCAACTGGTATGTCTGAAAAATGTAATAATCAGGTTGATTTTGTACGTGTTCCAGCATTTCTCAAAAATAAAACCTTTTCAGATTTGCCAGGTAAATTACACATCTTATTTAATCCGAATTATTAGGCTGGATACTATCTTTTATGTGGCAAGTTGCCTAGTTTAATCGTGACACTAAACAGATACGTTATCAGGGCTGAATTATTCATTGTGCAAAGCATGTGTGCTGTACTGGGCACCTGTTACAAAGCATCCTGCCACTTCCCAGACCTGGCAAATGGGGGATCAGGCAAACGATGACACTGAGAGCACGGTTACACTTGTTATATAAAAATATTAAATTACAATGAATTCCACAAAAAAATAGGAAAAAAGATCAGCACTTCCTCTGAGTAGCCCAAGTTCCTGATTTTGTTTGTGGGAACACTTCTCAATGTATAAACTTGGGAATGATAACTACAAGCTTCCTTCGGGTAACCTCAAAGACAAAAAATGAAGACTCTAAATAACTAGCAAGAGGTTCTATCGCTTTCTGATTTTATAAAATTTCTTGGTAGTTGCCCTGCGAGGAATAGTAGAGGAATCATCATTGAATTATTTTGACTCACATCCATTTGAAACTACAGGTTATAAATTGGTGTCAGGCTATGACAACTTTGCCATCTGTTCTAATCACTCATGGAAGAATAAAAAAGACAATTATAAGATTGTTACCTTAATGAATAGATCCATAGGAAAGAAAAAAGGAATCTTGCCTTAGGAAATTTTCTTCTGGCAAATTATGATTTGAAACGTGAGACCAACCCTGTAACTCTTTATAATTTTCTTACATTTGTTCAAGCCTTTATTTGTAAGTCAGGTTTTGATTTAGTAGGCAGCGGAAAAAATAGGCTTTGGTATATAAAAGTCAAAAACAACAACTATGACAAAAAATTCCCATGACGTAATACAAGCCCTTCTTAAGCTGCTCCAACCATTGATCTGATCAAGGCTACAACACAGCAACCCAACCCAGAAGAAGGCCCCTTGGCTGGTGCTGCATGGAAGCTAACTCCAACTCTGTGAGGGGGAAGGGACCCTCTCAAGAAGACACCTCTGGGTGGAAATCTTTCTTTCCCCAAGGAAGTCTTTCTTTCTTTAGCTTCTCCCTGAAGAACACAGTGTTAAGAAGGACTCTGAAGCCTCATGTCAGCTTGGAGAGAGTGTCATAATTAATTGTCACTGTCTTCCTTGGTCATGAAATGCCAAGAATGTGTCAAATATGAGTTCTGCTCATTATGTGATTTCTGATCTTCTTCCAGAGTAGCTCTCCTCTCCTTTGATGACTTAACCCTCTGAGGTAACACATTCTTGTCTTAGATAAGAATCATTTGTGAAGGAAGTTTATCATTCCCTTGGTCCCTACTCTTAAAGTTTACTTTAGCAATCACAGAGAAAAAAAAAAAAAAAGCCCTTCCCATTAATTGCTCTAAGCTTTAAAAGCGGGATAAAACCTAGCAATATCTCTTAATTAGGAAAAATGTCATAAAAGCTGAGAAACTCCATCAATTGTTTGAAGTAAAGAAAAAAGGGAAATATGCATGATACACACATACTTATCTCAATTAATCTTCATAATAATTCTTCAAAGAAGTTATTATCCTCATTTTACAGTTGAAGAAACAGGTTCAGAGATATTGAATAAATTCTTTAATGTCTCAGGGCTAAAGTATCAGCCTAGGTCCATTTGTCCCCAAATTACAGATGCTTGAGTGAGTCACACACAAGATTTGGGGGATATCTTTGGCAACACTACAGCCTATGGAAGCCGGTTTACTAGTGCCAGTGTCATGGTACAAGTTTTAGAAGTACTCCTTTCACCAGTCCAGATGAACTAAATGCTTTCTCCTTAGGTCTTTCCACATTTTTCTTTTCACTCTTTACCTAGCTAAGTCCTACTAGCCCTTTATGACTCAGATTAAATTAGCCTCTCCTCCAGAAAGTCATTCCCAAGTTTCCAAAAATGCACCTGTAAAACCGAGGAGTTACCTCTGTCACCATTTTGATAATTGTCTTTTCTATATTCTTCATTATACTATAAACTCCTCGAGGGCAGGTCCATGTCTTCTTTACCTTTGCATCTTCAGTATCTAACACGACGCCTAGCCCATTAAAGGCACTCAATATTCACTGAAGGTAATTAAGAAAGGAGGCGAAGTGTTTTAATTTCAGTATCTGACTGTGCGAAACTGGTTCGACTTTTGACAACCTAAATAATAAAGTGGCTAATAACTTGGGAAGACTGAACTGAGGCTGCTGTTTAGTCAATAATGTAACGAGTGTCTCGAGTCTCTTTTCAGTGTTTAGGGCCTTGGGGGTCCTGTAGTTACTTGAAAAACGAAGGCCAAGTATTGGTCAAGCTCACAGAACCTTATGAGATTTAGCTCGTACCACGAGCCCCACAGCACAGTGGGAGCTAGGGATGAACATCGTCTGCCTAAGTCTAAAATGATCCTTTATGAGTTTAGGAAAGAGGAAAGACTTCTTTTTCTAGTTCTGCATTTCAGTTTCCTCTTGTTCAACTCTCTACCAACACAATTCCCAAACCACTTTCGTATTCCAAGGGGCTGGGAGAAAGAGATGCAGTCACTGTAATGGGACTGCAGATTCACTCATGACCACCTCTCTATCTGGCAAAAACACAGAGCACGTCGTTTTCCAATTGAAATGGTCACACCCCCCGCCAAGCCTCCATGTACTATTCCTCCATGTGCGGAATGGTCTAACCTCATTTAATATATCATCCAATCTAATAAACGAAGCAATCCTTTATTAGGTATCATCTTTTGGGTAAAACATTCAGTCTATCTTAATCCTGCCTTTTCTCTTATGTACACACACCACTCTCCTGTCCAAGTTGACCTCTGGGTTCACAGTAGCCGTTGAATGAGTGGGTGAATGAATGACCTCATGCAGGCGGAGTGAAGGGACCGTCACTTCCTCACGGTACCCTCCAAGCGCTTGCAGGTCCCACTGTGGAATGGCCGGTCTGGCACACGTAATGGATGTAGGTGACCTGGTCTACCTGTGGGCATTCTGCTGATCTCCATGCTGACATCTGCAGCGGTAGATTTGTGGACTCTCTTCCTTGACTTAGCCAGGGCCTGCTAGAAGATTACTGCTGACGCCGTGTGTTAACCATCTTTCTAGCCTCTGCAGACTTGATGCTTCAACATCTGCCCTGTGTGTATATGCTGAAACACCTTGTTCTACACAGCACAATAACAGGCTTGAGTCTCCCTTGTCACTAGTCCCCTCCTAGGGAGGGGGGAGTCCCCCTTCTGGGGTTGTAGAGTGGAGGCTTTTCAAATACAAACAAGCCAACCTGGAGTCCACACCTGCAACCTTTATTAGGTTCCTCAATTAGGCTCTCACACTCCAGGCCCACTGTATACCTGCCCTAATCACCCCAGGGCCAGGTATCACACAACTAGGGACATCCCCCTAGGATGCAGAACTGCTGAAATTATTCAAACTAGCCAATCCTAAGCTTGTATACCCTGTCTCGCCTGTTCCTTCCCATAGAAACCAAAAAAAAAAAAGGACTCTTGCCCATAGTTCCTCTCCACTCCCCTCCCCCTCCCTTCGCCTCCCTACCACCCCACCTTCACTGCGCTACCCCCGGCCCACCTCCTGACCAGCCTCATTGCTTCCCCATGTTGCTGCCCCCGCCATGGCATGCCCCTTCCTCTCAGGAACCGTGGGCAACAAACTAGTTTTCCAATGGCTATGGTCTCCTCATCTGCTGACCGTACTGCGTCTCAAATCTTCTATGAACCCACTACATTTTTAAACTCTCAGCTTCCTTTCTCTTGGCTTTCGATGGCTAGGCCCCATTCTAAGTCTCTGGTGCATCCTCTGTGTGGTCCCCCAGGCGTGGGTACTCCACCCTCAGCTTCCACTGTGAGGTCACCATGGCCCTGAACAGGCGTAGGGTTGTCTAAGGCAGGCATTCTGATTCTCCACTCGACGTCTATGCCACACGGGGATTGAGGGAGACTCAAAAGTCAAAACAGACTTGCTGTCTGGCCACACTGTCCTATCGGGCTGCCACACATCGGGAGGGGGCACTCTTCGTGGGGTCCCAAACGAGAAGGTGAGCATATTATCCCTAACTTTGGTATTTCCTCAAATTTTGAAAAACATCATCTGTGCTCTGGCTGAAAGCCTGGGGCAGAGAGCCGTCTTCCTTCTCTTGTCTTCTTTCTACATCTCTTTCTGTTTCTCACTATTCCTGGGTCCAGGAGGGTTGGCCTTTCCCACTTTCTCCTCCTGTTTACCCCTACAGAACTGTTCTAAATCTCTACTTTCAGGTCCCTCAAGCTTGGTTCTTGATATGTTAAAGAGGGAGACCAAAATAAAGAAGATTAAATAATTCTTCTCCCTGCTCTCTCACTCCTCCCCTTCCTCCTTCCCCCCCTCCCCCCTCTTTCCCCAGCCCCCCTCTTTCTCCCTATCTCTCTCATTCAACCAAGATCTTACTTTCTTGTGTATTATACTATCCTCTCCTACCACAGAAGGGTAAGCTTCATGGCTTAGACTAAAAATGGAAGAGAACAAGAAGATATTTTAAGTAAGAAATTTCATCATTTTACACTTGCAACAATGTTATTCCTTTTATATCAGCTTGTGATTACAATCTTCAATCTCATCTCATAGGTATGTGTCTTAAGACCTCCAAGCAGTGATCGTCATTCCCCAGAAATAAAACCCCTCTCCCTTATCTCGTATAAAAGATTGAGGAGACAAATGCCTCAAATTACAAAGAATATATATATCAACTAAGTGAAGGTGAAAAACATTTTATAAAACAGGGCTGTAGGTCATTAGTAAGTGGTTCTATTCCTTAGATAAAGAATGCTAGATGCGTGACTGTAACATTACATAAACCCAGAGCAAATCCAACGCGCCTCAATTTTTAGATAGAATCTAGAAATCTCACCTAATTCTGACTTATACTATCCTCAGATATAACATTAATATTTTCCCCCCACTTTACAGCTGAGCGATTGTAAAAGTTTTGGGAGAGATTCTCAAAAGCTTGTATGTGAAAGTCATTATTTAAAACACATCTCTTAATTTTCTGACAATCTAAGACACTCTCAGCCCTCCCAAATATATTCAAATCTGTGCTGAGAGCTTTTTCACACATTACAGTCCAGCTATCACTTTCACATTTTTTTTTCTGCTGATAGTTGCCTAGAAAATAGATTAGCCAGACACTAGGCGTGAAAACGTACGAAATGTGAGAAAAGTGAGATTTAATATTAAAGTCAAGCAGTGAAATTTTTTTCTCCTCCATTCTATGAGTGTGTGTGTGTGTGTGTGTGTGTGTGTGTGTGTGTGTGTGAGTGTCCGTGCCAGCAAGCCTCTCTGCATACATGGAGTCCCTATGTGCTATGTGTGGGTTCTTATTCTTACTTGAGATTTGAGGGAAAATAACAGGTTTTCCAGTTTTTTCAAAAAGGGCCTACAATAAAAAGTTAGTTTGGATATGCATAGCAAGAAAGGCTGCAGTGAAATGCCACAAGATGTTAACAAAGTACAGACTATGTTTCTATGGCCTCTACTTTCCAAATTTTCCACCATGTTATACTAAAACATTTTTTAAACACTGTTCTGAGAAATTCCAGAATAAGAGCTCTCACTGAAGTTTTCAAATGCTGATTTGGGTTATTTATGAGGACAGCACAGGTAGAGCACACAAGTTGAGGGCTGCCAGCTTTCTAGGATGAGTTTCTAAATGCAAGATATGGAATTTTATTCATGCCCAATTAAAGCATGGAAGTGGGCAAAGTATAATGCAGCTGTCACGGGGATGCTTGAGAACAGAGGCCCCAGTTTTACAGATCTTAGAATATCTCAAAGCCGTGTTGTTCAAATTTCAGATAATGACTCATTGGGGGTCATGAAATCAAGTCAGAGGGTCAAGACTTGCATTTTTTTAAATGAAGAAAATAGAAAATAGTATATGAAATATTAGAACATAGCCCTTCCAATAAAGGCACTGTTTGTGTAAAATATATGTAATATGTGTATTTGTGTATGTATATTAAATATTTGTACACATATACTCATATGTATATATATTTATAAATATGTAAATATAAATATATATATTTCATAGATTGTGAAGTAAAATATGTTCCTTACTGTAGTTTACATAAATCTTTCCAAAAACTTTAGAAAATGATATTCTAAAATATCCATCACGGGGCTTAATACACAGTAAGGGTAGCCGAGTGGACACACACACACACACACACACACACACACACACACGTGCTCAATTAACTGCAGCTACTTCTATCCCCTCACATTTTCCTCTGGGGGAGATGGTGTTTTACTTAACAAAGCACTTCACTGCACCATTTGCCTCCAAAAAGATGAGCTTCTGGAAATTTGGAAACAAAGAGAATGAAATTGCTCTGCATAATGAAAAGCATTTTGAAGTTCCCGGTCACCACCCAGAAATGGAAGCAGGGCTTCCAAAGAGCAGAGAGATGGGGGAAGAACAGTAATGGTGGCAGGTAAGGGGTCAATGGAGAAAGGGTACCAAGGGAAAAGGAGTGAGCAGAGGACGGTGTATTTAGCGTTCAATTTCAAAATTAACTCCTTTGTGGCCATATGCTCTGACACTGTTCTTTGATACAACTGCCCTCTGTGACTTCAAACCCACTAGTGAACTCAACTCCAGACACAGCCCTCAGTAAGTGATATTTTCAGATTTAAAGAACTGACCCAGGAATGGGCATGAGACATCATTTTCCCTAAGTGCGAGAAGGGGCTGATTCTTGGATTTCATAGTTATGCAAATATTTGTTGAGTAGAAGAGAAAACAGGGCAAAAAGTAACTGTCCTAAAATTCTGGGTCTGGCATTCTAGCTAGAAATGGTCAAGGTCTACGACTTCACCAGCAGTAAAACCCATAAAAACTATGAGGTTGCCTTTGCTGCCCTCTGACTGCTACTTAGTGGGAGACTTTTCAAGATAACTTACTGTGCAGGTTCAAAACAGAAAACCTAATCTAATACCACACAGACTTCTCCTCGACAACTGTCTCCTTTTCTGCACAGCCTTCTGACCCATCCTGAACAGGACACATCACCCTGGACACCCACTAAGATGCTGGGTGCTCCATGAGGCAAATTCTCCATCCAGGATATGGCTCTGAGAGTGGCCTCTCCTTTCAATGAAGAATGACAATGAAAGCATGACACTTTTTGTTTTGCATTTAGAGTTAGATATGCCCTGGTGTATGATGAGAAATAATAGAATCATAAATCATAACCTATTTTTAAATTTTTTAATTAATCTTTATTGGAGTATGGTTGCTTTACAATGTTGTGTTAGCCTCCACTGCACAACCAAATGAAGCAGCCATACGTGTACAGATATCCCCTCCCTTTCGGACTTGCCTCCCATTTAGGTCACCACAGTGCATTAGGTAGAGTTCCCCATGGTATACAGTATGTTCCCATCAGCTGTCTATTTTATACACAGTATCAGTAATGTATAAGTGTCAATCCCAGTCTCCCAATTCCTCCCACCCCAGCCCTTTCCCCCTTGGTATCCATACGTTTGTCCTCTATGTCTGTGTCTCTATTCCTGCTTTGCAAATAAGAACATCTATACCATTTTTCTAGATCCACATATGTGCGTTATTGTACGATACCTGCTTTTCTCTTTCTGACTTACTTCACTCTGTATGACACTCTCTAGGTCCATCCACATCTCTACAAATGACCCAATTTCATTCCTTTTTATGGCTGAGTAATATTCCATTGTATATGTGTACCACATCTTCTTTATCCATTCCTCTTTAGTCAACACGAAAAAAACATGAGTAACAAACCCCAAATTATTCAGAAACTTCATTTTCACCAGCTGCCAGCTCTTTCTCCAACCTCTACTTCAACCCTACAAGCTCTACCAGTTACAAGCAGCAAAACAGAAATCAATAGGTTTCACCTCCTTTTATTTCCAACTTCATCCTGTGAAGAAAACTGGGGAAAGCTGCAAAATAGTTAAAAAGCAAACAGTGAAAATTGGGAAGAAAAAGAGTCAAGGACATGGATCATCAAACTGAGATCAGTCCTAGAGTAACCAGGAATTTAAAGTGACGCTCACAAGCGGAAAAGCAGGCTAAAACAAAGTTAGAGTGGAGTACATCCAAGTATGCATGTCTTTAAAAAGTAAAAGCACTCCTGTGTGCAATGACTGTGCTAAATGAGGCAATAAATAAACAAGATGGAATTTCCATCCCTGAGGTGCACACGGAGTAGCTGATGGCATGAGACATAAACGTGAAAAAATAATAAACAAGATTTTAAAAATAATTACCAAGGGTTTTTTCTTTAAACTATAAACATTACAAAAGTTGAGAAAGCAGGATCTAATTTGATCAGTGAAACATTTTTCCAATAAACAAGTTTTCCAACTTTTTGAGAGGCCCCCTAGCATGCTCCTAGACACCAGCTATCACCATATATGGGGACACAGTCAAGATGACACTCTACTGTCACCCCACAAGAATCCTTTCACTTCGTTCTAAACCTCCCATCCCTTAACTGGTACACACTAGTTTAATCCATTTTGGCATTCCATCTCAACAACGGTACAAAGGAGAGAAGAAGAAAGAGTAAGCCAAAAGGGAGGAGAAAAATTCAACATAAGGAGCTGAGAATTAAATCTGAGCTATTCTGAGAATGACAGGGGAATAGACGCTGGATGAGGGGTGGATAGTAGAAGACAGAACCAGAGGAGACAGTTAAAACTGGACTCCAGGGGCTCCAGATGCAAGTAGAGCTCTAGGCAGCCAGAAGCAATAGCTGTGTTGCCCTGCTGTTCCCGCGGCCTCAGTTCACTTTACAAAACCTGCATTCCCTGAAGGTGGCAGGGGGGAGGGGCTGGGGAGGGGCTTTGTGCTGTGGGGAAAGGCCCTGGGCCTTAGAGACAGAAACGGCCTTGAATCTCTCCTCTGCCACCCACTGAATGAAGCCACAGCTAGCTCTGCATTTGCTTAAAGTTCAAGACTAATCCCGGGGTTGCACCACTTCTCCCTTTCATTGTTCCTCCCCATTCCTCTCACCTAATTTTTCCCTCTCTCTGTTATCAAATCATCTGGTTTGCGATCCTCTCTCTGACTTGCTTTATTAAGGACACTTCTGTGGTGCCTTTTACGTCACCTCCCCAGAGCAGGCTGAAAATTGGAAGCAGGATCATAGGATGTGAGCAAAGGAATGACTCGTAATGATCATCTGGTCCAACAACCTTAGTCTAAAGGCAAGAAATCGAGGCTCTAAGAGCAGAAACAACTGACAAAATTCTCCCAAGGACACAGCTCACCACTCTCAGGCCAGAGTTTTTCCCACTGTAACACACTCATGCCCAAGTTCCAGTGAAGCCTGTTAACAGAATTAGATACCAAAACCTGAGCCACGACAGAAGAAAATAAACTCCAAATCCAAAAGACAGTTGGGCCATTTCTCCAAAAGACAGTTGGGTCACTTATAAAGGCAGATGTCAATTATGAAAACATGAAGTGTTGACTGTGACATCGTAGGGTGCTCAGGATTTGCGTCAACACTTGAGGAGCGGGCAGCCTCGGAAACATTCCTTCCTCACGTAAAATGGGCTCAGAGCGCCATCTGCTGGATGCCTGGACTTCAAGGCACCTGCCACGACTCAGAAAAGGATATGCTTTAATTAAGCAGCTTATTTCTTGCTGGTTGCTCCCAAACACACACAGAAAAAACCTAGTTCCACATTTATTCCTCTTTTTAAATTTACAGTGCTTTCTCTTTCCCCCTTAATATATGATGGTGATCTTTCCTTATTAATAAGATGAATTGAGCTGATTTCTTTTTTAATCTAAACTTAAAAAATCGTATTATGAAAGTGTCCAAGTATACACAAAAGAGAATGGCACAATAAAACCCCATTTCCTTTTCTCCCATATTTAAAAATTGTCAAAATTTTGCCATACTTGCTTCTCTATCTCCCCTTTTTTCTTTACTGAAGTAATTAAGGTAAATCCCAAGTCTTACATATGCCTTCAAATTTCAGGATGAATCTCTTTTAAAATGTTAGATTTTTTCATAAACACAGTATCATGATCACAGCTAATAAAATTATTAATAATTAGTTGTTATTATCTAACGCCCCGTCCACAATCAGATTTCCCTGATAGTCTAAAAGCAATTTGTACCATTGGTTTGGTCAAATCAGAATCACAAGGATTCAATCTAACTATATTTAAAGTCCATGAGTTCATATGCATCTAAAGGAAAAAGAGAAAGTTTGCCACCAGAAAGAAGGAAGGATGGAGGGAGGAAGGGAGGAAGTGAGGTGTTGGGACTCAGGGCAGGCCACCCAAAATATGACTCAATGGCAAAATGATAATTTTGATTTAAAGTTACTTAAGAAACGGCCAATGCAAGAGGGACACTCTGAGCCTCCTGTCTCCCTGAAAAAGGGAAATCAATATCCCATGCGGAAGGTGCCCTCCCTGCCTCTGGAAGTAGCACACCCTTATCACCCGGAGACAGGGAATTCGGGGCTGAGAAGCCTGTATAAACAAACCTCCTTACATCTTTAATTGACTGCCCCAAGCCCAAACTCTGTTTAGATTCTTCACTAATTGAGCACCAAAAGCCTATGTTTCTTTGTCCCAGCAATTCCTCACAGATTTATTGGTTTTCTGTCTAAACAAAATATAAAAGCTGCCTGCTTTGGCCACTCCTTAGGTACTATTTCTATGGGACCTTGTGCCTACAAATTACAATTTGTTTCTTTTTCTCCTGTTAATCTGTCTTGTGTCAATTTCATTACTAGTCTGGCCATAAGAACTCAAGGAGGCTAGAGGGGTAAATTTCTCCCTCCAACAGAGGGAGGGAAACAGCCCTTTCCCATGAGATAACAGAAATGCAACTAGGTCACAAACTCCTTACTCTGAAAAATAACGTTTAGAACAGACGAGACTGTTTAACCTAACCTGTAAGGCCGCACATACTCAGGCCCCAGTGCCTCTCCAGCTTCAGTCCATACCAAGGTCACCCTGCCTTCATTTCTCCATTTCTTCCATGAATGGGTCCCACAATGGTATTGCCATCCTCCAACGACAGAAACTTTGCACAGAGGCTAGAAACCCTTTTAGCTCTTCTCTTTGCCTAGTTAACCCTTAAGCTTCCTTGAAAGCACAACAGAAAGTTGCTTCCTTAAAGAAGACTTCCTTGACGTCCTCTTCACAACTTTACTTGAGTAAAATTTGTATGGTTAATTATCTGTCTCCTACACTAAACTGTAAGTTCCAGGGATTAAAGTTGGTTTCGCTGACATCACATCCCCTGTACATAACACCGTCACCTAGCACCAAGTAGACAACTGATAAATAAATGTTGAGTAAGTAAGTTAAAGAGTTAACGGAGGACAGCTGATGTCCAGGTTGAAACTGAAGGACCACAGGATTTAAAATAGCACAGAGAAAGTTTGGGCACTCCTTCACTGTTGCCCTGACTTCTTTCTTGGCTGAATTTCTCATTTTGAGCAGAATTTAAAGAGGTAGGTTTCTTCCATCCAAACTTACAGAAGCCATCTGGAGAAAAATGTTAAAAGTTTTACTGTCACGGGACCCGACCAAGACATGATGACCAATAGCTGCTAATTCTGGGAGGAAGGGGAGATGAATCCTTTACTGATGGTTGCAGCATTTCCCTGTTGAGCCTGTAACAAGTCAAAACCTGTCAAATCATCTGATTATGCTCAGTTTGCATTTTGTAAAGTGAAACACTACCAGCCGCTTCTTCAGGTTTTTATCTCCAGTCTCATTGGGATCATAACTTGGGCCACAGACCACATCAGTGATGAATTTTGTGTCGCACATCCTGGAATGGTAGTTCATGGGAAAAGAACATGTTAGTAAGGCTCAAAAAAACTATACAAAGTATTTCATCTGTCAGGCAGCCTGTGGCTCTTCCCAAGTACAGGGAAGTGGATGCTGTCTCCCTGTGAAGAAGGATCCTACAAGCACCGAGACATCCTGCCCTGTCCTACCTATAACTTCTGATATAGAGCCACCTCCCTGCAATCACATTTTCTCCCCAAGACCAATAAAAAGAATTACCCATCCAATCGACACAACTGAGAAGGAATGAATTGTCGTTTTAAGACACTAAATTTAGGAGTTGCTGGTTATGTAACAATAGGTGACTGAAATTTTTTCAGTGTTTTAAGTCTTATTATATTTGTTATAACCTCCAGAGCAATGTGAATGGTGATAGCAAACAATCGCCCATAGCTATCAAATTTTGAAATTTGCATCCACTCCTGGGTATGTAACTGGAAAAAATGAAAACTCTAATTCAAAAGGATACATGCACCCCAATGTTCATAGCAGCATTATTTACAATAGCCAAGATATGAAAGCAACCTAAGTGCCCATCAACAGATAATTGGCTTAAGAAGATGTGTGATTCATATATATATATATGAATATATATATTATATAGATATGTGTGTATACACATATATCTATATAATGTAAATGTATATACCTATGAATATTACTCAGCCATAAAATGGAATATTACTCAGCCATAAAAAATAATGAAATACTGCTATTTGCAACAACATGGATGGATCTAGAGAATATAATGTTTAGTGAAATAAGTCAAAGACAAATACTATATGATATCACTTATATGTGAAATCTAAAAAATAATTCAAGTGAATCCATATACAAAATAGAAACAGACTCACAGTCATAGAAAACAAACTTATGGTTACCAAAGGGGAGAGGAAGGGTGGGGAGGGACTAATTAAGAATATGGGATTAACAGATATACACTACTATACATAAAATAGATAAATAACAAGGATATACTGTAGAGCATGGGGAATTATACTTGATATCTTGTATTAACTTATAATGGAATACAATCTGCAAAAAAAGAAAAGAATCACTATGCTACACACCTGAAACTAACACAATCTTGTAAATCAACTATACTTCAATTTTTTTTTTAATTTCTTGTTTTTTGGATCAGCCCACTCTTCAAAAATGTTGAAACACATATTGAATTCTATGCTCCAGTATACCATCCATTCTCTTTTCAGATCATCTGCAAACTTAATTATCATGATGATACTGTCAACAAAGTACTTTTAAAATGTTAAATTACCAAGAGGTAATATGAGGGCAAATTGGAAGTTTCACTCGCATATTTTTATAATCATTTTGACATTATATCTTTTTTTATTGGAGTAAAATTGCTTTACAATGGTGTGTTAGTTTCTGCTGTACAATAAAGTGAATCAGCTATATGTATACCTACACCCCCTCTCTTGGACCTCCCTCCCACCCCCCATCTCACCCCTCTAGGTCATCACAGAGCACCGAGCTGAGCTCCCGGTGCTGTACAGCAGGTTCCCACTAGCTATCTTTTTTACACATGGTAGTGTATTTATGTCAAACCTAATCTCCCAATTCATCCCATGCTCCCCTTCCCCCACTGTGTCCACATGTCCATTCTCTACATCTATGTCTCTAGTCTTGCCCTACAAATAGGTTCATCTGTACCATTTTTCTAGATTTCACATATATGCATTAATATACAATATTTGTTTTTCTCTTTCTGGCTTACTTGACTCTGTATGACAGACTCTAGGTCCATCCACATCTGTACAAATGACCCAATTTCGTTCCTTTTTATGGCTGAGTAATATTCCATTGTATATATGTGCCACATCTTCTTTATCCATTCATCTATCGTTGGATATTTAGGTTGTTTCCATGTCCTGGCTGTCATAAATAATGCTGCAATGAACATTGGGGTACATGTGCCCTTTGGAATTATGGTTTTCTCAGGGTATATGCCCAGTAGTGGGATTGTTGGGTCATATGGCAGTTCTGTTTTTAGTTTTTTAAGGAACCTCCATACTGTTCTCCATAGTGGCTGTATCAATTTACATTCCCACCAACAGTGCAAGAGGGTTCCCTTTTCTCCACACCCTCTCCAGCATTTATTGTTTGTAGAATTTTTGATGATGGCCATTCTGATCAGTGAGAGGTGATACCTCATTGTAGTTTTGATTTGCATTTCTCTAATGATTAGTGATGTTGAGCATCTTTTCATGTGCCTCTTGGCCATCTGTATGTCTTCTTTAGTGAAATGTCTATTTAGGTCTTCCACCCATTTTTTAATTGTGTTGTTTGTTTTTCTGATATTGAGCTCCATGAGCTGTTTGTATAGTTTGGAGATTAATCCTTCGACAAACACTCTGACATAAACCACAGCAAGATCTTTTTGGACCCACCTCCTAAAATAATGAAAATAAAAACAAAAATAAACAAATGGGACCTAATTAAACTTAAAAGCTTTTGCACAGCAAAGGAAACCATAAATAAGACAAAAAGACAACCCTCAGAATGGGAGAAAATATTTGACATTTTATTTTCTACCTCAAACAATGTGAATATTCCTTCCCTTCCTTTCAGATTCTCCGTGCTCCTACAAGTCCTTACCAACATATTTTCAATTAGTTTTGTGAGCATCCTTCCATCCCGTGTACAGTTGGACACTCTCTTCCCATCCTCCCCTCGCCCATATACATATTCTCTCGTTCTCCTAATTTAAATATATTTGTATTTTACTGTCTATTTTTTGAGCATTGCATTTTCTTCCTAAGCTACCTTTCTAATTCAGTCACTTATTTATTCAATAAAAATATATTCAGCCATCACTATATGCTCAGCAAGGTGGTAAGCAATGAGACCTTGAAGATTAAGAGATACATTCTTCAAAATGTATTGTCTAATGAGAAAATAGACACATAAACAACTAAAACACAATGAGCTGAGTTCAATAAAGAGGAATATGCAAAGTGTTATGGAAGTGGAAGCATGCAAAGGAATGATTACATTGATGGTCTCCAAGTTTGACCCAGGTAAGGGAGGCAGCAAGGTCAAGGGGGCCAGGAGGTGACAGACACTGAAAAGGTAATAGTGTCCTTGAGTAATGTGCCCGAACTGGCTCACATCAGCTCAAGAGAGCCACGCCTCTTCCCAACCCTGCCTTCAGTGACTTCAGGTTAGTAGTTGAAACTAGCCATGGAGGAAGTATTTACATGACAGAAATTGGCAAACGCTACGAATCTAGGCACTTTTATTGGAAAGCCAGTTGTTAAACATCTACCAGCACCCCACAGGATCAATGGATTGGAGGAGCTGTTATAATTTTTTTTTTAAATCCTCAGAGTCAGAGTTCTAGAGGGAATGAGTTGGAAAGATAGAGAAAGGGAGTCAGGGACTGGAACGCTGATGCTGAGATTTTCACAGCTGGTCCAGGGTTCCTGCTGTTTCCTCTCCATGCCCTTCCCACAACTACCCTCGCTTTGCCACATTTCTCTGGACCTGATTTACCCCTCTTCATGTCCTAGTTTCCTCCTACAAGTATTTCTTTTGACCTGCCCAAGAAATCAATTCAAGTCTGAGCGAATAATCTTTATCATTTTTGATACATTGAAATTCTTTTCTGCATTTGGACAGAATTTCCCCGGCTACTTCTGCACAGAAATCTGAGAAAACTCATTTGTAAAAAGGACTTTCTTCAGAACCCTTTATTTGACAACTAATGGCTTAATTGGTCTGAACACCACAGAGGGAAATGAGAGGGAATGTGGACATGGCGGCCTCTGAGTGATTATACTGTGACCAGAGAGTGCATCACAATCAAAATCAGCATCTCACCTCTGCTGTAATCTAAGTGAGCCCACTACCTTTGGAGCCTGTCATTGGTAAAAAATTACTGTGCAGTTACAAAATATACTGTGTCTGTAAGAGTGAGAATGACAAATAGAATGCCTGGCATTGGCTTTTGTCCCGGTATCTGACATTACACTAGTTTTCTGATGCTCATTTGTGCCCCTGGGCATTCAGAAATATTTTCTTTCTGTTCATAAATATGTCAAGTATTCCCTTCTGTTGCTTTGATCACGTACAGCTGTTAAGTTAGGGCTAGTTTCAGAAAATGGCACTACAGGGTGAAAAGGACTGCATTCAGACTTTGTCGACCATCTGGAGTGGTGAGCTGCTTTGATGTCCTAATATCTCTCTGATTTGATTTCTACAAAGTAGAAAATTCTCTAGTAAAAAGTACATTAGCATAGATGTAATTAAGTCATGCTCATACCTCCAGAAATTTGTGCTTACAGTTTTTGCTGCAGCCATATTTACAGGATTATCAAGTGAACCCCCTTTAGCCTGTTCAACAAGGATGTACAGGTATTGTTTCAGAGACTTAATATTAGGTCTCAGCTGCTGTTGATAGGATCTTCTTCACTCCACCCATTTTTTTACTTCATATCAGCTTGGAAATTTCTTCAAGAAGGTCCTGGATATGCATTCTAGAGTCTTCTACAGTAAGACTGATACTATCTATTCATCCAGGAAACTCGGATTCTACATACCAGAATGAAGCCTATAGTGTGGTACTTTTAACTCAAGCAATGATACCCACACCACCCCCGGGCAATTCTTGAGAGTACCTCATCAGAGGA
This sequence comes from Pseudorca crassidens, assembly GCF_039906515.1. Taxonomy (NCBI): domain Eukaryota; kingdom Metazoa; phylum Chordata; class Mammalia; order Artiodactyla; family Delphinidae; genus Pseudorca; species Pseudorca crassidens. Next base: position 57,384,239 of record NC_090308.1, read on the forward strand.
ACAAAACAAGAAGTATGATGACACATCAGTGAATGGGTTCATTCCTCTTCCTTCATGATGAAAATGTATCCACAGAGATTGCCTCTTTTTTAAGAACTTCAATTATTTTCATACATGTAGATGTTACTAATTTAAAATAAAAATGCAATTAAAAATAACTTTATATATGCAATTTTAGAGAAGTAAAGATGTCAAGTAGTATGCCTTGATTTACCCCCAGTCCTGATGTTTCCCAGTATTATCTTACTTGTAAGATGTTTATGTATATTCTGAGCACTGTACATCAGTGGTATAAATTTTTACAAACATAATAAATATGAAATTACCTAGAATAATGTAACCTCTCAAATATTTTCAACTTCACCTAATAGAAATTCCAACTCAACTGGCTTCCATGAATACGAAAACCAACTATCCCACTTGACAAGTCCTGAAGTTGGACAGCTCCACAACTGGCTGGCGCAAGGGATGCCATAAAGCACCCAAGTCTTTTCATCTTTCTGTTCTACATCCTTTGATGTCAGCTGTGTCTCTGCTATCTCCCCTCATGAACACAAGGTGGCTGTTACAGTTGTAATCATTATATCCACAAAGAGCAAAATCTAGCCAATTTTCCTTATGTTCCTTTATAAGAATGAGGAAATCTTTCCCAGAAGCTTCCATCCAATTACTCTTCATGTCTCATTGGCTCTACCCTAAAGCAGTCACTGGTAAGGGGAATGGGACTACCCAGATAAGCTTAGGTTGTTCCAGATTTACCCTTGGGTCATGTAGGGGAGGCTGCCCTGGAACATAAAATCAGGATCTTCCCACAAGTAAACAGCTTACACTAAATCAGTAAGGCTCTTCAGTGATGGAGTTGCCCCAGGATTCTAGCCTGTTGTCCTCTATTTTCACTTTATTCAGATTGCATGATTTTACATATTTCCCTGCTACCTATTTACCAATGGCTCAAATTTACATCTCCGGCCCACAGCTGTAGCTCTAGCTTTCGACTCAAAATTCAAACTGGCAACTACCGCAGACTACAGACCCAACGCATACGTGGAACTAGTTATCATTTTTCCTATATGGGGTTTGCATCCAATATTATTTATCACAACTAATAAATTAACTATGTAACCAGTCTACCAAGCTAGATAAACCAATATCATTCTTAATTTATCCCCTTCTCCTGACATATTCATTTGATTTCCAAATTGTACTGATTCAGTTTTCTAAATGGTCCTCAAATAAAGCCTCTTTTACACAGTCTCCGATTTGTTCTGTATGACTCATGTTTCTCCATATCCATTTCTACCTCCGTTACTAGAATGGTCTCGCTCAAACCAAGGGGAAATGTCAGTGCCCTCCTTAGGTATTTTGTGAAACCTCAGTGCCTACAGGGGAAGAAAACCAGAAGAAAAGAAAGAAAACCAGCATCATCTTAAGGCCCTTTACAATCCATTCCCATCCAGTGTAGCTACCTCTTCCAAATCTCCCGACAAGCACCCTCTAAACTCCTGGACACTGAACTCCTTACCACTCCCTGGTTATATCAAGCCTTTTACCAAGTTTCCTTTTGTATAATATAGTTTCCACCACCTTGAATTCTCTCCCCCCCGTTTTCAGTTAAGAAATTCTTGGTCATTCTTTAATGTTATAGTTCAAAATATTATCTCCTCCAAACAGCTGATTTAAACATACATGAAGAAGAATTCAACTCCAAAAATAATTAAAGAAGTGCACAATAAAACTATTTTGGCTCAAAAACATTATGCTAAGTGAAAGAAACAGGCACATGAGGCTACATACAATATGATCTCATTTATATGAAATGTTAGAAATGGCAAAATTACAGTGACGAAAAGGGACCAGTGGTTTCCTGGGACCAGGAGTAGGGAACAGGCCTTCTGAAGGATGCAAAGAATCTTTTTGAGGGTAACAGAAATGTTCTAAGTCTATGTTGTACTAGTTATATGACTTTATATTTTGCAAAATTTGTCAAACTGTACATTTAAAATTGGTGAGTTTTTGACATGAAAGTTATTTAATAAAGATATTTAAAATACTCCTGCACCCAAACTTCAAAGAAACACTTTAAAAGCAACATTAAACTGAAAATTTCACCTATTAAACTGGCAAAGCTTAAAATTTATACTACTCAATGTGGTAAGAATTCATTAAAAGGTGTATTCCCCTACATACTTGCATGGGAGTGATAGTTGATAGAACACTTTTTTAAAGTAATTTGAAAATGTGTATCGAGAAACTTGATTTTTTCATTACCTTTTAGTCTGGTAATTTTACTTCTGGGGATACTTTCTAGAGAAATAATCCAAAGTACATTTTTAAGAGGCTTATGCATGAATATGTTAAAATATTTCTTTATTATATGAGACCCCCAGAAACAACCCAAATGTGGCAACACAGGAAAATACACTTAAGTAAATCATTAGAAATCATTTCCTCATGGACTTCCTGCCTGTCCCAGGCAGCCTTTCCAGTCGCCGTGGTTCCACAGCCTTGTGTCCATGTCCCTGTGACAGCACTGTTCACTGTCTCTGGTACTTATTTTTAACAGTGGCTGCTCCCACATGACTGTGACCTCCCAAAAGCAGGAGTTCAACATATTCATCTTCAGAGCCCCACTACCTAGCACAGTGCCTGGCACATAGTAGATGCTCAACTCAAATAAATAAAAAGCTTTTACTGGAAAACATTTGCCTGAGGTCCACCAGAAGTCATTCTGAGCGATCTGCAGAGCACGTGACTCTACATAAGGGCATGGTGGCCTCTGTTATATTGTCATCTCATTCTAGAGGCTTTGCATTAATCAACTAGAGAGATACCAATGATATAATCTGATATAATTTGATATTCAGTGTCTTTATTTTTATCAACAGATGTTTAATCATTCTAACACGGGTGTCTGGTGGCACTTAGCAAAATTTGTCTGCAAATGAGATTTAAAGATCAATGTCTAGGGCTTCCCTGGTGGCGCAGTGGTTGAGAGTCCGCCTGCCGATGCAGGGGACGCGGGTTCGTGCCCCGGTCTGGGAAGATCCCACAGGCCGCGGAGCGGCTGGGCCCATGGACCATGGCCGCTGAGCCTGCGCGTCCGGAGCCTGTGCTCGGCAACGGGAGAGGCCACAACAGTGAGAGGCCCGCATACCACAAAAAAAAAAAAAAAAAGAAAGAAAGATCAATGTCTATACTGTAACTTCAGTCAGATACTTAAGGGGGGGTTACCATCGTCATCCTTGGGGTCTAGCAGAATTTTCATTCCAATCCAGCCACACCATCCCACAGGTATCCAAGTACAGTCGACTTCCAGCTGTTGTTTTGCAGCTGAACATTTCATTCTGAATGTTAAAAGGAGAAGAAGTGCTCCCAGAACTCTACTGAGTTCCATGTAAATCACTTACCTGGTGACCATAACTCAGGTCTCACTAGACACAGAATAATCTATTTGGTTACAAGTTTGTTTATTCTGCCTCTCACTTCTAAATGCTCTTTGAGGTCTTGTGCTCTGTCTGTTCCTCAGACCCCCCAACTACCTAATATAATGTTTTCCACTTTGAGAGAATTTAGTAAATGCTTGTTATTACCTGATTGACTGGTAACTATAAAATCTGGATAACATTTAAGGTAATTATAGATCACATTTGTGTAGTACCTTACATTTTACTAAGCACTTTCACTTGAGTCCCAGGAGAAAGAAGAATACACACTCCAACATTTCAGGCAAAATTTGATAGATAACAATGCAATGACATATACATTTGGGTTTACTTCTTATTAAGATTTATAGCTCTTCATATGAGAAAAAAGAAAGTAAAAATAAAAATGATAATAAACTCCAAGAGTTTCAAAAAGAGGAAAATGGAATTTCTTTGCCCTCTATACAAGAAGGCATTAAATTACAAAATATCTTGAAACTTACATCTTTGTGTTTCCTTAGCACAAAATCAAGTTTAGAAGTCCTACACCGTAATAGCATAAAACAAACTTCATCCTGTCCAAACCCAAATTCATTACACCACGAACTCAACTCTTTAATCTTCCCAACCAGCCTCTACTCAGCTTCTCTGTTCCAGTTATGGCACCTCCACTGGTCACCCAAGCTAGGACCCAGGGAGCAGCAGATACACGTATGACTGACAATTCAGACAGTGAATACTCTCACAATGCTCAAACATATGCAAGACATTCATTTGCTTAAAGCAGTTGATAAATCTGTGAACTAAGAGACATGTTAAAGACAGTGGATTGGATTAAAAACGAATTGAAATAAAACCACCCTATCTTTTATACAAGCTTTGACATTCTTTCCCTGCCAATTAATCATTTGGTGAAATGTCTTTGGATAAACTAATTGTTGACAAATTAATTTCAGAGGATTTGTTTTCAACTAATTAACCCAGAGATGTAGACCCACTCTGATTTCCTGGACCTGAAAATCCACCTAATTCAGATTCTTTAACAAATTTTAAAATGGTGCTTTAACTTGACACTTTGTAAAGACAACAGGGTCTCTAAAAATATATGAAAAAATACTATGGAAGAATTCAATACAGTAAAAGTTAACTTTAGCACAATTATACATAAAATAAACCATAAAACAAGGATTTGTAAAACTCTTAGCCAGACAACTGAGGAAAATGGTTCTGCTCTGGTCTTGTCCAGATTTTCACTTCCTTTGCCGCTTGAATTCTCATTTTCCACTTATCTGTTTCTGTGTTTGAAGGCGGTCCACAGTCTACTCTGGTTTGCAAGGCACTGAGCACTTTCTTATATATTTTAGCAGTTATTATGAATGAGAATTTGTATAAGGATTCTCATCTCATGTATTCATATATAAAAATATGAATTTCCACCTGAGTTTGTTCAAATTTCATATTCTAAGTTCAGTGTGGTTCTGGTAGTTCCTTATTTTCTATTGCAGGGATCTACAGAATGTCTGCTCACCTTCTGGTACTCCATGATGCAGCCTCAGGGTGTGCTGTGCTGGACTCAGTGTGCCTACTTGGGGAGGTCCCTGGTCTTCTTTGTGTTTCAGTGGAAGTTCCATAAAATCCTGGGTGTGGGAAGGAAAGGGTAGCTTCTTGGCTGGGTTCTCTACAGACTGTGAAACTTCTGTGTCGCTCTAGTAAACCTCATGCCTGGTTAAGAGCACCCCCAGATGTCATAGAGACCCTATTTAGAGGCTACCATGCAGCTGAGGCTTTTGTACAACAATGCGAAGCTTTGCAGGTTCTCTTCAAATGGAATTTAGCTCTTCCCACCAGGAGATACAAAGCATGCACTGTTGGGTAGTAGCACAAAAGAGTATGATTGCATATGAGGAAGAAAGAAAAGAAAACTTGTAAGTATTTTTGCCTAGTATGGGTATTGCTCAAAAAGCAGGATAAGTGTGAATGTTATCTCCAGTGGTATCATCTGGAATGTTGTACGTCCAAATGGCATTATATTGAGAATGCACTTGGGATTGCCTACCTACAAAGATACTGCATAAAAACCAGAGCTCATGTTAAAGTGACTTCTCATCGTAACTCAGCCATTTTGTTACAAGAATGTTTGAAATAATAACGCTTGAGAAACTATAGATAACAGTAAATACTCTTAAAAGTAACCTATAAACCAGACCGCAGCCAAAAGAAAAACTCCCAACATTCAGGCATTTGGAGGGTCTATAACATTCCCACAGCCATCCCTGGGTTAATCGATGCTTTGGGGTCTCAATATTTGAATGTAAAAGTTTCCATGTCAACCCACCCCCTTGCTGTGTATCATTCTTGGTACTGGACAAACTATGTGTCCTTCCAACCAGGCCCCCCTTGTTTACAACAGAGTATTGTGGAAACCCTACTTATTATAAGACACTGTTCTCATGATGACCACTCGGAAATTACAATTTTTTTAAGTGCCAATAAAAAAGAAAATCAGATTTTTCAGAGGTGAGTGCATAACACCATGAACTATGCAGACCTTCGGTAGAAACTAATCTCAAACACCCTGGAAGGTTAATCCATTTTTAATGAAGCTCAAAGCAATGATGCTGATACAGTTGTATGAACTCCACATGTGCACATTAATGCTAAATACACTCTTGGCTTTGTTTGGGAAGCGATTTCCACTTGCAAACTTTGGAAAATGTATCAGAACCCAAGGAGATATTTGCATTTAAATTATAATACATGCTTTTCATATCAATTATTCTGGGGAAAAAAAGACAGTCCTGATGAGATGACCAAAATAAAATTGGCACAATATTATTTATACAGTTTGCTTTCAACAGCCATGGAGCCAAAGAAAAAATGGCTGCCAGGACAGAACATTTACTTTGAACACATAGAGGAAATGTGCTGTGGAAACAGGATGGATTTTCAACCCATTTCCAGAAGTTTGTCACCAGTTAACAAAAGATTCCTATGGAATGAGTCAGCAGTGTTGACTACACCCCATTAAAAAGCACAGTTTTCCCTCCTTGCCTAACTCCAACCCGAGGAGAACATCTCCATAAGACAACCTAGATCGCCTACCCCAGGAGCGGCCCCTGCCCACCTCTGCAACTCTCTCTGCTGACATCATTTTGTGATAAGCTTATTCTCAAGTCAGGATCTCTATACTTGCTTGACCCTCTGCCTGTGGAACCTCTTCCATCAGATTTTGCGTATCACGTCATTCAGGCCTTTGCTCAAATGTCAGCTCCTCAGGAATGCCTTTCTCAACCATCCTATCTAAGGTACCCCACCCTGCCCTCCCTAAAATAAACTGACCCTCAGTCTGCTTTATTGTCTCTTCACAACCCTTGCTACTACCTACAATTATATCGTTCATTTGGCAACTTGTATATTTTGTCTCCCCCACTAGAATGGAGCTGCACAAGAACAGAGACTTAGTGTCTTCATCACTGTATCACCTGCACTGTTTTTGTCCTCCTTAAATGTCACGGGAGGAAGGGAGGAAGGGTGAATGCAAAGGGGGATGGAAGGATGAAAGATGGGTGAAAGGACAATGAGAGGACAGATGGAAGAATGGATTTCCTGGTCTAGGGCCTACTTCCCCATAAATTCCTTCTCTCTTCCACTCTTTAAAAATATAAAATTACCAACTTCCCTGAACTCTATATACCACCCTGTTTCTTTCCTTCCCTCTCTTAATAACAGCCTCCACTCACTTTAATACTATTAGCACTTTTTTCTTACACTTTTACTGAGTAGTGTGATTATAAAAGCAATAAGTGCTAACTATGACAATTTAGTATGTATCTTCCCAAAGTCTTTATTTTGTTTATACAAATATATAGAGGTTTTTTAAAAGGAAAAGACTATGCTTATTTTACTACAACTTTCCTTTTATTTAATAAAGTGCTGAGTTTATCTTCTGAGACCAAATATGCAGATTTACTCCTTTCTTTTTAATAGCTGCATAATATTCCATAGCATGGATATACTATATTTTATTCAACCCTCTTGATGGGCATTCAGATTGCTTCCAGATTTCCACTATTATAAACTGTAATAAACTCACTCGTACATATGTCTTCACATAATCACACTTTTATTTGTGTTGCATAAACTCCCTGTTCAGCCTTAAACTTGCTACAATTAATCTTTTGCCCACTCTCCCAGCTCCAATTACACTGCAACAGCAGATGTCACCCAAAACCCTACCACTAACCCCTTCCTCCCCTGGAGTTCTATAGGTAAAGCACACAAGTAGGAACGATAGCCAAAAGGGAACCAGAATTTGACTATTTCAATAGTTGGATACGCACTCAGTACCTATCCAAGTCAAGTGAGTGAATTCAGCTGAAGCCAGGAGGCCTCAAGGATGCTGTCAAGAACGGTGAAAGCTCTGGAATTTTACCCAACTTGCAAGCTAATAAGTTAGCCTGCTACAGTGTCATGGATGCTGGCAGAACATGCAAGATTCTTATGTTAGAGACAAAAGATGTGTTACTTCACTGCATAGCAAACAGCCTGGGCTTCATGGTCATGTGCGTTACTCTTATCCCCATGTCCCTTGGGACATCACAAGGCAGTCCAGAAAGATGCTGCTCACACAGTACGTTGCATCACAGCTGAGGAAACTCAAGCTTAGGGGATCCCAACCTTTAATAAGGGCTGCCAAGTAAACCTGCCTGAACTTTGCCCAAAAAGGAGACTATCTTTACTGTACTAGGGAAGAAAAAAAAAAGCTTCCCTTTGCTCCAGAGGAAGGCACTATCTTTATCTTCTAAGGCTTTTCACTATACAAATATCCTTAAAAATATCAGTGCCTCTTCTTGCAAGAGGTGCAGACACGCCAAAGACCCATGTAAAATTGTCTCCTGTAGAGGCTCCCTCCCTCCCTCTAATTTTAAGATGGCCAGTTTGACAGTACAAAAGCTGACCTAATCTATCACCTCCATGAAGGGTCAGGAATAAAGAAAAGAAACAAAGACAGTGGAGGACAGCTGAATTTATCACAAGAAAGCCAACCCTGATCAGATGTGCTCACCACGCTAGAGAAAGCAATAACAACAAGAACCAGCCTACCACGTAGACTCTAGAAGCACAAGTCCTCCCCAGGCCTGTAGTAGGTTAAATGGTGGCCCACCCCCGAAAGACCTGTCCACTTCCTAATCCCTGGAACCTGTGAATGTTACCTTATTTGAAAAAACAGGGTCTCTTCAGATGTAATTAGGCTAAGTTCTGGCCTCCAGAACTGTGAGAATAAATTTCTGGTTTGTTAAGCCCCCCAGTGTGTGGTAATGTTATGGCAGCCACACAAAACAACATATTTCTGATGAACAACGTGTCTATTATTTCCCCTAGCTCGGGTTTCTAGGGCCCAGTAAATCCAGGCCTTCCTACCATTTTTGAATATTCAGAGCCCAGAATACGTCATTCTTTCAGTGGCTACACTTTAAATGCCTTTGGCCACATTTTCCCTCCAGTGTCCCTTCTTCCTCTGCTGTTCTCAGAGTTCTTCCGGGCACACCTAGCTGAATCTTAAAATTAGCTACTGGCATATTTTTCTTGGTTTATGTAGCTCTATTATTGTTGGTTGGTTCAGAATGCCTTTTTTCCTTCCTTCCCTGGGACCTTTGCTTTCTGACCCAGAAATGGTTGTTTTCCTAACATCTATCTCCAGATTCCACATTTTTCGATTTCTTACAGAAAGTGAGATGAGATGAATGAGTTCCACATTTACCAAAACAAATCCTGTCCACCTTCCCTTCCCTGGAAAGGGTAATTCTCACATACAAGTACACCATCCATCAGTCTCCTCCCTAATCCATGCCTGAACTCATTGTACTGAAATGCTGTCTGACTCCCATCTAATACATCTCATCATCTCTTTTAAGAGTCCTATCACCATAAATTTCCTAAACATGCTCCCTCATGGCAAGAACCAAATCTGCTTCCCCACACGTACTAACCACAGCACCTAAGAACTCCCTTGTTAATGACTGACGTATTCTCTGCTGACTTTCCCAGCCTTCCAATATCAAATTCTCCAAAACTTATATAACCTCTAGCGGCTGTCCCAGTCACTAAGGGTAGGCTCCCCAATTTTTTTTATTATTGACTCCCTGCCTGCAGATTTCAAGAGCATTCTTCAATAGTTTACTGTGTTCCGGGCTCCCTCTGTGCAGGAGGGGTGGGGGAAAAGGGTTGGGGGGGGGGAGAAGTCCCCCTAGGTCATCCTCTAAAATCTTGAATCTTCTTTCCTAGTTCTAGCTTTCTGAACATTTTGGTATGCATACATTTTCTTTTCCCTTTCATTTGCAACTACCCTGGACTCTAAAATCACAGTCCTTTTCATGAGAGTGTGTATCTTTTCATTGTGTCTTGATCAATGCATCTTCTCTGTCATCTTCCACTTTTTCTTGAAGCAAAACCTAAAGCTGTTGTTTCTTGATACGTGTGTCATTATTCTCACTGTCTCTGAATAAACCTGACTCCTGTAGACAATGTTTCATAAACAGGCCTTTTAAATCTTCTCTTAACCCTCGGGTTTGTAAAATTCTTTAAGACTTTAGTCTATCATGGACCCAAGAATACAACATTTTTGCTACATAATCCCCTTTCCTCTTTATCTCTTTATTAATAAGATTCTACCATACCTCAATGATTAAATCCACAGTCTGTGTTCCTGAAATCCACAACCCACAGTTCAGAGTCAATATGAGAACAGATGGGACTGGAGGGCAGGACAACTCCAGAAGTCTTTGGACAGATCAGAACCCAAGTCCCTCTTTGGCCTGGAATTTGTTAAACTAAGATAAAGAAGAACAATTTGGGAAAGCAGTCTAGTGCAGCTACCCAGGCCTCACTATGCCCACCTCTGCCTGTGCCTAAATGTGAACTATTTCACATAGCAGTGCTTGCTCATACACAAGGGATCTAGCTGTTTTATACTTTAAAGGACTGATTTTTCCATCCTAACTGAGAAAAAAGGATAAAGGAGAAAATAAAATTGAGTACCAAAATTCATTCCATTCCCAAATCCTAAAGGTCTTCTAAAAAAGAGAAAAAAAAAAAGGCTTATATATTACTTGTACAATCTCTCTTCCCAATAATCTACACATCAGCAGCATCTATGATGCCAAGTGCCTCAGCTGTGCCAAGAGCTCTGGTCTCTGTAACTCTTTGATCCCAAATACTCTTTCTGATGTAAATGCCCATTTGACCCCACCCACATTTGGTACCCAATATAATTTAGATTCAATGACAAATCTTTGCCCATGTTACCTCCAAAACCTAACAGTGATATTTTATCTCATAAACAAGCAACAAACTAAAAATATACATAATTGCAAATTGAAAAAAATGCTATGAAAGCAATGAATAGAGAGTTGTGGTACAGAATAAAGGAAGGGACCTACTACCATATAACCCAGCAATTCCACTCCTGGGCATATATCCGAAAAAAACAAAAACACTAATTCGAAAAGGTACATGTACCTCAATGTTCATAGCAGCATTAATTACAGTTACCAAGATATTGAAGCAACCTAAGTGTCCATCAACAGATGAATGGATAAAAAAGATGTGGTATATATTTACAATGGAATATTACTCAGCCATAAAACAGAAGGAGATTTTGCCATTTGCAGCAACACGGATGGACTTGGAAGGCATTATGCTAAGTGAAATAAATCAGACAGAGAAAGACAAATACTGTATAATATCACTTATATGTGGAATCTAAAAAATACAACAAACTAGTGAATATAACAAAAATGAAGCAGAGACAGATATAAAAAGCAAACTAGTGGTTACCACTGGAGAGGGTGTGTAGAGGCAATATGGGGTGGGGGAGTGGGAGGTACAAACTACTGCATGTAAGATAGGCTCAAGGATGTATTGTACAAAACGGAGAATATAGCCAATATTTTGTAATAACTGTAAATGGAAAGTAACCTTTAAAATTATATAAAAAAATAAAAAGAAACTCAGGCAAAGCCTCAGAAGGAAATAGTTAAGCTGAGGACTGAAGAATAAGATAGATCTATAGTCTGAATCCATGTTTATCTCCTTTCTACTTTCACTTATATTTGTAAATATTAAAAATACTTCCATTTTTAAATATACTGAAATAGAATACTTTGCCAGTTGGCTTGATCTTTTCTTCTTGGCAACTCAGATTTTACAGAATTACAAATGTAACTTAAAAAAAAATTCATTTCATAGGTGAATTTTGTGGACTTTTTAATTATTAATTTAATTACACATCACTTAAAATCAAACACTATTTTAAAATCCCCAAATGCAATTCCTTTTCATTAAAAGGCATGTGCTTAACTATCTCAGCCATTATTCATTAAGTAGGCAAAACACACCAAAGCATCATTCCCTCATGAAATATAAACAAAGGCTGAGATTTAACATTACTTAAGCGACTGAAGACATTTATTAAATATGCACTAGTAAAATCAATGTTAGAAATTCTTTAGGTCTTTGCTATGAAAAATAAAAAAACCTAGATTCACAAATATGTAAAAATAACATTCAAACATTTGGCTAGAGGGATTATGGTATATAAAAACCCAAACAACATGTTTCTTAAAATTAAAAAAAAATAACTTTGCATGTAAAAGATTTTCCTGATGAGAGGTAATTTGGTTACTAATTATGTAAAAGATTCATAAAGAAGAAAAATGTAGGTGGATTCTGTGCAAGAGAGTAGAAAATGAATTTTCTCTGTCAGGAGCTGCATTCACAGATTTCATGCGACTGACAGATAGAGCTTGGGTGCTTAGTCTTTTTATCCCTGTAAGTCTACTCAGTGCCAATTTAACAGTCCATTTCCATCAATTAGCTAATTCCAACAGGGTAAATTACTAGCAAAAGTGATTCTTATAAATGTATCCCTTTTTGTTTAGAAGTAGATTGAGAACAAAATAAAATAGAGGAAAGAATGGGAGCATATGTCCATCAAAGACTGTACACAAATGCTGACAGCAGCTTTACTTGTGATAGTCAAAAATTAGAAACAACCCAAATGATTAGCAACGGGTAACTGGATAGACAAATGGTGGTATATCTATACAATGGAAAACTGTTCAGCCATAAAAAGGAATGATCTATTGATACAAGCAACAACATGAATGAATCTCAAAATAATTATGCTGAGTGAGAGAATCCAGACCAAAAAAAGTACATATTGTATGATTCCATTTTTATAAAATCTAGAAAATGCAATCCAATCTATAGTGACATAAGACAGCAAATCAGTGGTTTCCTGGGAGGTGGGGGAAAATGTCAGGGGTGTGAGGATTGGGAAAATCAGGAAGGAGGGATCACAAAGGGCATAGGAATCTTTAGAGGTGATGATATGTTGATTATGTGATTGTAGTGATGGTTTCACTGATGTACACATATGTCAAAACTCATCAAATTTTAAATATGTATAGTTTTTTGGTAATCCAATTATTTTTCAAGAAAAATTCTGAGAGTCATACTCTATGAGTAGTAATACTGCAATGGATTATATTGGGATGGGCAGTGAAGTCAGAGAGATTAGTTGGGAGGCTATTCTAAGAATTTAGACAATAAATTTTCTAGGATAGAACTAAAGTATTGGTAGGAAAATTTTTCATTTAAAAAATACATGAAAAAGTAAAAACTCTGAATTGTATATTTTTTTGAATTGTATATTTTTAAATCACTACTTTTGTACTTCAAATTATTTACAGTTATTTGTTAGTTTCAGAAAATACTTTAATTCAAGATGTTGCCTGATACCAATATCACTGATGAACGTAGATGCAAAAATCCTCAACAAAATACTAGCAAACAGAATCCAACAGCACATTAAAAGGATCATACACCATGATCAAGTGGGGTTTATCCCAGGAATGCAAGGATTCTTCAATATATGCAAACTCAACCAACATGATACACCATATTAAAAAATTGAAGAATAAAAACCATACGATCTCAATAGATGCAGAAAAAGCTTTGGACAAAATTCAACATCTATTTATGATAAAAACCCTCCAGAAAGTAGGCATAGAGAGAACTTAGCTCAACATAATAAAGGCCATATATGACAAACTCACAGCCAGCATGCTTATCAATGGTGAAAAACCGAAACCATTTCCACTAAGATCAGGAACAAAACAAGGCTGCCCACTCTCACCACTCTTATTCAACATAGTTTTAGAAGTTTGAGCCACAGCAATCAGAGAAGAAAAAGAAATAAAAGGAATCCAAATCGGAAAAGAAGAAGTAAAACCGTCACTGTTTGCCGATGACATGATACTATGCATAGAGAATCCTAAAGATGCTACCAGAAAACTACTAGATCTAATCAATGAATTTGGTAAAGTAGCAGGATACAAAATTAACGCACAGAAATCTCTGGCGTTCCTATACAATAATGATGAAAAATCTGAGAAAGAAATTAAGGAAACACTCCCATTTACCAGTGAAACAAAAAGAATAAAATATCTAGGAATAAACCTACCTAAGGAGACAAAAGACCTGTATGCAGAAAACTATAAGACACTGATGAAAGAAATTTAAGATGATACAAACAGATGGAGAGATATACCATGTTCTTGGATTGGAAGAATCAACATTGTGAAAATGACTATACTACCCAAAGCAATCCACAGATTCAATGCAATCCTTATCAAGCTACCAATGGCATTTTTCACAGAACTAGAACAAAAAAGTTCACAATTTGTAGGGAAATACAAAAGACCCCAAATAGCCAAAGAAATCTTGTGAAAGAAAAACAGAGCTGGAGGAACCAGGCTCCCTGACTTCAGACTATACTACAAAGTACAGTAATCAAGACAGTATGGTACTGGCACAAAAACAGAAATATAGATCAAAGGAACAGGATAGAAAGGACAGAGATAAACCCACGCACATATGGTCACCTTATCTTTTTTTTTTTATTTATTTTTTTTGCGGTACGCGGGCCTCTCACTGCCGCGACCTCTCCCATTGCGGAGCACAGGCTTCTGGACGCGCAGGCTCAGCGGCCATGGCTCACGCGCCCAGCCACTCCACGGCACGTGGGATCCTCCCGGACCGGGGTATGAACCTGCGCCCCCCGCATCGGCAGGCGGACTCCCAACCACTGCGCCACCAGGGAAGCCCAGGTCACCTTATCTTTGATAAAGGAGGCAAGAATATACAACGGAGAAAAGACAGCCTCTTCAATAAGTGGTGCTGGGAAAACTAGACAGTTATATGTAAAAGAATGAAATTAGAACACTCCCTAACACCATACACAAAAATAAACTCAAAATGGATTAAAGACTTAAATGTAAGGCCAGACACTATAAAACTCTTAGAGGAAAACATAGGCAGAGCACTCTATGACATAAATCACAGAAAGATCCTTTTCTCCTAGAGAAATGGAAATAAAAACAAAAATAAACAAATGGGACATAATGAAACTTAAAAGCTTTTGCACAGCAAAGGAAACTATAAACAAGACAAAAAGACAACCCTCAGAATGGGAGAAAGTATTTGCAAATGAAGCAACTGACAAAGGATTAATCTCCAAAATATACAAGCAGCTCATGCAGCTCAATATTAAAAACACAAACAACCCAATACAAAAATGAGCAGAAGACCTAAACAGACATTTCTCCAAAGAAGATATACAGATTGCCAACAAACACATGAAAGGATGCTCAACATTACTAATCATTAGAGAAATGCAAATCAAAACTACCATGAGGTATCACCTCACACCGGTCAGAAGGGCCATCATGAAAAAATCTACAAACAATAAATGCTGGAGAAGGTGTGGAGAAAAGGGAACCCTCTGGCACTGTTGGTGGGAATATGAATTGATACAGCCACTATCGAGAACAGTATGGAGGTTCCTTAAAAAACTAAAAATAGAACTACCATATGCCCTAGCAATCCCACTACTGGGCATATACTCTGAGAAAACCATAATTCAAAAAGAGTCATGAACCACAATGTTCATTGCAGCACTATTTACAATAGCCAGGACATGGAAGCAACCTAAGTGTCCATCGACAGATGAATGGATAAAGAAGATGTGGCACATATATACAATGGAATATTACTCAGCCACAAAAAGAAATGAAATTGAGTTATTTACAGTGAGGTGGATGGACCTAGAGACTGTCATACAGAGTGAAGTAAGTCAGAAAGAGAAAAACAAATACCGTATGCTAACACATATATATGGAATCTAAAAACAAAATGGTTCTGAAGAACCTAGGGGCAGGACAGGAATAAAGAGGCAGATGTAGAAAATGGACTTGAGGACACGGGGAACAGGAAGGGTAAGCTGGGACGAAGTGAGAGAGTGGCACGGACATATATACACTACCAAATGTAAAATAGCTAGCTAGTGGGAAGCACCCACATAGCACAGGGAGATCAGCTCGGTGCTTTGTGTCCACCTAGAGGGGTGGGATAGGGAGGGTGAGAGGGAGATGCCAGAGGGAGGAGATATGGGGATATATGTATATGTATAGCTGATTCACTTTGTTATACAGCAGAAACTAACACACCATTGTAAAGCAATTATACTCCAATAAAGATGTTAAACATTTTTTTTAATTTAGAAAATTTTGAAAATTAATAAGAGTTAAATGTAGACAAATCTAAAAAACTACATGTACAATATAGGAGTTAGGAACGCCTGTTTAATTAAAACTGCAAACCCCAAAGCTAGGTAAGAATGTGAAGGCATATTTGAATATATGAAAATTAAAATTTTTGTGTATACAAAAAACTCCACAAATAAAGTCAATGATCAAAGGTTAAAAAAAAAAAAGATGTTGCCTGATAGACATCTGTTGTGAACCTGCTTAATGAAAACATAAGGCAAATGTGTAACTTACATATTAACCATTTATTGCTAATTTGTACATAGTTTACTTCCAAGGAGGAGGTAAGGGAGAGGTATGTTAATTATTGGTATAAAATGTAGGTGTATGAACTTTGAAGGTATTGACAATTTATTCTCTTAATATTTAAGATATGCCTGTCACTCTTAATACTATGAGATTGTAGATGAATTTTAGATGACAGTATGTCCTGTCCTTATACAGATTATCCCAGATTCCATGTTAGTAACCTCATAAATATTTATATGTCATGTCTAAGTTTGGCAATGTGGTAAGTGCAAGATTAATTGAATGTACTACAAGAATATTTTCTAGATTTTTAACATCCTATAGCTTTACAGCCAAAAATAAGGTAGGCTATATTCGTTGGCATATTCTGGGACAAATTAAGTGTTCCTCCAAATAGTTTCAAAGCTATTTCTTGATAAGGAAGTTAATCATGTTCACCAACCAGTCCTGTGGACCCTGTTTTGCAGAGATGGATTCATCTGGTAAGAATGAAGATTTCGCAGTGAACTACGCTCTCTCTATCTGATTGTTTGGTCTACAAAATATATGGGTCTTTTTCAGTAGGCACCTCAGAACACCAGTGCTCCAATAACACCTGAGAAAGACGAACCTTTATTGTTTAGTACCAGGTCCTCTTCAAAGCCAGCAACACAGAAGGAAAAGAATATAAAGAACTATCCATCCATTTCTCTAGCACTATCTTCATACCAGGTAGATTACTATTAAGCTCTACACATGGTAGTCTCTAGGATTGAACCCCGTAAGAAACATCTTCAACAAATTACATTTTAATGTTATGCTCTCAGTTTTTGTCTAATATAAGAAATGGCCATGTGAAAGAAGTTTCTAAATTTTCTATATACCATTATAAAAAGCTTTATGTTGTCCACGGTATTTCAAAAATATTAACTTCACTGTCCCTATAAAAGGATCCATTTCTATTAAAGTTTACTATTAGGAAGAAGTTTGTGTCTAGAAGAAATATGTAATCTATCAGGGTATTCTTTCTTTCTTGCCTTATAGATTCTCCCTGGTGTCTGGAAACTCCTCAAACCTCAGGCTCCATCTTGATAGAACCCACCAGGCTGGGCATCTTGAACATATCTTAGACCTTTCACTCCTCAAAATATCACTTTTGGACAGTTCTAAAGCCCCTTTTTCCTTTACCTCATTTTCTTCTTCCTCTTCTGCAAAGCACTAGTTACCAAAGAAAGTAGGCAGCACCAAAAGAATGAGGTAAAACAATTAAATGCATGTTTAAAATTAAAAATAAAAGCAGACCATGCTGAATCAAACTGTTTCTGTTGGGTAGTTTTGCAGTAAACCCAAAGGGTCATGATATATTAAAAATCAGTATTCCAGTAAAAATCCCAAGACAAATATTGCATATCATACTGCTATTTACCAAGAACAAGTGACCTATTTCATCTAAATTGGAAAGAGAAAAAGACTAAACATATGGCTGAATATTTTAACAATATTGATTCTGCTTTGGTCAGTGGAAGTTAACAAGTGAGTCTGTTACCGAAATATTTTTGAATAGAAAATCTGCTTTTTCTTATTCCCACTTAATAAACACTGAATGACTTTTTTAGATCTCAGTATGAAAGGACATCAAATTACTAGCCTGACCAGAAGGCTCAAATGTCTCTGTTCAGCCCTGCTTGACCCATATTCAAACACTTACCCTTCAGAAGTGGAATGTGACTGGGGAATCCTTCAGCTCCTCTGAAGTTAGAGTAGACCACTAGGGATCTTGTCACAGTTAATGCAGGACCCACCATGAAAGGGGTAGTGCTGGTAAGAGTTAGCCACAGCTCTGTATCGGGCCTTATGATCTCATGGTGGTTCATAAACTATAAATAGATGCCCAGGACTCCATTTGCCCAAAGCATTCTGGCAAAATGAGCAGCACCAACTCTTCCAGCCTGTACCTCCTGGAGACCAGTTAAAGGAGTATCTTCCATAGACATGGGAGAACTGAGGAAAGAAGTAACAACCTCAGCAGCCTTAGGCCCTCCTGCATCTCCCACCACATCAACTTTGAGCCCAAAATATTTTAAATGTGTCCTATATCATCTGTTCAAGCTTCTGTCCAAAAAGACTCATCTGTGTACACACACACACACACACACACACACACACACACACACACACACACGCATGAATACGCACACATGCACATTTCATTTTTGAATGAAAAAGAAAATAGAAAGAGACAAGGTAGTAGAGTAGAATGGACTCTGAAATAGAAGAAAATTGGTTCTTGTCCTGGTTCTGCCACCAATGAAGCCATTGAAACTCTATGAGCCCCAATGTCCCCTCCTACATAACCGAAAAGTAATCTTTAAGATCCCTTGAGGGCTAATAATCTAGAATCAGTGTAAAATGACACTGCCTATGAGAAGGACAGACGAGGAAGAGAAAAGAGTACAAAGAGCAGGACTGGGCATCTGGCCTGCATAACCCAAGCTCCTGTTGACCTCTGGCCTTCAGCTGCTCATTGACGTGGCTAAACCCAAAGCCTTTGGTCATACAGGACCACCACCTTCTGCAGTCATTTACTTCTTTGGATTCAAGTTTTCACTCTTTCAATTAAGGACTCCTCTTAATTTTTTGCTGTCTCAGACATGCATTCAAGTTACATTTTGTGTGTGTGTGTATATATATATATATATATATATATTTTTTTTTTTTTTTTTTTTTTTTTTTTGCGGTACGCGGGCCTCTCACCACTGCGGCCTCTCCCGTCACGGAGCACAGGCTCCAGGACGCGCAGGCTCAGCGGCCATGGCTCACACGCCCAGCCGCTCCACGGCATGTGGGATCCTCCCGGACCGGGGCACGAACCCATGTCCCCTGCATCGGCAGGCAAACTCTCAACCACTGCATGACCAGGGAAGCCCCATTTTGTATATTTTTATCCAGTGTTTACAGCACTTTATAGTTGAAGAGTTTTTCAAGCTGTTTCATTATATTGCCAGAATTAGAAGTTACTGTTCACTTTCTTAAAATATTTATTCAGTGGTTATGGTTATAAAATCATAGGAAACAATACAATGGACAGCAACCAAGTCAATTCATCTCTGTAGCACAGTAATCCAGACATTTGCAACATCAAGACTGAAAAAATAATTGTCCAATGTCAAGGGATAAATCTGAGCACATCTACCCTGGTACTTAGGTCCATATACATTTAGTACTTAGTACTACTTAACATCTATCTGAGATATTTAATTTAAGCTACAGTGATAATCTAGCCAAAAAGAATTAATCAGATTTTTCACCAAAATTGACACTTAGAATTTAATTTTAACAGATGAGCAAAATTAATTTGTTCATCTGAAAGCACAAAGGAGGCTTCAACAGTATTACACATCAAGGGTGGGGACCAAATCCTGCCTTGGCCTGGTCAGCTCTTCTCGCCCCAGGTTCCTGGAAGAGCTACCACGTAAGGTCACGGCTCATGGAAAATCCACTTGCCACCGTCTGGTTAGCTGGGGGCACAGGCCTTCCAGCACAGGCATCTGTGATAAATCTAGACTGCAGCGCCTAGCCTAGGCATTGAGTCAGAGCAGAGCCTCTCTGTCGCTATTACATCTCAGTATTCTCACCAACCACAGCCTGAAACAACGAGAATTCCCAAGCACCTAAGTGCTTTTGTGAGAGAGGAAAAAAGCACAATAGTAAGGCCCAAAGGAGTCCATGATTATCTTAAGTACCCTCTCATGCCTGGAGGCAAGAAGAAAAGAAGGGAGGCATCCCTTTCAATACTGTTTGCCTGGCTCCCCTACTAAATGCAGCCCAATCAGAGTCCTGAAATCTGGTCAGAGAATCACTTCCTTTAGGGGATATGAAGAAATAGAAAAGAGGTAAAAGGAAGGAGGGACTTCCTGCCATTCACATATCCAAATGCTTTATTCAATTCCCCTAGAAACAGAAACCTACTGTCCTGGCATTCAGAAAAAACATGCCATTGTGTTAAATATATATATATATATATATATATATATATGGTTTAAAATATATATAAACACTGTGATATACACAAAAATTGTGTGTTTATATATATGCATAGATATAAAAAGATCTATAACAAAGGCAACGTTTTGCTAAATGGGCTGATTCTTAAAATGATAAGAATATGTATATATATATCTCTTCTACAAGTTTTTGTGAGGAACCATTTTATACGTACCCATATAAACAAACCACATAAACAAACCATCGTAGCTAAAAATGCAGAAATGGCCTTATTATACAGATAGTACATCAGACTCACTAAAATAAGATGCAACTTGTAAACCACTTTGAGTTTCTGTAAAAGAAATACAATACTGAAATAAACAATATCAAAAATAAGATAAAAAATGATTTGAAATTTGAAATAAGATTGTCAGATTTAAAAAATGTGCATTTTTGAATAATCTTGTGTCTAGTTGTTAAAATTAATGTATTATATGGCAATTTGGAACATGTTTCTAACCAAATGAAGTTCTATTTATAGGTAGTCAGGTTCATGTGCATGCATGTATTTAAATATTTTAGAATAATACTGTCCTTTCTGGTAACACTAGAAATAAAAATACTGAAATTATTCCATGAAACACATGCCTTCTCTTAGAACTTGCCTTTGTAACAGGCCGCTAATTCATGATCTGACACCTTCAATTTATTTTGAAAGAGGATAACAATAATAACTACTACTTATTAAACATCTAACCTGTTCTAATCACTTTATATACTTTTTAAAAATAGCTCTATTAGATGGGCAGAATCATCCACATTTTACAGATGAGGAGACAGAGGTTCAGAGAAGTACCTAATGCAGCATCCCCGACGGGAGCTGGGATTGGAGCCAGTCTGTGTCACTACACTCATGTGACGACTTGGCTCTACCCCAGTCACCTGTAATACTGTTTCATGAAGTTGCAGTGATTCCCCTGAGTTGCCTTGGAGGAAAAGACGGCAAAATTTCTGAGCAGGCAATGCCCAAGCTGCCCCATCCCGGCATCAGTTCAAGCAGCCTTCAAAGAATATTGAGCCCCAGTGCTCTGCACACCCCATTCTGACCTGATTATTCCCAAATCCAAGGCCTGATCTGCAGTCAGAGGTTGCTATGGCTCCTCCACCCACACCCGCTTCATCCATTCATTCCTTGAACAAACATTTGTGAACTCCTGTGTGTGCCAGGCACTGCTAAGCAAGGATACTTAAAAATAAGTAAGACAATAAGGTTAAGTTGTTTGTTTGAGATTTTTCTTATTTCCTGAGCTAAGTTTGTATTGCTATAAACTTCCCTCTTAGAACTGCTTTGCAGCATTCCATAGGTTTTGAATTGTCGTGTTTTCCTTCAAAAAGAATACAAATAGCTAATGTTGGTAAGGATGTAGAGAAAAGGGAACCCTCCTACACTGTTGGTGGGAATGTAAATTGGTACAGCCACTGTGGGAAACAGTATGGAGGTTCCTCAAAAAATTAAAACACAGAACTACCATATGACCCAGCAATTCCACTCCTGGGTATATATCAGAAGGAAACAAAAACACTAATTTGAAAAGATACATACACTCCAATGTTCATAGCAGCATTAATTACAATTGCCAAGATATGGAAGCAACCTAAATGTCCATCAACAGATGAATGGATAAAGAAGCTGAGGTATATATAAATATAATGGAATACCATTCAGCCATAAAAAAGAAGAAAATCTTGCCATTTGCAACAATATAGATAGACTTGGAGGGTATTATGCTAAGTGAAATAAGTCAGACAAAGACAAATACTGTATAATATCACCTATATGTGTACTCTAAAAAATACAACAAACTAGTGAATATAACAAAAATAGAAACAGACTCACAGATATAGAGAACAAACTAGTATTTCTAGTTTGGGAAGGAGGAGAGGGAAGGAGGGAGGGACAATACAGGGGTAAGACAATATAGGGCAGGGGATTAAGGGATACAAACTATTATGTATAAAATAAACTACAAGGATATATTGTACAACACAGGGAATATAGCCAATATTCTATAATAAATATAATTGGAGTATAACCTTTAAAAATTGTGAATCACTACATTGAACACCTGTAGCTTATACAATATTGTACATCAACTATACCTCAATTTAAAAGAATAAGTAAAACATAGACAAGCCCTTCAAACATTTATAGGCATTCAGACCAGGAATCTGACACTCAAGTGCCTTTGAAGTCCAGGTAGATAATAAAAATGATTGAAGCCAGCCAGATATAAGCAGTAAGGAGTGCTGAAACATGGGGTGATAAGGCACCCCAGAAATTAAACACTACAAGAAGCTGCTACCACCCATCTGACTGAGAGCAAAGGGAGGAGGTGTTACTAGAGCCCCAGAGCCGGGACCTGGGCGTGGGAGCGGGACCGGCAATGAGGGACTCCAGCAGTGCCTGAAACTACAAAGGAGACAAAACCAATGGCTTTTTCTCTCCCACCTCCCTCAACTTCCTCCCATTGGCCAAGCCTTACCAGAAGCCAGTGATTAAGGAAGTCTGAGCGGGTGGGCCCTGGGACACAGAGCAGAGCTGGGGAAGGGCACGGGAGGGCTGTGACCACACACAGGCCAGTGACCCATACAATCCAGGCTCACTGTAGGATTCTTGATTCCCAGACCCTGCAAGTCCTGCAGTGCGATCAATTTCCCTACCTACATCCCGACACCCAGCCTTGTACTGCCTTTGTTTGCTGCAGACGTGGTATCTTAATGACTCCTTGTTCCAATCATAAAACCCTCCTTTGTTTGACCTGCTTCACTCTGCGGAACTCACATGGCTCCAAACCCTGGTTCCGCCTTGCCATCTACTCCCAGAAGGCTCTCCTTCTCCGTAAGCCATGCCTACGAGTTTTTCAATCAAGTTTTAAATTGTTGGCCATGGCGACTGTCACAGCTCCATGCTAGTTCTCAGCATGCCGCCAGCAGGCATCGCTCAGAGGCTGACATCTTGGTAATATTCTTAAGTAACTGAAAAAAAAATAATGCTTCCTCTCTCTAACCATGGCATAGTAGGGGGAAAAAACAGTGGCACAATACAACCATTTGCATTTAATGAATAATTTATTTACTTTTGAAACTAGATTAGAATCTGGACTGCAATAAATCTACTAATTACAGATGAAAATAAGGCTCATTCACTTCTTCAAAATTGTTCCAAACTGCTTAGCACAATTTCCATCTGAACTTTGACCTCTGATCTTACACTGAATAGCACTGATGGATCCTCCAAGCAAGAAATACCACATTATTTTACATTAATAAACGCAAAACCAAGAAGGAAAATGTGGACATTAAATTTTTTCAAAGTCTATTGAATCAGAAATCAAAAAGCTTATTAACAAGTATTTTCAAATTTCACACATGAAAATGCTACCATCCAATATCTTTTTATAAGGAAAAAAAATGTGTTTCTTCTTACCTTGAGGAATACGAAATCAATTCCTTCCTAATTGTCCCTTTCATGGGATGTTCACTTCCTAACAACAGCACTCCAAGCATAGCCCACTTCTTCAAACTCCAATTTTATAGCTTTCCAATTTTTAATTACTTTTGGGTTTGTTGAAATAAAAACTGCTTCACAGGTGCACTGCAATTGTGCCTAGCAGAAAAAGAACATGGACAGGAATTATCAGACTGCATATGGCATCAACAAAATTCTAGAAGGGCAGCTCACTGACAACTGAGAAAAACTGAAACTGAGGCAGTCACCTACAAATTGAAGAAATTAGTATTAAGTGACTTCTTGTATTTATAGGTCTTAGCTGATATTTTTGGAAGCTCACTTTTAGAAGATAGTTATTCAATGGCATTTAGATTCCTTAATAAACTTGTGATTATGGTGTTTGGAACTCCAATGGTATAACTACAAATTAAATATAAGTTCCCTTGATATCACACATATTTTAATATATAATAATTCAATGAGATAACATAGTAAAAATGCTTCAGTTTGTTCCAGTGAAGGCAAATCCACCAAATGTATTGATTTTTCTCCCTGAGTTAGAAGGATGTTAATCATCCTTCTAGCACTTCTGCAGCCCCTCTGAGGAACAAAGGTTTTCTCAGTGAGAGACCTGTTAACATGTCATCGTGTGCCCTCCCTGTGGGGAAGACATTCACCCTACTCTGAATCATTCAAGAGAGCATTGCTCCAAGCGCATTCTGCAGAACCCTGGTGCCTCAGGAGGTTAACAGTTATTTTACTTATCCTCATGCATGCACACATAAAGGAGTGTAGTCAAATAATTTTGAGAAATGCTGGATCAAATAAAGCTACAATGGATTTTTTTTTTCCTGCAGGACTGCTCAGAGAATTTAATATGCTAATGTGTACTATGAGTCTTCACCAATAGAATATAATCAGCTTTGTTAATCATTAAGATCATGTAAACATAGACCTTTTGTCACAAAGCAGCTCTGAGGACTAATGTGCTCTGGAAACATACTTTGGCAAATGATGCTCTAAGGCCTTCTTTGAGGAAGATCTGCTCCATAATGCAGGAGAAAGATGCTCACACAAAAATAATGAAAGCCAACCAAGAGACACACCAAGAAAAGGGAAGCACGAGAAGCATGATCAGGCCTGGAAGTAAACAGGGGCACATCAGGAATATTGAATAAGAGTTACCATTTATTTACTCCCTCCTACATGCTCAGTATTTTGTGTTACCCTTTTTTTTTAATTGAGGTATAATGACATATAACATTATATTAGTTTCAGGTGTACAACATAATGATTCAATATTTGTATACATTGCAAAATGATCACCACAATACGTCACCGTATGTTACAGAATTTTTTTCCCCGTGATGAGAACTTTTTAGATCTACCCTCTTAGTGACTTTCAAATACACAATATAGTATTATTAACTATAGTCATAGTCACCGTGCTGTACATTACATCCCCATGACTTGTTTATTTTATAACTGGAAGTGTGTACTTTTTGACCCCCTTCACCCATCTCGCCCACCCTGTGTGTTATCCTAATCAATACTTTCAACGACACTTCAGTGTAAATCACATCTCCATTTTAAAGATACGAAAACTAGAGTTTAGAAAGATTAAGTGGATCGCCCAAGATTACACAGCTCTCAGGTGGCACCTGGAAGTCACGACTACTGTGTGAATGGACTCCAGTATGCCTCCAGTACACTGCCAGCCGGAAAATCATAGGAGGCAGAATGAAGTAGTAAGTGGTGGTAAAGAAGCAAAAAGAAAGACCACTTGCCGTACAGATGTACTTCCCAGAGTCTGCTGCCCTGAGGAAAAGTTGATTTCTCAAAAACAAATGTAAATTGCTTATGGTGGAGGCTGTTTTCAAAGCTGCCCTTCAGGGCTCTGCCTCACAGTGGCTGCAGGGACATGAATTGAGGTCAATGAGACCTCTTCATCACAGCCATAGGCTACGCGATACCCTGGTCAGATCCTACCCCAGTCAACCTCAGAGGATGCAGCTGGCTGGATCAGATAGTCCAGTGGTGTGCTGAAACTGGCCCTTTCCTGCTCACAGGAGCCTTTTTTTTTTTTTTCTGTTTTAAAAGTTAGAACTTATTTTAAAAAAGAAAAAGTTTAAAGACAATTATATTAAACCTAAAAACAAAAATTTTAACCAGCATTACTAAGTATTATTTTTTTAATTTGGTAGACAATTAGTACAAGAAATAGTAGCAACTACTAGGACTTTATTAAAACTTGAACATTTTAATTATTTCCCAGGAGCCAATTTTGTGTATCTCTTCCCAACACCACGTTCACTGATGCCAGGTTGGTAGCTTGACATTGGCTGTGGCGGGAGTATTTACACAATGGAAATTGGCAAACACTACATAGGAGGGAATGTGTGGTGGAATTTTTTCCAGAGAGCCAGTTTATTCATATACTGCTGAGTCTTAACCAAAAGGTAGAAGTGGAAGAGATTAAGAAGTGGCAGGATTTCCAGCTAAACAAAATACCATCTTAATTATCCTCCTTAATGTCAATTCAAATATTAATAATCTGTATACATCTGTGCTAATGGAAACCAGTGTCATGTATAATGAGAGATTTGATTTTTTTTTCTGCTGTCCTCTAATGAGCTGTACAATGTAGGACAAAGCAGAGAACTACCTGAACGGTAGCCCTTCCTGACCCCATCCCATCCTGGTATCACGCTGCCCAGGCCCTGGAGAGTCAGGGTTACTTGTTCTAGCCTTCAGCCTAGTGCAAATGGGACTAGGTCTCACTTCCCTTTCCCACATATATCAATGGAGCCCAAGCTGCAACCCTGGCTCCCCCAAAGCTCAAGAGGAGCAGGAGTGAAGATACAGAGATGCCCAGGCTATTTCCAATATTCGGAAGGTCTAACATAAATAACATATGAATTTCTAATAAAACCACACAGCCTAAGTAAATCTTTAAATTTTCACATTTGTTGTTGTTGTTTTGCTTTTGCTTATATCAATTCCATCTGGTCACTGTAGTTATCTCAAACTGTTCCAATCTTCCTAATTGAAAACCAAGTTTGAGAAATTTTTTAAAAGTAGACAATGAGCTAATTATGCCATAAATGATCTTTGTGTGATAAAGTCTCCTAAACTGGAATGAAAAAGCGAAGAGCCATTGAACATATATATTAACATGTGAAAGATCAAACTTGTTCTTTGAGCAAATGAGACTCGCTCAGAGGAAGAGATTCCCACCAGACGTTGAAAAGCCAGATGATGCATCCCGTTTTCCTCCTGGTGATCCTCCTGAACAGAGGCTTTTCATGCTGGAATCCTCAGCTCCTGCCACTACTCAGTCATAGTAAGAGCCCAGAGTCTTAGAAAGGAAACTTTTCACAGAGGAAGACGGAAATGCTACACCTAATAACTCACAGACCACATGCCCCACACCCTACCATCCCCACTCTCCCCAGTGAACTACTGGAGCCATCCAAGATCTTCCCTGAGGACAGCACGAGGAAAGCTGTAAACCACGCTTAAGGAGTGTGGCCTAAAAGAAAACCAGCCTGAACCCCTGCCCAGCTCTCCTGCACATAAACCATCAACAGATGGATCCCTGTGCTAATTCAACAATCCTCCCAGGCCCGGTTTCAGTGGCCTGTGATCACTGCAGTCTTGATTTCAGGCTCATGCTGAATTCTGATCATTGTTAGGATTAGCTCATTATTGTATTTTGTACAGAAGCATGCAGGGATTATATTTGTACAACCGAATGTTAGGAAAATTAAGTTGAGTTTTGTTAGAGACAATATTTGATGTATTGCTCTTATATTGTCAAGTGTGTGAGAATGGCGCTTTCATTCATTCATTCCATGAATATTAAGACCTGCATGGGTTACAAGAAACATCACATCTGCTCATTCTCTACAAATTCAACCTAACATTGATTTAGGGCTCCATCTCATCAGGCCGTAGGGAAATTCAGTAATAAGTAGGAGTTCCTCAATCCCCAAATTCAGGGTCCTATAAATATTCAAGAGTTTATGCAATTTCAAAGGAAGAGAAAGCATGGGGGGCGGTCGTGTATCTCTGGTCATTGCTCATCTCCTTGGCCAAGTTACTAAAATGTGGCTTATTGGGTCCTTCTCTGCTCCCTCTAAACAAAACATGGGGTACAGGAATCATCTGTGAGACTGGAAACCTCCTAAGGCCCATCTGGTCTTACCTCCCTAGAGGGGGCAGCATACAGCCATCCTTCTCTGGGGTGTTGCCAAGAACACAGCCAAATTCCCTGCTTCTCTGGGAAGCATAAGCCTCTCTCTCCTCAACTCCGGGGAAGTTCCTTTTTAAGACAGATAAAATGCTTTTCACTTCCTGTTTCCCTTAAAGCAATAGTCATCGATCTTAGCGACATATCGGAATCACCTGGAGAACTGTAAAAAGAATAATAATAATTCCTGTTTCTCACCTCCAGAAATACTGACCTAAATGGTGCACAGTGTGGCTGGGAGAATGAGTATTTTAAAACTCCCCCAGTGATTGTAAGGTGCAGCCGAGGTTGAGAATTATCCCTTTTCTCATGACTTTCCCATCAAGGGCTCCTCTCCCCTCAGTGGGCTTGGCATTTGGAAGCACAAGCCAGACAGATAAGGGTCTTTTCTTCTTTCCACCCTGAGAGTATGCTACTAGCTACCTGATTAGGCAAAAGGGAAATAAAGGGAGTAAAAAATATATATACCATCTTTATATTATATAACCTTGTGAATTATAATATACGCAATGCAGTGTACAAAGACAGTCCTTTCCACAAATCAGTTTGAGTTCTCACTTGAATCAGAGAGGACATTTCTTTTCAAGTATTTTCTATCTTTGTGCATTGAAAGGTCATATCATAATTACTAAACAACAAGCTTATGAAATATACTATCCAAAATAAGATTTTAGTTCTATAAATCTTTTTTTCTAAGTGGTTTTTAAATATTTGTATTTAAATATTTTTATTTATAATGAAAAATGCTCTCCACATAGTTCAAAGGATAAATTATGTGTGTCAGAAATTCTGACCAAGAAAACTCTAATTCAGATATGTATAAAATGGAAAGAATGACTTAATAACTTGGTGTTGCAAAGTTAAAATTCTCTGTAACTTGAAACATAGGAAAGTGCGATTCTTCAGTCACAGGATATGTCGGACAAACACTAATTTCTGGGGAGTTGCTTTATTAAATATTTTCTTGCATTCTAATCTATGACATGTTTACCTATAACTATGAAATTTGAGGGTGTAAGAACACAGCAGCAGAGCTATTGTTCACTTATCTGCAGTTTTGAACATTAAACATGATTTCCAATTTGTATATGCCATCCTTTATACTGTTAAGTTTTCAGTTCTTTAGCTTTATTTAACCGAATTTTAATTTAATTTATATAATTGAAAAATAATATTGTAAGACATTTAAAGTGAATGGTTGATATACATTGTCAGAGAATTACCCCCATCAAGTTAATTAACACATCCATCACCTCACATATTTGCCTTTTTCGTGTGTGTGAGAACATTTACATTCTACTCTCTTAGCAAATTTCAGTTATAAAATACAATGTTCTCAGCTGTTATACGTTATACGTTATACGTTATACGTCTCAGCTGTTATATGTTATACGTTAGATCCTCAGACCTTATTCCTCTTCTGACAGTTTGCACCCTTTAACCAACCTCTCCCTATTTGCTCCACCCCTACAGCTTCTGGAAACCACTTTCTACTCTGTTTCTGAGTTTGACTTTGTTAGATTCCACATATAAATGATACTATGCAGTTTTCGGTCTGGTTTATTTCACTTAGCATAATGCCCTCCAGGTTCATCCATGTTGTTGCAAATGACTGGACTTCCTTCTTTTTAAGGCTGAATAATATTCCATTGCATATATTCCACATTTTTCTTGACCCATTCATCCATTGATGGATACTTTAGGTTGTTTTGATGTCTTGGCTATTGTGAATAATGCTGCAATGAACATAAGAGTACAGATACTCTTCAAGATAATGATTTCATTTCCTTTGGATATAAACTCAGAGATGGAATTGCTGGATTGTAGGGTAGCTCTATTTTTAATTTCTTGAGGAACCTCCATACTGTTTTCCATAGTGTCTCTACTAGTTTACATTCCCACTAACAGCATACAACTGTTCTCTTTTCTCTACATCCTCACTAACACTTATCTCCTATCTTTTTAATAATAGACATCCTAACAGGTATGAGGTGATAGCTCATTATGGCTTTGATTTGCATTTCCCTGATGATTAGTGATGTTGAGCATTTTTTCATGTACTGTTGGCCATTTGCATGTCTTTTTTGGAAAAATGTCTATTCCAGAATTTTGTCCATTTTTTAATTGGGTTATGTAGTTTTTTGCTGTTGAAGTATTCCATAGTCTCAACCTCTTCAGCATGACTGAGTTTCCACAATGACTTGCTGACCTATGCACATGCACCTTGATTTCCTGAGTCATACATTCAATCAGCTCTCTATATTCCTTTGTAATTCCCCACTCCTTAAGTGTGGGCTGTGTAAAGGGTCTTCTCTCCAAGGAATGTAGTATGGAAAGGAAGGAAAATGTAGTTTAATACTGGAGAAACCTGGAGAACACTATTGCAAGCCATGTGATCAAGGTCAACATTAACACAGATAAGTCATATAGACAGCCTTGATTCAATGTGATGAAAATGGCCTTCTTCCCAAAACACATAACCCCAGTCGACAAGAAGAAAAATCAGACAAATCCCAATTTAGGAACATTCTACAAAATACCTGACCAATGCTTCTCAAAACTGTCAAAGCCATCAAAAACAAGAAAAGTCTTAGACACTGTCACAGTCCAGAGGAGCCTGAGGAGATGTGACAGCTAAATGTAATGTGGTGCCCTGGATGGGATCCTGGACCAGAAAAAGGACAGTGGGTAGAGACTAAGGAAATCTAGATAAAATATAGACTTTAGTTAGTAATAATATATCAATTTTGGTTCATTAATTTTGACAAACACACCATATGAATACAAAGTGTTAATAAGGGAAGCGGGGCATGGGTTGTATAAGAATACTGTGTACTTAACTTTGCAATTTTTCTCTAAGTTTAATACTGTCCTAAAATTAAAAGTTGGTTAAAAACAAAAACAGAAAAGCAAAGGGCACAAAACCTCCATGTATAAGTAAATACATTCGACGTACTTGTATGGGTTCAGATGGAGAGCAAAGTTTTTATTTATGAAATAACATATGCAAACAGTAAAAAAACACTTTTTTTCAAATATTACCAGAAGTTTAAAAATGAAAACTAAAAATAGAAAGTTAACCAAATTAAAAACTCTGTAGTAAAGAATTGAGACACCAAAAAGGTTGTGTTTTTTTAAACATCTTTATTGAAGTATAATTGCTTTACAATGGTGTGTTAATTTCTGCTTTATAACAAAGTGAATCAGTTATACATATACATATGTTCCCATATCTCTTCCCTCTTGCGTCTCCCTCCCACCCTCCCTATCCCACCCCTCTAGGTGGTCACAAAGCACCGAGCTGATCTCCCTGTGCTATGCGGCTGCTTCCCACTAGCTATCTATTTTACATTTGGTAGTATATATAAGTCCATGCCACTCTCTCACCTTGTCCCAGCTTACCCTTCCCCCTCCCTCTGTCCTCAAGCCCATTCTCTACGTCTGCATCTTTATTCCTGCCCTGCCCCTAAGTTCTTCTGAACCTTTTTTTTTTTTAGATTCTATGTATATGTGTTAGCATACAGTATTCGTTTTTCTCTTTCTGACTTACTTCACTCTATGACAGTCTCTAGGTCCAGCCACCTCACTACAAATAACTCAATTTCGTTTCTTTTTATGGCTGAGTAATATTCCATTGTATATATGTGCCACATCTTCTTTATCCATTCATCTGTCAATGGACACTTAGGTTGCTTCCATGTCCTGGCTATTGTAAATAGTGCTGCAATGAACACTGTAGTACATGACTCTTTTTGAATTATGGTTTTCTCAGGGTGTATGCCCAGTAGTGGGATTGCTGAGTCGTATGGTAGTTCTATTTTTAGCTGAAAAGGTTGTTTTTTAAAAAAAATAAGTTTTTATCCATAGAAAGTGCTTTATGCTATTTTAGAAAATTTGTGAAGTGTAGTAATGTATAAGAAAAAGGGGGCTTCCCTGGTGGCGCAGTGGTTGAGAATCTGCCTGCTGATGCAGGGGACGCGGGTTCGAGCCCTGGTCTGGGAGGATCCCACATGCCGTGGAGCGGCTGGGCCCGTGAGCCTCAGCTGCTGAGCCTGCGCATCTGGAGCCTGTGCTCCGCAAAAAGTCCGCGATAATGAGAGGCCCGCGCACCGCGATGAAGAGTGGCCCCCGCTTGCCACAACTAGAGAAAGCCCTCGCACAGAAACGAAGACCCAACACAACAAAAATAAATAAATTAAAAAAAAAAATGAGAAAAAGGTCACCTGTTCCCTCAATTAAAAGGTGAGAAAAACATCAATGATACTCATGAGAATGAACTTTTAATGCAATAAATTATATTTTTAGTTTTTTCTCTAAAAAATAAGATTTTTCCATAATAGAAGTAATGATGTTGTTTTAGAAAAAAATGTAAATGCAAAATTGCAGAAGAAAAAACATCACCTAAATTCAGAAGAAAACTGATTCTTTTATTGTAAAAATTACTTTGTAACCTTTGATTCCTGATTGGAAAATACATGCAGAAAATACTGAAAAGTATACAGTACGAACAATAGGGACTTCCCTGGTGGCACAGTGATTAAGAATCCACCTGCCAATGCAGGGGACACGGGTTCGAGCCCTGGTCCAGCAAGATCCCACATGCCACAGAGCAACTAAGCCCATGCACCACAACTACTGAGCCTGCGCTTTAGAGCCTGTGCTCCGCAACAAGAGAAGCCACCACTTTGAGAAGCCTGCGCACCACAACGAGGAGTAGCTCCCACTCGCCGCAACTACAGAAAGCCCACGCACAGCAACAAAGACCCAACACAGCCAAAAATTAATTAATTAATTAATTAAAATAAATAAAATAAAATAAATCCAGGACTTAAAAAAGAAAAGAATAAAATGACTGATATTCTCATGAGCTTCTGAGAAGCTTCCTTTTCCCCTGTATTTGAGTGTACCTGTGTTAGAATGTGTGTCATGTGTGCCAAACTATATACACTGTGATGTAGGAAAATGTATATGATCAAATGTTAGGTAAAGAAAGCATAATGCAATAGTGTATTTACAGTCAAAATCTCAACTAAATAGATGAGGTTACGTATCTTGAAATTATATTGACTACTTTGTTTGTACTATGCTTGATTTACTTAATTTTAAATACTTCCACTTATACATGTCCTCAAATGTTACTCATCATAAAAAAAAAAAGTTAAAGGGGGCTCTTCATGAAGTATGGAGGATTGAAAATAAAATGGCACCTCTATCCCTCCATTCTAATCTTTGGTCCCCAGGGCAGGGCACCCTCAGAGTCCAGACATCTCTCTCCTCAACTGGTAAAAGGCTGAGGAGTTGGGATGAACCCCAAGGCATGAACCACAACAGCAATCTCCCCCGACACGAGCACTCAGTCCTTTTCTAGGGTTCCTTCTCCTTCCTCACAGTCCATCAGAGAAGGGCAAACTCTCTAAGCTCCACCCATGTCATAATGGAAACTGGCTTTTCATTGGTACATTGACTTCTAAGAGCCACTCAGAAAAATAGGAGTTTGATTAATATTATTAGCTCAACTGCTTTATTTTACTCAGGGAGTCAAAGTTTAAATAATACTAGGACTCAAAATATTTTATGTGACCAGGTTATGATAACCAGTACAGAATTATCTCTGACTCATTTTTTTCAAAACAGCACATTCTAAACCAAGCAAATTCAGGGTGACTTTTAATTTTTATCCTGAGAAAAAAAGATAAGTCATCTTTTTTAGAAAATTCCCCCTATGTTACAATTTTCCAGGAGTCCCTTCCTTTGTTTGTGTTGTATCATGAGTATCTCAGCTCTGAATGGATTGCCTTATATGTTCTAGAAATTCCTCAACATTTCTTCTCTGACATTTCTTCTCTTCCTATTGTCATTCCTGTGATAGGTTTGTTTCAGTCATGTATTTTTTCTGTCATTTCAAAGGTAATTTGGGGAGAGAAGAGGTCGGTGCTGATGCCATCTGCTGATTTGGGAGTAGTTGCTCTTTATTTATAGAGAACTCTGGCAGCAGTGAAGAGAATGGATGTAAGACTGAAGACCAGGAAACAGAGGCTACTGGGGTCATCAAGATTAGAAATGGTGGAAGCCAGAATCAGACCCACATCAGTGCGATGGAAAGGAGGGAATATATTGATCCCTTTTTTTTTTTTTAAGAAATTTACTGTGTTGGTGGAAAGACAAAACACAACCTGACTTTCTCAGGCTTTATCAGCCTATTATAGGTCATATAAAGAGCATGCAGAGTAACATCTCAAACTTCACTAGTTTCCCCACCTGTTAAAACAGGACCCCAGCCCTGGATAAGGTACCTGTTTGTTATTTAAGAGGTTGCCTGTTAGACTCCACTGCTCCAATGAACACCTCCAGGGATAAAGTCCTCAAAGAACCACACAGTGGTTTGAAATAATGCCCAAGCTATAATCAAGCTGAAGCCCTTGACAACTAAACCTTTCTTATTGGGTCAAGCTCAGTATCTCCTTTTGCTTCAGATGAGGTCTCACCCAAAAGAACTTCAGTTCTCATGTAAATAGCCCTCTGGTATAATCATATCCACCCCCCAGTCTCCATGGGATTTACATGGACACAACTGAATCCCATTTAAATTCAAACTGTGACCTCCCTGCTCACCACCCCAACGATACCCCAAATAAACATTTAAAATAATAAAGTAGCAATTTGTGAAATTCTAAAAGTATAATAGAGACAACAATTAATTTACGTATTCACAGATAAGAAGATTACTATAGTTAGGGAGAAACTGTCTGACAAATGAGAATCATAATGGATCCTTGAAGGTCTTTGAGTGGCTAGAGACCCAGAGTGGTTAAAAGCAGGAGGAGTTCCAGCAAAATTGATCAGCAGGAAGAAAGCTGTAGCGGCAGGACTGTGTTCACACATCTAATGAATACGTGCACGGCACTATGCCAAAACTTGGGGACATACCGCTGATTAAGGTGGGGCTCTGCCCTCCGGTAGCTTAAAGCCTAGCTTAGATTAAAAGGTCTATACATAGTCTTTACAGCTGTTAAATGCAGCAAAGGCTGTACTCGCCACATTTAACAGAGTGTTAATATTCAAACAGAGGAGGAAGTGACAGAAAGCTTTAAGGAGGAGGTGATATTAGAGTTGGACCTAGAAGAATGGGTAGCATTATGTCAGGTACAAATAGGAAAAAGGGAATCCCAAGCAGAGGAAACAGCACAAGCAAATATATAGGGTGTGTTCCAGAAATCATACCTGTTGCTTAGCTGGACCAGGAACATGGTAGGAGATAGGACAAGAGCATTAGGACAGGCTCAGGCTGTGGAAAAATGTGAATCCCTGGACTGTGGGCATGCCCTTTAGAAAGTGACTTTTTGTATATTACATAGAGTTATTCTGGAAAAGAAACAAAAATCTACTCATTCCTAAGGGATTTTTGTTCACAGGTATTGTATTATTATATACAATATACAAGTTTACATATATAGAAAACCTTACAGAAATACAAATTTCTGGAGTATTGTCAGGAGTGAATTCTATTTTAAATTATTAGCAAACGTTACGCTAATCTAGCATCCCAACAGTGGTCACCCCCCACCAGTTGAGAAGCACTAAAGAAGCTAACAGCCACATAAAATAAAAGCGTAAAAGAAGTAACAAAGCCAGCCTGGTGTTGATGCTTGTATTAGACAGGGTCCAGTCAGGAAACAAATAGACTAGCTATTTTAGTGAAGAGAATTTTACATAAAGAATAGTTAACCAGGCACTGGGGAATTAGAAATGCCAGACAGACAACACTGAGGTAAAACAGAGATGCAACTGCAAGGAGTGGCCATCACCCCTAGGGCAGGGGGACAAAGGGAGGAGGCTGGAAGTATCACAGTATTACAACCCAGAAGCTTGAAGGACGGACCCCACAGAGCTGGCACCCAGACCTCTGAAGACCGGGTGCTGTCTGGCTGAGCCAGAATCTCTGAGGGGGGTGCGCTGAGGCTGCTTTTGAAGGACCCACTATTACTAGATTCAACTGTCACTGCCAGTGTGAAGACCCGTTGCTGTGGTGACACTGACAAGAGCAAGAAGAAGCAAGTCCCGACTTCCGGTCTCTTTTAGACAAAGTGTAACACGGATCCAGTTGGCAAAGGAGAAGTTTGCAGGGACTGAGCCCCAGCATTGCAAGGAGAGCACAGAAAAGCAGTTAAAGCCCAGTGATCATAAAGAAGCCGGTGTTAGACCACATCTTTAGAGGAACCTAATATGCTTAATCTTGCTTCCCCTGCTTGTAGAAAGTTTCCAATGCAATTATATTATTTCACCAAAACGTGCATTTTCCGATGCAAAAACAGCACAAGAAAGGAATTAAAGGACAATTAATTAACCTTATCAGAAATAGAAAAGGGTCCCATTTCGGTTATGAAGGGCATCATCATGTTTTCATCTTTAACATCTGCCTTCGACTTTTCAGTTTAACTCTGTGTCTAGGCTTAGGAAGAACCCAATAATTTAGATTTTCATTAGCATTTGGCTGTTTATGACAATTGCTTTCAAGCTACCAAAAAAATGTTCTTTTTTTTTTATAAATTTATTTTTGGCTGTGTTGGGTCTTCGTTTCTGTGCGAGGGCTTTCTCTAGTTGTGGCAAGCAGGGGCCACTCTTCATCGCGGCAAAAAAATGTTCTTGGTTCTCAAGAATCACCCCACTCCCCAATTAATCTGACAGTCAGGGAGAACTTTGTTCTACCAGGAATGTTCTTTTTCCCACTGAGACACTGAGCACAGCCTAAGAAATGACAGAAGACAGCTAAGGCTCAAAAGATAAATCTTTACCAGCTAATCAATAATAATTGGCTCACTCAGAAATTATCTCTTAACCCCAGGATATTACGTTGATTATTATAAATATCTTCAACTTTCCCACCATCTCTCCTCTCGATTCATCCATCTGTCTAAATTCTGTTGGGTTCATGAATTTTTATTTTAATGATACATGTACTAAGGACTTTTAAACAATCAGAAGCACATAAGTTAACATGAATTTGTTTCAAACAGAAACACTGCCTTTTTACCAGCCTTCTTTATTAATTCCTGACTAGTTCAAGTTAACAACGTTTATGCAAAATACACCTATAGTTCTTTGCACACGTCAAAAAAAATGGGGGGAAGAAAGCATTAAATTAGCATGCCTAAGTATCTAATTTCCAGCCCCACAGAAATGAATAGAAGCAGTTGGAAAATGAGAAGAAAGCAATAACTAAGACATGCAACTCTGAACATTCTCTGTGCTTATTCTCAATCAAAGCTAATAGAAGTAAATACCACACCATACTTTAGCCCCAGTTAAAGGATGACCTGCTTTCTTGGGACCTAAACAGTGCTACGGGTGAGTTCCTCTAAACCTTCAAAGAATAGGCAACTCCTACACTCTATACTAATCTAGAGCATGGAATAATATTTTTTGAAGCTGTTTAAGATAGAATTAAAAAATATAAAACTATAGTACAATCTTATTCATGAATATAAATGCAATTATCCTAAATAAAATGTAAGGAGTTGAATTCAACATTATTATACCAAAAGAGGGGGAAAAAAACCCACCATGATGAAATGGGATACATCTCATGCAGAAAATAATACAATATTGAGAAATCTATTAATATAATTTATTATAACAATAGGTCACATGATCATCTCTAGTGACCAGAATATGTTTACTATAATTCAACGACAACTTTAAATAAAATGCTTAGTGTACTTGAACCAGGAAACCACTTCATTAGCCGGATAAAGACTTCTATTTCAATCAAACAGCTAATATTAAAAGCTGGTGAAATATTACTGGTATTCCTAAAGAGTCAGGAATAAGAACAAAATTAATACCATCATATATTTAACATAGGAGGAATTAATATTGTAAAGAAAGAGAGAAAATTACTATTATACTTCAAATGATTGTCTACTTAGAGGAGAATCGACTACAAAAATAAAAAATTAATTAATTAATTAAGAAAAGGCTGGGGCTTCCCTGGTGGCGCAGTGGTTGGGAGTCTGCCTGCCGATGCAGGGGACACGGGTTCGTGCCCCGGTCCGGGAAGATCCCACATGCCGCGGAGCGGCTGGACCCGTGAGCCGTGGCTGCTGAGCCTGCGCGTTTGGAGCCTGTGCTCCGCGACGGGAGAGGCCACAATAGTGAGAGGCCCGCGTACCGCAAAAAAAAAAAAAAGAAAAAGAAAAAAAAGAAAAGGCTGAACCTGCTTTCATCTCACTGTTAGAGAGACAATGCCTTCTTTTTTCTGATTCACTGTTGGCATGAAAATATCTGACTGCATTTTACCTCTTTATCTTCTCGAGAACTTAAATAAAACGCTCCATCAGCTGAGGCCTCTTTGCGTTATAACATACTCTTTAAGAAATTATTTAATAAACTCTCTGAAAATCTTGATTTACATTTGAAAAAAGGAACTAAGCCATAGCAAAATCTGTTACTGGTAATCACTGGCCAGCTATTGTGAATGAGATGTGGTCTAACCATCATCTGTCATTGTTTTATACCGGCTCTGAGCCTCCAACATAGCTGTCCGCTAGCTCACAGGATAAGCCTTTGCCCTTTCTGTAGATGGAAATCTGCTTCCTTATTATGCTGATTCAGAGGGCTTATTAAATATGACTTATGGCTCTACTCACGTCATAGGCTACACAGTAAGTATAACTTTCATTCTGCCATTAAGAATAGGCAGAAATTTTAATTCAACAAATATTATTGAATATCTATTTTTTGTAGAGACTTATGAGGATGCCATAGGGTGTTGCAAAGGGAAATAAGACTTGCTTCCTGACCTCAAAAGCTTGGCTAGGGAGACACACACGTGCAGAGCTCCCGTGGTGCCTCAGTGGTTAAGAATCAGCCTGACAACGCAGGGGACACGGATTCGAGCCCTGGTCCGGGAAGATCCCACATGCCGCGGAGCAGCTAAGCCCGGGCGCCACAACTACTGAGCCTGAGCTCTAGAACCCGCGTGCCACAACTACTGAGCCCGCATGCCACAACTACTGAAGCCCGCACGCCTAAAGCCCATGCTCTGCAATGAGAAGCCACCGCAATGAGAAGCCGGCGCACCACAACGAAGAGTAGCCCCCTCTCGCCACAACTAGAGAAAGTCCTCACGCAGCAATGAAGACCCAACACAGCCAAAAATAAATAAATAAAATAAATAAATTTATAAAAACAAATTAAAAATAAAATAAAATCCCAGCAAAAATTCCATCTATACATTACTAACAAAGAAGGGAGCACAAAGCCAGCGGATGACATTCATTCATGCGGAGGAGACATTTATGCCTAGCTTTAAAGCACGGGTAGAAAGTAGAGAAGTAATAAAGTAGGGAAATTGAGTAGAGAGGAAGGGATTCAAAGCAGAGGGAACCACATGGGCAGTGTAGCAAGAACACACTGGCAAGTTCAAGGAAGCATTGCTAGTTCAGCTAAGCACAAGACGCATGAAGAGCCAGAAAGGAAAGGAAGGACAGAACTTCAACATACAGGAGCTCTCATGAAGTCCTAAGAGCACAAGTTCCTGAGCCTTGGTTCCCTTGTTTCTTAAATGAAGATAGTAATAGTTACCAAATTAGATTTTCTTAAGGGTTAAAGGAAGCAACGTATATGAAAACACTCTATAGTAGCTTCATAAAATATAATGTATGATTAATCCACAGAGGACTTAAAAGTTACGCAATGACAAAGACTGAAAACTCATGTCCCATTGACTGCTTTTCTTCCCTAGGCATGCAGATGGTTTCTAAAGTAAGAGCATTTCGAATAAAAATCCATATTTTCAGCTTCAATTGAATAATATCAGGATCTGATCTGCTGGCCTCACATACGCATATGGCAATGATGGGCTAAGCTAAGAAGCAGCTGGTCCTTAGAGAGATGATGCACTCTCCAGTCTGCAACACAACATCCACTCCCTATTGCCTTAACCCAGACCACTTCATTGACATCATTGCCCCATCATGGGGTTTGCTGAACTCTGTGCTAAGTGGTCACCAACTTAGCAATGGTTCTATCTGCCTAGCCATCATCACAGACATCATGACAACTCCAGCCACATCCTAAGACACTGATAACCAGCCTAGCAGTGTATTGGGAGCTCCCTCCTCACTAGTGGTTGCAGGTTGGTGGGTCTATAATTTGCTTAAATCTGCGTAGGCAAATACTGCTGGAGATTCATACAACCATGCTGAATGAACTCAGATTTCTGCCCACAAATCTCAAACCGGCTTGAAATTGCCAAAAGTTCTACTGCATTTTCCTAATAATTCACTCTTCTTCTCTCTAAGATCTTTATATCTACCCTCATCTTTCTTTAAATCACCAACCCACCGCTAACCACACCTCGTAATCATCCTCACAATATCACCAGTCTTTCTGCACGTGTTTGACTCTCCTCTGTGTTAGAATAGAAGTGACCCTGCTCCTAAATCCAACCCCACCTCTAAGGCACAATCTCAACCCCTCCAGCCTGCATCTATTCAAAGCAAAAGTTCTTCAGAGAAGCTTCTCCACCTTCTAAACCTCCCATTTTTCCCTCAACCTACTCCAACTAGGAAATATGGCTTTTGTCTCCATCATCCCAATGAAATGACTTCAATTAACAACTATGCTGATGATTTCACCTTGTCAAATTCAATGTTGAATTCCTAGTATTCAACTGACCTGACTTCTCAGCAAGAGTTTACAGAATTGACCACTCCTTTTCTAGGCTTCTCTGATGCCTCATGGATCTTCTATTCTTCTCATTAATTGGCCACTTTCTCTCATTCTCTTTTGCTGGACTCCTGGACCCCTGGACCCCAAAATGGTGGAGGACCCCAGGGCTTGGTTCTCAGGCTGTTTCTCTATATATACTTTCTCCTTTAGTTTCATGGATTCAGATATCATTTATATGCTAATGATCCTCAAATTTATATCACCCTCTCCAGATCTCTCTCCTGACCTCCAGACCCATGTATTCAGCTGCCTGCCCAACATATCCATTTGGAAGCCTAATAAGCATCTAAAACTTACCACAGATAAAACAGAAAAGTTGACTCTCCCACATCAAAATATAGACACAGACCGAGATCTAGAGGCAAATACAGATACAAATACAGATACAGGTAAAGAAATAGATGTAGATAAAGCTGTAGCTAGATACATATTGCCACTACCAAGCCTTCCCCATTCATTTATTAAGCAAATATTTATTGAGCGGCTACCATCTTTTTCAGGCATGTTCTAGGTACCTGAGGTACAAAATAAGGAGAGTTTACACTTTAGTAAATGGTACCAAAATTCACCCAGTTGATGAGGCCAAAAACCAGGATGCATCCTTGATTCTTCTTTTTCCCTTGCACTCCGTGCCCTATCAGCTCTAACCCCAAAACAGCCCAAATCCAACCACATCCCACCAACTCCCTTGCCACCACCAAAATCCAAGCCATCACACTCTCTATCTGGATTTCCATAGTAAGTGGTCTTCCTGACTTCACTCTTCCCCTTACTCTCCATCCACTACACAGAAGCACCAGCGACCTTTCTAAACCAGATCATATTGCTTCCAAAGATCTAAGCCTCCAAAGGTCTTGCATCACTTCTAAGAGAAAATACAAACTCTTGACCCTGTCCACAGAGCTCTGTATGATCTGACCTCTGCTTCCTCAGATGAGGAAACTTAAAAAGAGATTAAGAAACTGACTGCATTGCTAGTAAATTGTAGAGCTAGGCAGTTTGACCCTAAAGCCAATGCTCTTTATTGTACACTATATTGTCTCCCTGAGTACCTTTTGCTATTGGTCTGCATCTGCCCTATGTAAAAAGTCCATTATGTGTGACCACTTATCTTGAATGGCCTTCTATTGTGGAGCCTTGTTCCCTCTGGCCCTGAACTATGTCCTTTTAGAGCACAACCCTCACCCCTAGCTCCAGTTTCAGCCAGCTTTCTTTTCCCAAGGCTGCATCTGGCTCTGGTATCTTTCACAGCTAACTCAGATGCACCTCAATCTTAGCCTCAGAGACTCAGATACCAACCCATCAGGTACTAATAATCACTGCATTCTAGAAACTTCAGTTTCTAGTGTTGATGACTGATTCTTTCTGTATTTTTCATTTAGATTCCAAAGAGAAGAATCTGATACACCCAGTTCACCTTTTTCTACCAGTTCAATACAGAGGTTGCTAACCAGCTATGAAGTGGCTCTTGGATCAGATGCCTTGAAGTCCTCTGCATCCAGCCAACAGAAGGAGAAAAGAGAGTGTGGAGAATTCACATGCACTTCATCAGTCTTGGCCCAGAAGTAACATACATCAGTTCCACTGGCAAGAACCAGTCACGTGGAAATATATAGATGCAAGAAAGGCTGGGAAGTGTAGTCCCTGGATGAATAACAATAACCCAGAGTCAATCCTATACTATGAATGAGAAGGATAACTTTGGGTAAAAAGCTGGTTATATCTGTCATACCCTACTGTTAGACATTTAGGTTTTTTCCCAGTTTCTATATTCATAGATAAAAATAAAATAAGAATTCTTTTTTTTTGGGGGGGGGTACGCGGGCCTCTCACTGTTGTGGCCTTTCCCGTTGCAGAGCACAGGCTCCGGATGCACAGGCTCAGCGGTCATGGCCCACAGGCCCAGCCGCTCCACGGCATGTGGGATCCTCTCGGACGGGGGCACGAACCCAGGTCACCTGCATCGGCAGGCGGACTCTCAACCACTGCGCCACCAGGGAAGCCCTAGAAACTGTTTTAAGTTTTATGTTATGGAAGGGATAATACCAGTTCTTCAAAATCACTTTGCATTTAATTATGCTAGTTGTCAAAGGAAGCAGGTAAAAGCACTTAATCTTTAAACCTGACCATGCGTTTAAATTCATGCACTGCCTAACCCAGAAACTTTTGCTAGTGTTTCCTTTAGAAAATAGACTGCTCTAGCTCTTTATTCCAAAGGAAGTGAAAATTATTTCTGGCTTACTTAACAAATGCAATTAGAGTATTTCAGGCTGAACAACCTGATTCAGATACATGATCTGCAATCTATGTAGAGATGCACCAATCATTTTTGATATTCAGCCAAAAATCTGCTTGTTGGCCTCAGCTCTGGCTGCAGGCTTTGGAAGTTTGAAGAGCCAAATGCCCACTTGAGCATCATTTCAATTATCCCTGAATTTGTGCCTGGTCAATGATCACAAGATGACATAGGTAAATATATCTAATCATCATGACAACATCAATAACAGC
This sequence comes from Pseudorca crassidens, assembly GCF_039906515.1. Taxonomy (NCBI): domain Eukaryota; kingdom Metazoa; phylum Chordata; class Mammalia; order Artiodactyla; family Delphinidae; genus Pseudorca; species Pseudorca crassidens. The sequence goes on from NC_090308.1 coordinate 57,427,547, forward strand.
TACAAGGCATGTCATTCTGATTTATCATTATTATCTGTATATTTACTTTCAAGTATAGATAAGCTTTTTAGATATAAATCAAAGTGAAAATATCTTGTATGATTTATATTTTGAAATTCAAGCTAGTTGAATCAAAAATGTATATTGCTGTAAAAATAAAATCCTGCAATAATTAATGAAAACTGAGTAGGCTGTTAATCTTATGCATAAAAATCATTAAAACTATTCAAATATCAAAATTGATAAGGAAATTGATTTATAGTTAATGTAAATATTAAGAAAGCATATTAACTAAATAATTTAGTAAGAATATGATATCTTTTCTGAGCTAACAAATATTCATAAAACTTAAATAATAATGAATGCCTGAATAGTAGATATAAGATATAATCTAATCATTTAGTATATCAGCATGAATAACATGAAACATGCATTTTAAGAAAGATACTAAATCTATACTTTTTAAAATGTTACTTAACTCATGAGTCTCTTAACAAAAAGTGCTTTTTAGAATTCCTCACATCTTGTAAAAATAAACTTGGAGCAGAACAACTTTGTTACCTCAAAATTTTATGAGGAGAAAAAACTGCAAAGTCATGTATGACAACATCCAGACTAATTATGTTTGGTCCAGACATCATAAAGACTATAAAGAACATGAAGAAAAAAGGAAAGGAAAGAAAGTACTACAGAAAAATGGGATTATAAAATTCTTTCTTCTCTTCTACCAGCCTCATTTGGATGACAGTCTATTTACATATTACAAAAAGCAATTTTTGCAGAAGCAATTTAACAGCAGATAAATGGCTATCCTGCATGTTAATGTCAAAGATTTTAATTTTCATTACCAAAGTTCTTTTTTTTTTTTTTTTTTTTTTTGCGGTACGCGAGCCTCTCACTGTTGTGGCCTCTCCCATTGTGGAGCACAGGCTCCGGATGCACAGGCTCAGCGGCCATGGCTCACCGGCCCAGCCGCTCCGCGGCATGTGGGATCTTCCCAGACCGGGACACGAACCCATGTCCCCTGCATCGGCAGGCGGACCCTCAACCACTGTGCCACCAGGGAAGCCCTAACAAAGTTCTTAATAATAAAATTTTAATAGTAAGTATATTCATTAAGAAATTTCAGAATTATTTTTGCATCCCAGAAGTTCATTCTGTTTGGCTTCAACCAAATATTACTTTCACACTCAGCTATTGGACATTGTGAACTATGCAACTACTTCCACCAGAGAAATAAATAAGTCCTAAAGAAGAAAGTCGCATGGGAAATATTCTCTTTCTTTGTATGCCAACCTGGCTTCTAGACCCTACTATGGAGTACCTTAGAATAACTGAGTAAGGAAAAAGCTACATTGTAGATAAAGCTTCATAAGAACATTTATTTCTCCTCTTCCTTGCAAGTCCTTAGGCAGAGAGGTAGAAATTTGCCAATCTCAGCTTCCCTCAGGGTTGGAAAGTATTTTATCACTGATTAGACCCTTGATAAAGACTTTCCATAAGAGAAAAGAGAAAGCTTCTTCAGAGTGACATCAACAAGATAGCAGAATAGGAGGTATCAGAGCTCTTTCCCTGATAGAAACATCAATTTAAACCACCACCCATACTCAAAAACACCTTCACAAGAGGTGGGGAATCCAGGTGAGAGACTACACACCTGGATAGAGCACAGAAATAGGAAAAGACACATTGAAGAGGATAGGAAGGGCAGTGCCACATTACCCGTGTCACCTTTCCTCCAAGCCTGCACAGTGCAGCACAGAAAGAGGCACTCTCCAGCAGGAGGAAGAAGAGTGAAGTGAGCACCCAATTTTGCTGCAGATCCTAGCTCTAGGCCCTCCCCAGTGAATCCCAGTGGCTCCAGAACCCAGGCCACCAGCCCACCCCAGCTCTAAGCCATCCCCTGTGGACCCAGACTCCAGGAATGCCCTAATATCAGGCCAGCCCCCATGTCCCCAGGCTCCAGGCCAGCCCCTCCACACAAGCTCTAGGCCTGTTCCCTTGGGCCCAGGCACCAGCCCTGACCCTGTGGACCCAGGCTCCAGGCCAATCTTGGTGGACCTTGGCATCAAGCTGGCCCCCACAGACTCAGGACCAGGCCTTGTGCACCCAGGCTTCATTTTGGTTAAAAGTTCTATGACTCAGAAAAAAATAATCAGGGTGTCTTCACCTCATTGATTTCATAAGACCGCCCGTCGTGCCATTTGTTCAACTCTAAGGAACCAAAGCTACCTCTTGGCACCCTCCCAAAACCCTGCAGGTCTTCAAGATCACCCAGAACAACACCATGAGGATCTCCTTTGCCAAGAAGTAGCACCCTTCTCCCCATGCTGGCCCCTCCCCCATTCTAGGGCGGCCCCTCCCCATCTTGGTTGCAGAGATCTGCAGAGGGTCCCCCTGGAGGCTTCGGCTGAGTATTGATCAGCCTAGGTGTGGGAAGAAACTCCCAGAAGCCAGGAAACAACCACTCAAAAGGAGGAGGCAGAATAATTCCCTGAGCTTACACGGACCGGAAATAGATCATGCGCTCTCCCCTTCCCCACCTCCACCTCCAGCCAGAGTGGACAGACCTCCTATACACGGGCATCAGGTGAAGTCCTCCAACAGGTATTACCTCAGTAGTGGGGCCCAATTAGCCTTTGACTAAAGACTGTTCTAGACTAGCCTAATAAACCTTAAAGACCAGGTTCTAAAAGATGTAATGGTTTCCAAGTAATTTAACTGCATCTCAGAACAAAGCCCAAAAATATTCAAAGTGATGCAAAAACCCTCAGCACCCCCAAACACTTCATTTACTATGTCTGGTAAGCAGTCAAAATTGCCAACATAGAAGTAAAAATCACTCAGATGTAATAAAATGACCATGAATACCAGTAGGTCCTAAAGAAAACTTACCCAGAAAATTACCCAAGGAAGAAACAAGATCAGAGATCACATGCGAGGGAAAGGTGAGTCATCAGGAACAAAGTATTCTTTCTTGGGACTTGTGGCCGGAGCCTGTCACAAGAGAGAAGATTCAGCTGTGCCTGAGAAGGGACAGAGGACCAACTTTCTCAGGATGAACCAGGAAATTCTCTGGGTGGTATTTAACTAAGAAATGATGATGGCAGTTCAGTAGTTAACTGACTGACAATGTAAAGGAAGGGAAGGAAAAGAAACAAAGAAGAAAATAAATGTCAATGAACAGGTTGGGAAAACTGATTTGTTTAAGGGACAGGAAGTTAGAGTTGAGATCACTGTCATAATACAGTTGATGTGTCCCCTCAGTATGCAAGCATCTGTTTCTTGGTTCTGTTCCCTTTTTCTTGGTTTAACTGAGACTCTCCAGGGGAGGGTGCTCAGGGTTTCTGCTGCAGGCAGAGACTTTCAGTAACTAATTGACAAGAAGAACCTTCGAGAGAGGAGTTAATAGGAAAGGAGTGGAGGAGTCAGGACAGAACAGATGTTTCATTCTCACTACAGTTTTCCTCTTACAACTATAGAAACTTCCAGACTCCAAAAGAGAGAATTCTTGCGGTATATCAACAATTCAACAACACCTTCATAGTCTCCCTGAATAGAATACTTTTATGTGTGGGTAGAAACTCCTTGTAAGACATGGACGTCTTTTCATTCACACTCAGCCTAGCTTTGCTTTCATTTACTACCAGTGTGACATGGGAGGAAAAACTTATTATTAAATCCAAAAGGATATTGTAACTATAAATATTAAAGAAAAAAACAGGATACTCCTAGATTTCCAGAAGTTAACATAGATAGACATAACAAGTGGGCTGGGTGGTGAGACAGGCTAGATTCAATTGAGACTATAACATTTAATATCAAATTGGTCATAAAGTGTTTTTTAAAAGCCTTCAAAGATGGGATTACAGGGGTAGATTAAAAGGTTGATAAACGTCAGTGGTATGCTCTGCTGGGGAGTTTTGTCAAGCAGGTATGCCAAAAGTCATTGGCTCACAGCCCGAAATACTGTATCACCATCCCCAACCGTTACTTTTTGAGGACAGAAACTTGTTTATCTAGCCCTGCTTCCTATTTATGTTATGTTAGTATCTAAAACTGCAATTTCTGCTGCTTTTATTTTACATCATCTGCAATTGTAGAATGAAAGTAATTATCACCCCTAAGGCCCAGTTATTTGCTAACATTTCAAAGCAGTTTTGCATAGTTCAATTAAAAAATCCTTCAGTAAAATTACCAAGCCTTATCTCTCCAGCTATTTGATTTCTCCTCAACTGCATAATATTTACCTATGATAACACCTGTAAAATGAAACAAGAAGGGGCAGGTTGTCCTGTCAGCGACACACAGAGTGGTTGATTGGAGTGTACGAATTAGTCTATTATCCTGCTATCTGTTCTTGTACCAACAGTGATAGATAGGGCTACATAGAAACTGGTTTTGCTCTTATGGGGGTTAACTGAGGGACTGAGCTGTACTTCAACATTGTATAAGGGGCACCCCATGGAACTTTTATCTTATAGGGCTAGCTGTTCAATTCAATGTCATATTTACTGAACTCCTGCATGGTGCCTGGTCCTAGGGAAGAAAGGTTGGGTGGACACAGTCTCTGCCCTCAAGAGGCTGTCAGTTTCATAGGGTGGACATTGAGTAAGGAAACCATTACAATGCAAGATATGTACATTTTTCTTATATATATATTTATTTATTTGGCTGCGTCAGGTCTTAGTTGTGGCACAAGGGATCTTCCTTGCAGCACGCGGGAACTTTCGTTGCGGCGCACAGGCTTCTCTCTAGTTGTGGCACATGGGCCCTAGAGCACGCGGGCTTAGTTGCCCCGTGGCACGTGGGATCTTAGTTCCCAGACCAGGGATCAAACCCGTGTACCCTGCATTGGAAGACGGATTCTTAACCACTGGACCACCCAGCGAAGTCCCCACAATACATGTAAAATTATAAAATGATGTACAAGCTTGGAGCCAGCAGAGGTGAGAGGCTTATGACTCCACCTGAGAGAGGGAAAGAATTTCAGAGGAGATTGAGTTGAGTCCTGAAACTTCTAAAAGAAGTTGCAAAATTGATAAGTGTGGACAGGGTTCAGATTCCAGGCGAAGAGAACAGGATGTGTAAAAGCCCAAAGGTGTGAAAAAACCCAGCCTGTTCAGGGGTCTACAAATACTCACATACTGATGAGACTATGATGGGGAGGCTGCCCAGGAAAGGGAAGGGTGGAAAGAAAATGAAATGAAAGGTGGGCTTTAACAGGTCAAGACAAGCTAAGCACGAAAAGCCTTGACTACCAAGATGCAGAACTTCCCTTCATCAGAGTAGTTATGGGACACCACTAAGGATTTTATGCAGGGGAGTGACATGATTGGATTTGCATTTTTAGAGACAATTCTAGCAACAGTGTGGAGGGAGATCTGGAGACAGGGCCAGACCAGGGGCTAAATGCAATAATTCAGGAGAGAGGCTGAGGACCTGAACTAAGGCAATGGCAGTAGAAGGGAATAGGAAAGAGTGGATGGAGAGATCTTCAGGGGCTAGAATCAAAATTATTTGGCAACTGGTTGGACACTGGGGGTCAGGGAAAAGAATCAATGACAATATCCAGGCTTCCAGCTTGGGTGAGTCTGGAGGGGATGGTGGTACCAGCCAACAGGTTGACAAGAAACAGGATGTATCCATCAGGCTGCACACTGGACAACCAGGTGGGAATGCTGGTTTGGCAGTCGATAGAGGGCTCCAAAGCTCCGAGACGATGTCAGAACTACAAATGTAAATCTGGAAGTCTATATTATAGGAGAGAGTTAGAAGCATTAGGAGTAAAGGCACATAGGAAGAGGAACTGGAAACAGAGACAGTCAATAACAGGGTTCTCCCTGAGAACCTCAACATTAATATACATGAACAAAGGAAGAGGAACTAAGACAGAGGTTCATACCCTTAGCTCCCAAGGATGTATTTCATTAGGCAGCATACAATAAAATTGTATGCATAAAAATGTATATTTATATGCATGCATGTATATTTGTGAATTCATACACGTAATCAAATTCTCAAAATGTGGTATTTGATTCCCCCCCAAAAATTAAGAGCTGCCCATTAAGAAGATTCAGTCATAACAGGAGACTCAGGAGAGAGTAGTAAGCATCATGGTAGTGAATGAAGTTCCACAATTTTTCCCTCAAAAAATAATGTTAGGAGATAATTAAACTGCAATTCCTCCAATGGAAAAACTTTAGAGCAAGGAGATAACAAAGGAAAAGAAAAAGGGCACAGCAGCTTCCTACCATTGCATCCACTTTCTGTCCACCCTATTTCACGTTCATATATAATTAGAAAAGGAAAATGCGATTGCCCAGTGCACACCTGGACTGAGTCTGAGTAAAATGGAAAACTCATGAACACAGGTTGGGTCGCCTTTAAAAATGAAGACAGTATTTTTTAAACTAGAAAATTTTGCAGTTGCTACAAACTGACTAAATTGTACTCACGAACCCCCCAATTCTATACACTATCTAAACTGCCTAAAGGGTTATTAATTTTTTTCCTTCTCTGGACCACCCTAGGGGTCTCTTACTCTCCTTACATAACTGAAACCAGGTCACCTCCTGGCTTTCAGTCGTCAGCTTGTTCTTTTTAACAGAGATCAAAATACAAAGCACATTTTTTTCCTTATATTTTATTTCATCTTCATTTTATTGGTGTAGTTGAACAAGAAAGAAAAAATAATTGGTGTTTAGGATTTTACGTGGAGAAGCATCTGGAGCAGGACAGGATTCAGGGGTTCAGAAATTCGTGAATCTCCGACCTAGCCATCTGTCTGTCCATCTATAACTCTCTACCCTTCTACTCAGATTACTCCTGAACTATTTCTTTCCTCATAGCACTCCCACTAGAATCTAAACTCTATGAAGAGAGAGGTTTTTGTGTATTTTGTTCACTGTTTACTCCTAGCCACTAGAACAGTACTTGGTACATAGTAGATGCTCAATAACATATGTTGAATAAGTAAATGAATAATTTTAGGATGTCATCAGAAGGAAATTTATCCCTAAGAAAAATTACTGCCATGGTAATACCTCATGACCACGGATTTCTTTGAAATTTTGCTTTGCGTTCTTGTCTTGCATGGGAATTTTTATCCCATTCAAATTTTTCTCTTGGATTTCGAGTTGCCACAGCCTAGCCCACTGGGCTGCCCAGGCATAGGCCATGTTACAGGGTTGGAGATGTTGCCCATTTATGGACAAAGCAATCTCAAAAGCTTTTTGCACAAGAAGCACAGGCATCCTACCCCTTTTGATTCAGATGCCTCTCTGGCCTATGGGAGCTATAGGCAGGGGTCCACTTCTAGCTGCAACCCAGGTAATGTGGCATAACGATTTCAGCTCCAGTTTTCCAATTGGGAATGAGGTCCAGTTCTCAGCTCTGTTAGCCTGAGAAAGCTTGGACTGCATTCTCCTCTTGTCCTCCTCTTGTTTTTAAGCCTGTATATGTACTTTGTAATTTTTAAAGTATCTTTTTCAACTATTCCTATGTCTGTGGAATAAAGACGATTATGCAATACACCATCTTGATTGAAAGTCACCATAATTTTTCAAAGCTCAAAAACTTGGGGAAGTAGTGGATTTTCTTTTCTCTTTGAAATTCCTTAATGGAAGATACGTACCTATATTAGCTCCTTTTTAAGAGGTAGATTTTTTTTTCAGAAAAACCATAATTAGTGGATTCTTGTAATGGTGAACTTTCTTTGCATTCCTGGAATTAACTGTATTGATCACTACAGTGACAAATACTTATGTAACATGATGTGCCAGCGCTTCACAAAGGTTAACTCATTTAATGATTTTGGTAGGTTGTTTTCAAAGATAGCTGCAACCATTCCTCCCATCCCTATATGTACACATGTACACCACTTACAAGGCAATACTATCATCCTTCCTATTAAGAGGGAGTCTCTTTCTCCATCCCTTGAAACTGGGCCACCTTCTGACTTGCTTTGACCAACCAAATGCAGCAGGACATTGTGTGACTTCCAAATCTAGGCCTCCAGAGGTTTTGCAGTTTCTGTTCTCACCCTCTTGCTGCCCCCTTAAGAGTGAGAAACTGCATGGAGAGAGAGACCCAGCCAACAGCCCGCCAGCACCAACCGCCAGACATGTGATGGAAAGCACCTTGGGCCACCAGCCCCGGCGAGCCACCAGAAGCCTGCAGCCACATGAGTGACCACAGCCAGACTAGCAAGAGAACTGCCTCGTTGATCCTGGCACAAATGCCAATCCACAGAATTAATAGCTTGTTAGTGACTGTTAATTAACTTTGGGGTGGTATGTTGTGAAATATTAGATAACAGATAGAATTACTTATTATTATTTAAATACTACTATCAATACATTCCATACGTCATTTTTTTTTAATTTTAGGACTATGTTCCTAAATGAAAGTGGCCCAGAGTTTTCTTTCTTGTGGTATACCTTTGTTTAGTTTAATATTACAGTTTAATCGGCGAGCTTATTTCCATCTTCTATGCTATGAAACTATTTAAATAGCATAGAATTATCTATTCCTTAATGATTTGTTAGAACTTACCCACAAAATTATCTTTGCCTGGTGGCTTCATTCACCATACGTATTTTACTAACTTTTCAAATTATTTTCAGTTTATTCTTTGTCTATCAAGCTATTCATTTTATATATCTAAAAACATGTTCCATTTTTTAGCCTGTTAAAATACTGCAAATATTGATATTTTTCATTTATACAGACAGTTAACAATGATAAGCTAAAGCTATGACATTTCTCTTGTTATCAATTGCCTTACTGCAGACTAAAGGAATTTAAGCAACAGTTAATATTCGAATAACTTCATAGATAATGAGAGCTAATCAAGGTCTGTGCTATGCCATTTAAAAATCTACCAGTAGGTGGAGCTCTAACATTAAATCATATAATCTTTAACGGCATGTACCTCTTTTTGTTCCTTGCACTAATCTCAATTTCCATGTTATAAAAAACAAACTATATTTATCCTAAAATCAAAAATGAAATCAAGGTGACATTTTATAATAATTTTTGGAAGTATACTGTACAAGTAGACATTAAAATGTAGTTTTTAGAAAAATAAATACCTACCAAAGAGTCACCTACATGAATAAAAGGGAAACAAATCACCAAAAACTATTCATTACATTTATGTATTTGAAACAAGTTAAATATCTAAAAATAAAAAGGTAGTTAAATAAATTATAATACATTCATATAGTAGAATAACATAAAGACATTAAAAAGTATTTATTTGAAGATTTTTTAATGATATGGGAAAATGCTCAAGGAAAAAAATAAAATACAAAATTAATTTTACCTAATTTTTTAAAAAAATTACACATGTGCACGGAAAAAGAACCTGGAAAGATATCAACATGTTGACATTGATTGTCTCTGGATAGTGAGATACAGGTGGTTTTCATCATTTTTTTACACTTCTTTTTATGTCCCAATTCCCTACAAGGAGACTTATTTGCTTTCATAATGAAAAGAAAAAAATGTATTTAGAAAGTTATTGGCATTCCTGTTACAGAGTTATATTTCATTAGGAATAAATAAATATCAGATTAAATGATATAGGCAATGACCTTCTTACTTAAAATCCCTGCTCTGGGATTTGTTTTTTCATGGCACTGTAAAAATTCAAGCTTTAACATCTCCCCATTTCCCCCTTAATTTCAGTTATGCACGATGAATAAGTTCTGGAGATCTAATGCACATCAATATGACTATAATTAATCATACTGTACTGTATACTTGAAATTTCCTAAGAATGTAGATCTTAAGTATTCTCGCCCCCCCCCCACACACACACACACAGAGATGATAGATATGTTCATTAGCTTGATTGTGGTGATTATTTCATAGTGTATACATATATCAACATCAAGTTTTACATCTTAAATACACATAATTTTTATTCGTCATTTATACCTCAATAAAGTTAGAAAAAAATTCAAACTTCAAAAGGGGGAGAAAAAAAGAGACCAACAGAAGAGACCAAAAGGGTTAGGGTTTAAGAAAAGGTACAGACAGGGGAAACAACCTAAGTATCTGCCAATGGATGAATGAATAAAGAAAATGTGATATACAGACACACACACAACACACACACAAAATGGAATATCATTCAGGCTTAGAAAAGAAGGAAATTCTGCCATTTGCTACAACACAGATGAAACTTGAGGTCATTATTTAAGTAAACTAAGTCAGAAAGAAAAAGACAAACACTGTATAATCTCACTTTTATGTGGAATCTAAAAACAAAAACAAAAAAATTGAACTCATAGAAACAATAGATTGGTGGTTGCCAGTGGTGAGGGTGGGGCGGAAACAGGTGAAGGTGGCCAAAGGTCCCTACCCTTCCAGGTAAACTTCCAGCTCTGAAATGAATGAATTCCTGGGATATAATACATTGCTGACTACAGTTAACAATACTGTATTTTATGTACTTGAAAGTTGCTAAAAGATCTTAAATGTTCTCAACACACACACACACAAAAATGGTAACTATGTGAAGTGATGGGTGTAACTACATTGTGGTAATCATTTTGCAACGCATACGTACATCAAATCATTATGTTGCACACCTTAAACTTCCACAATGTTATATATCAATTCTGTCTCAGTAAATCTGGGGAAAAAACAAATTTAAAAGAAAAGGGATGGACATTCTTTACTGTGGCTGGAGGTTCACTAAGGGAAAGGTGCTAAGTAATCCCTCCTTCTTTCCTCCTTTAGTGCAATTCACTTGTCCCTAGAATGCATGAGTGGGTTCATATGTACACACAGCCTTAATGATGGGAGGAGATTCTCCAGGTTCCTCTGGGGGGGTGGGGGGAGGAGGAGCTCTATAACCTGAGCTACCAGGGCTGTGATTGGCTCCAGGGGGGACCCTAGCACCTCCAGATCACAGAATCTGTCTGTGGGCTGCTACAACCTTTCAGCAGCTGGTCAAGCTGGATTGAAAAGATCAAGATGGGGGTATAGCTCAGTGGTAGAGCATCTGACTGCAGATCAAGATTACTGAGGATATTTTTATCACTGACACTTGTGTTAAAAGACATGTTGTTATTTACAAGGCCTTGGTCAGAAATCACTGCATTTCTGTTTTATCCTTTGCCACTTTGATGCATACACTCTGATTTCTTTTGAAAGCAGGGATATGCAGATATCCTGGGGCCTGCTCTCTGAGCTGGTGGGGGAAAAATGAGGACATCACAGAGCACACACTAATTCTCAGAAAAGAAGAAAAGCCTGAAAGGATGAGAATGCACAAAGGACAATCACTCCACCTGGCAACTTTTAGTGGGAAGGTGGCCACGGTCATCAACATGTTGCTTCTAGTTTTATATTTTTAGTCACCTTTTTTGGAAGTATAATGGATGTGGAATAAAATTCATTCATTTTTAAGGGTACATTTGATGAGTTCTGACAGATGTATACAGCTGTATAACAACCACCACCACACACAATCAGGTAATAGAACATTTCCATCATTCCCGAAGTTTCCTCATGACACGTGGCAGTCCCCTTCCCCTGTACTTTACATTTCAGATGGATACAATGACAATATGTCCCAAACAAGAAGCTGTGACCATGGTTGACAGGTACAAAGGTACTCATAGGAATAATATGGTATTTGAACTTAAGACTGCCCCAAAAAACCTGGGCCACCAGTTTCCATATGGATGGAGACTAAGTGATTTCAAGTTTTGGAAAAGTAGAGACAAAGGAAACAGCAGAAGACAGTGAAAAATTGGACAATATAGAGGAGATGGGAACAGAGAGGAAACGTGAATAAAAAAGAGATTGGAAATGATGGTGGTAAGAACAAGAGAAGAGTAGACCAGAACACAAGTATGTATTTTTAATTGCTTATTTCTATACTTTCTAAAATACTGAGGTTGGTAAGGGGGAAACCATTGAAGATAGAATGAAAAACTCTATTAGGGGTTAGAAGGAAGAAAAATGTAGGGGGAATCCAGAATTTCTCAGTTGTTTTCATTTAAACCCCGAGCTAGTCTATTTCCCAGGCACATCTAGCCGGGCCACGTTTTGAAATAGTCACCATTTACCTTGCAGCCCTGAAGCCAGTGGTTCTCATTCTTTGCTGTATAAGTGTGTGTCCCTGGTAAACTTTCAAATACCAGGGTTTTAATCAGCACACTCAAGAGGACAGATCTGCCCTCTCTGTGTTGACTGCAGGCTCCGTGGACCCACAGCAGGTGGAGGGAATTGTTTGAGTATGACAGTCCAGACCCCAGGTTCCTGCATCCTTCAGGGGTAAAGGAGTTCTTTCTTTAGCACCTGCATGGCTCAAAGTGCGCGTCCCACCTCCAACTCAGGGCGAACGGCAGGCTGCTGCATCTACTCAGCTCTGCCTTCGTCTGGGAAGCAGCAACATAAATTGCAACCGAAATTAATTTTGCAAACTGACCAACATTTGTTCCCTTGCCTGTAAAGGGTCTGCGGTACAAGAGGGTCCCTCGGCAGGCTGAGTGACTCCCCACTTCTGTTGATGCCATTCTCCCCACGTTGGCCATCTCACTTCTCTCACTTTGGCATGAAATTTCTAGGCTGCACAAGATCCCTGGGGCTGTGTTCCACCTCCACGCTTTCCTTGCCCTGGACTTTCCTGATTCCATTTGTCAGCCTGACTCACATCCCATTCCTGGCCCGGCTCTTACGCTAGAAAATCAGGCAGCTAATGGGTGTTAAGGTGTTTTCGGCTGGAGTAGTGGATTTTCCTACCAGGTGACATGTTTGCATTTGAACAGGGACTCTTTCGAGTGCCTGAGATTCTCTTAAAGCAGTGGTGCTCGCCCAGGGTGATTTTCCTGCTGGGGGATATTTAACAATGTGTGGAGATAGGATTGTTCACAGCTGGTGGGATGGGGACCTGCTGCTGGCATCCAGCAGGTAGAGGCCAAGGGTGCTGCTAAACACCTCACCATGCACAGAACAGTCCCCACAACAAAGAAGGATCCAGCCCAGGTTGTCTGTCATGAGGAGACCGAGAAACCCTGCCTTGAAGGAACGGCTCCACCAGTGGAGATAGAAGACTGTGTCAGGCGGGCAAAAGGAGGTATTATGAGACAGTTGAGGTTTGTGGCATCCTCCAGCTCACACTTATCTAGGCCTATTGTAACTCCCGGCAATAAGGGCACAGCCTAGACTCTGCCATGGTCGCTTTTTAGTAAGGTTCCTTAAAAAACTAAAAATAGAATTACCATATGACCCAGCAATCCCACTACTGGGCACATACCCTGAGAAAACCATAATTTAAAAAGAGTCATGTACCAACATGTTCATTGCAGCTCTATTTACAATAGCCAGGACATGGAAGCAACCTAGGTGTCCATCAACAGATGAATGGATAAACAAGATGTGGCACGTATATACAATGGAGCATTACTCAGCCATAAAAAGAAATGAAATTTGAGTTATTTGTAGTGAGGTGGATGGACCTAGAGTCTGTCATACAGAGTGAAGTAAGTCAGAAAGAGAAAAACAAACACCGTATGCTAACACATATATATGGAATCTAAGAAAAAAAAAAGGTCATGAAGAACCTAGGGGTAAGACGGGGAAGAAAGACACAGACCTACTAGAGCATGGACTTGAGGATATGGGGAGGGAGAGGGGTAGGCTGTGACGAGGTAAGAGAGTGGCATGGACATATATACACTACCAAGCGTAAAGTGGATAGCTAGTGGGAAGCAGCCACGTAGCACAGGGAGATCAGCTCGGTGCTTTGTGACCACCTAGATGGGTGGGATAGGGAGGGTGGAAGGGAGGGAGACGCAAGAGGGAAGAAATATGGGAACATGTGTATATGTATAACTGATTCACTTTGTTATAAAGCAGAAACTAACACACCGTTGTAAAGCAATTATACTCCAATAAAGATGTTAAAAAAAAAGAAAAAGCAGCCTTCAAGTTACCTGAGAGCATACCTTCCAGTCCCACCCTCTCACCGAACACAGGAGTTTCCCCAGACATTAACAGTATCACGACACAGCTGCTTCTAAAAATGCTTCTCCTCAGAAACACAGCAACACAAACCCATGTCCAGCTCACGTTTGGACACAGGATGGACGCTGCCTATTAATTGGGCTCTTTTTCTGAGTTGCTGTTTTTCTGAGCATGTGATCCAATGCACACTAAACCCATCTGCGTCACAAGGAATATTGTGAAGTGTTTCTATTCAACGAACAGAAAAGGCATAATATTCCAATATCCTTAATAGATTTGGCCTTAAAGCTGGAAAATGATGTATTTTGCAAATATATTCCCACTAAAACTGAGGACCGTTAAGTCATTTCTTGACCCAGACCTGATGAGGCACATTTACACTTCAAACCTGTGGTGAAAAACCCACAGAGCCATTTGATGTTTACATGAAAACGGACTTCAAAGACTACCCTGTGTTCCTGTTCATTCTACGGGTGCAGCTTTCCAGCAGAACGTGATTATACCCCTGATTACTTATGCCTATTGTCATGGCAGTTTCATCTAAAGCTCTTTTAGAATTTAATAATTGCCTTTTGTTAACCAGGATAATAGTGCAGAGGGCTTGCAGCACACGTGAAACAACCGTGCACAATACCCGCAAGTAAGTGGCCGGGGTGATCGAAAAACAGACGAAATCCACTGGACTTTTGTTATGAAATAAACTCTGAATGGAAGAATAAAATATCATCAATGGCTGAATGTGTATTGTTACTTTGAAGCTTTTCCCAGCTACCACCATCATCAGATCAGAGTGAGTGGAAGCTAACACCCACTACTTTAAATAATTATTGGATTATTTTTTCTCATTATTTATCATTCAGCCTGTTGTGAACACCACCTCACTTGATGTTATAATTAGTTCTCTGAGAAACCTTTTGCAAAATAAATGGTTCCACTTTTGTAGTAATAGAGGTATGAAAATGGGGTACGTAAGGCAGGGGAAACAATGTGGTCTCCATTTCATGTGCCAGGAAATGAAGCTGTGTTTGAACACTGATCATGGACTCAGTAAATCATGTTTCTCACATTTGTTTGGAAATTATGAAATTCATCATATATACATGCACAGAACATTATCACCAGAGATGTTTACTACCATTTTAGATTTAGATTGCCATTAAGGATTCAATTATAAATATCACAAATGCTAATTGAGATGAGCACATACAAGCAAATAAACCTACCTCCTCGTGGTCACGATAGATCGATTTTTGAGAAAACTATTTCTGAAGGAGAGATGGGGAAGAAAACCAAGTCACCAGTTACCAATGTTACTGGATAAAATATTAACACTAGGAGAGGCTCTAGAAACTATATTTTAGCAGCTCATTTAACCTAAACCCCAGAGAGATTAAGCAATTTTCTTAATGTCACACAGTTAGTTAGGAGCAGAAATTTGTTTCCAAACACTAAAGAGGGATAAGTTGAACTTCTAGCAAACTGGTGTTAAAGAACTTTGAACACTTCAAGGACAAAGATCACAAAGACATACAAGACAAACTCAAATTTATCAGTTTTTCGTTCCCCAAGTTGAGTGTTCTTACTGCTTCAAATTCTTTTCAGATCTTCAAACTCCATTCATCGTATCTGCCCCCATTTTGATCCTGTCATTTTCCTAATGGCTCTGTATCACTTAGAGATAATGAAGGGTTAACTGCTTAACTTGGCTTTCAAAGGCGCCTTCCATCTGGCCCTGACGTGGTCCTTCTCACTGAGCATCACTACTCCACCCAGTAAAATCCTCTGACGGTTCCAGGATACACTATACATATTTTGAAATGAGCACCTCTGCTACTGCAATATCACCTGCACAGAATGCTTGGCCCTCACCTCTCTGTCTATCTCAAGGACAGGTGCCAATGCATGCTCGTACCTGTCCATCTCCCCTATCCCACCCAGAGGACATCACTAGTTCCCCACAGCACTCTCCCCACTGAGACCAGGCTCACCCCAGAATGTGTCTCAACAAAGACTTCCAGATTGCCATACTGGTGGAAGCCAATTTGTCATTCCTTGTGGGGTTCTCCCTGGTCTTCCACATCCATCCAGCTCAAGTCCCCTGCCCCCTATTCAGTTTCTCTGAAACTCTCTCCTTCCTCTGAATTCCTATTGTGTGCAACTCTTGTTTCACTTAAGTTACTGCCTATCTTCTTGGTCACAACATTCCTGAAAACAAGGATCATTTAATTCCATTTTTCAGTAACTACAATGTTACATACACATGATAACGATTCAATAAAAACTACACCATCAGCCATGTGTGATGCACAATATATGTGCTTTTGTGTATTCTGAATATTGAAATAATTGTCTGGACTGGTTAATATTGAGGTAGAATGCTGGTTAGAAAAAAAAGTTAATGTTTATTTGCTATTAGAAACAAAGGAAGATTATCTTCTACTAATTATACATGCATGACACCCATGTGCATTATTTTCTTTGTCCTTAGTGACCATGTAATCAGTATGGTCTTCAAGTACAAAAGTTGGGTGGAGACAGAGTAACTTGCTGTACACCACTATAATTTTATTATCTTAGTTCTCTAGCCCCCATTTCTACCTCATAACAGAAAAACACATACTGGCCAATTCAAAGTAACCCAATCTCTTCCCATTTAAACTTGGCCTCTAAAGTTTTTACTTCTCCCACCCAGCCCCTGGCTCCTTCTCTTTCTTTTCTCCTTGTTGGCATCTGGGTAGTGGAGTGGCTTCCATGACATTACCATACGGGGGGCTGAGGGAAGGATGTCCAGTTCTATGCCAACCTCTGTTTTATCTGACCTCCACTGACTGTCTTAATTAGCTTTGGACCACAGCATCTTTGTTCATTGCATCTTTAATAATGTCCTCAATCCTGACACAACCTTCAGGCATCAGTCCACACAGTCTTCATCCAACTCCTTCCAACCACACAGCTCCCCACTAGGGAGTATCGACTCTCTCAGCCATTCCCACAGCAGTCTTTGGGGTGGAAGGAGATGGCAGATCACTTAGCTGCTTTCCCCACACACTAGTATTTGAGGGACTGGAATTTGAGGTCCTCTGGCCTATTTGTCTATACATGTTTCCAGCCATTGCTACTGTTTTCTCTCCAATTTTTGAGCCTTTTGTCTTTTTATTCTCCTTATCAGGAGACATACTCAACTTCATCATCCAACCTGCCTGGTGAAATTTTTATATCTATATAATATTTTTAACTGATGGGAACTCTTTCTTATCCTCTGAATCTTCCTTTTCTTCCATTCAAAGTACATGGATTTTATTTTTTATTTTTATTTTATATTGGAGTGTAGTTGATTAACAATATTGTGTTAGCTTCAGGTGTACAGCAAAGTGATTCAGTTATACATATACATGTATCTATTCTTTTTCAAAGTCTTTTCCTATTCAGGTTATTACAGAGTATTGAGCAGAGTTCCCTGTGCTATACAGTAGGTCCTTGTTGGTTATCTATTTTAAATATAGCTGTGTGTACATGTTAATCCCAAACTCCCAATATATCCCTCCCCACCACCCTTCCCCCTTGGTAACCATAAGTTCGTTCTCTAAGTCGGTGAATCTGTTTCTGTTTTGTAAATAAGTTCATTTGTATTATATTTTTCGTGAATCTTCCTTTTTTTATTGCACCTTGTTCTGTTTCAGTGATGAAATATTATCTCTCTGATAATATTAATTATAATTTGTTTTTTAAGTTTTCTTCTGTCCTCTGCACTATCTCTTTCTCCTCAGAGTTTCCTTTTCCTTTTTTCATGCTTTGTCACTGTCATATATGTTAGAGGCATTCTTCAAATGACTCTGATTCTTGGATATCCATATTTAAGAGAGAGAGAATTTAAAACTAAATTAAAAGCCCATGTCTGGAGACAAGCGTCATTGAAATTTCCGGATATTCCACTGGAGATTCTCAATATATTATGGTTATCCTCCCTGTCTCTTTGTATTTGTGGGTTTATGCCCTTTTATTCATTAATGTCATGAAGGTAGGGAGAGAAGATGTGGTCAGGAAGGAATGGAGATAAATTCGGGTGTTCAATACATCAGATTTTCCCTGGCTTGTGTTAACATAAAATTAAATGGAGACGAGGCTTGATGATCCCCAAGCAGACAAAACCAGTAAAGCTACATAAACGAATCTTAATCCAGCTTATTTCGTGAACATAAGTAAAACTTATTTTGTATTCATGCCTCTGATAATCATAAGCAAAACTTAAGTCATCTTCCTAAAATTGTATAATTACTTTTAACTGATCCTCTGTCATCTGGAAACACTCATTGTAATAAACAATCATTGTAAAGGTTAAACGACCTCTTCATTTTCACTTTATAAGCCATCCTGTAACACCATGCCTCTGAGCTTCATAACAGTTTCAGGTTTGAAGTCTCTCTGCTCACAAACAGCTTCTTTCTCACTCAATAAAATATTTATATCAAGTCAAGCTCTCTGAATTTTCCTTTGACACTGGAAATATCCTGGGTGGTCAAGTAACATTCCCCATGACTGGAAGTTCCTCTTGTTCCTCCATCCTCCAAGCTGTGGAGTCAGAGTTCTTGTCCTTTGGTATCTAATATCTAGTCACAACACAACCCCTTCCATTCATAAGAAGTTAAAAAAAAAACCTTCCCACTCATGCACTCACTGAAGAAATTCACCTCTTTTGAGTCCAATAGAATTTGCTCAATTTGAAGATTAAATTTCCAGCATTCTAAAGACCTCTTCTCTCTCAAGGACCTGACTTTTGTACAGCAATAGTACACTGGCTCTCCATCTGTTATTTCCTCTGTGGGCATTTCAATGCTTTTTTGGAACTCAGACAGAGCTAGAAAATACTGTTTAGCTCTGGGTTGAATCCACCCTCCATCTAGGACAACAAATGCTACTTTAATGATGGGTGGAAAGTCTCTGTTCATGAAAACATGCAAAAAAAAAGGAAAGCCAGAGTTAAAATTTCCAAATTGTATTCCATTAAAAATAAATGCCATTGAAAGTTTGTAAATCAATCATATATAAAACTAGAAAGAAGGTTAAAAGACAAAATTAGTAAAATCATCTATCTTCACAATAAGAAGTTAAGGTATACACAAAACAAAAAGATATAAAATATTACGTCAAAGCAGTAAATATGGGGAGAAGGGAGTAAAAATGCAGAGTTATAAAAATGCATGTGAACTTATGAGACCAGCAACATAAAATAATTATGTATACATATTGCTATATATAAACCTCATTGTAACTACAAACTAGAAATCTATAATAGATACACACACCAAGAAAAGACAAAAGAATCCAAACATAACACTAAAGATAGTCATCAAATTACAAGGGAAGAGAGCAAAAGAAGAATGAAAGAATAAAAAGGGACTACAAAAAAATCAGAAAACAATTAACAAAATGGCAATAAGTACACACGTATCAATAATTATTTTAAATGTAAATGGACTAAATGCACCAATGAGAAGACATAGTGCCTGAATGGAAACAAAATACAAGACCAATATATATGCTGCCTACAACAAACTCACTTCAGATCTAAAGACAAACACAGAGACTGAAAGTGAGAGGATGGAATAAGGTATCCCATGCAAACAGAAATGAAAAGACAGCTGGGGTAGCAATACTATATCAGACTAAATAGACTTTAAAACAATAACTGTAACAAAGAAGGACGTTACATAATGATTAAGGGATAAATCCAAGAAGAAGATATAACAATTACAAATATATATGTATGCAACAGAGGAGCACTTAAATATGTGAAACAAATATTAACAGACATAAAGAGAGAAATTAAGAGTAACACATTAATAGTAAAGGACATTAATACCCCACTTATATCAATGGACATATCTTTCAGACAGAAAATCAACAAGGACTCATTAGCCTTAAATGACACATTAAACAAGATGGACTTAACAGATTTATATAGAACATTCCATCCAAAGAATGCACATTCTTTTCAAGTGCACATGGGACATTCTCCAGGATAGACCATATGCTAGGCCACAAAACAAGTCTCAGTAAATGTAAGAAAACTAAAATCATATCAACCATCTTTTCCTACCACAATGCTACAAGACTAGAAATCAATGACAAGAAAAAAATGGCAAAAAACCCCCACACAAACATATGGAGGCTAAACAATATGCTACTAAACAATGAATCACTGAAGAAATCAAAAAAATACCTGGAGACAAATGAAAATAAAAACACAATGATCCAAAAATCTATGGGACGCAGCAAAAGCAGTTCTAAGAGGGATGTTTATAGCAATACAAGTCTACCTCAGGAAACAAACTAAAAAAAAAAAAAAAACTCAAGTAAACAACTTAACCTTTCATCTAAAGGAACTAGAAAAAGAAGAACAAACAAAACCCCAAAGTTAGTACGGAAAGATTTCAGATCAGAGTATAAATAAATGAAGTAGAGACTAATAATAGTACGGACACAAAAACAGACACATAGATAAATGAAACAGAATAGAGAGCCCAGAAATGAACTCACACTTTTATGGGCAATTAATCTATGACAAAGGAGGCAAGAATATATAATGGGGAAAAGACAGTCTCTCCAATAAGTGGTGCTAGGAAAACTGTATAGCTACTTGCAAATGAATCAACTGGACTACTCTCTCACACATGCCCCAAAATAAATTCAAGGGGACAAGGGGAAGATGGTAGAAGAGTAAGACGTGGAGATCACCTTCCTCCCCAGATACACCAGAAATACATCTACACGTGGAACAACTCCTACAGAACACCTACTGAACACTGGCAGAAGACCTCAGACCTCCCAAAAGGCAAGGAAGTCCCAAAATAAATTCAAAATGCATTAAAGACTTAAATGTAAGACCTGAAACCATAAAAATTCTAGAAAAAAACACAGTACGTTATTTGATATTGGTCTTAGTAATACTTTTTTGGATATGTCTCCTCTGGCAAGAAAAACAAAAGCAAAAATAAACAAATGGGATTACATCAAACTAAAAAGCTTTTGCACAGCAAAGGAAACTCTCAACAAAATGAAAGGCTGCCTACTGAATTGAAAAAGATATTTTATTTTTAAATGACATATCGGATAAGGGGTTAATATCCAAAATATACAACAAACTCACACAACTCAACATCAAAAAAGCAAACAACCCAATTTAAAAATGGGCAAAGAATCTGAATAGATATTTTTCCAAAGAAGACATACAGATGGCCAAAAGGCACATGAAAAGATGCTCAGCATCACTAAACATCAGGGAAATAAATGCAAATCAAAACCACAATGAGATATCACCTCACACCTGTCAGAATGGTTATTATCAAAAAGACAACAAATAACAAGTGTTGGTGAGAATGTGGAAAAAAGGGAACCCTCGCGCACTGTTGGTGGGAATGTAAACTGGTACAGCCACTATGGAGAACAGTATGGAAATTCCTCAAAAAATTTAAAATAGAACTACCATACAATCCAACAATTCTACTTCTGGGTATTTATCCAAAGAAAATGCAAACACTATTTTGAAAAGATATATGCACCCCTATGTCCACTGCAGCATGATTTACAATAGGCAAGATATGGAAACAACCCATATCTTGTGCCCATAAGTATATGAATGGATAAAGAAGATACAGCATATATACACAATGGAATATTAGTCATAAAAAAAGAATGAAGTCTTGCCATTTGTGACAACATGGATGGACTTGGAGGGTATTATGCTAAGTGAAATAATACGAATACGGTATGATTTCACTTATATGTTAAATCTAAAAAAAATGAACAAGCATACATAAAAGGAACAGAGTTCCTGAAGGGCTTGTTAGCATTGCAAAGTTACAATCTTGAAAGGAGATAGGCAAGATCACCCCCAGGAGGACAGCCTGACACATAGCACAGAGCCTGCAGAAAATTTAGTCACCACCTGGGTGCCAGGTTCAGGGAACAGATATGTTATAGGATGCCTGCCACTACCCCATTACCCCTGCCACCCTTTTCCTCAGGTGATGTAGCCCGAAGACAGCACTGCAATCAGTACACAGGCGAGGACTGACACATGGGTCCATACATGTCCAAGAGTTGGCAGTGGACAACAGTGGGCTATCAGTAGTCCAGAGGGCAGTGGGCTATCAGTGGGCAGTGGGCTATCAGTAGTCCAGAGTCTTGAACTCCTTCCATGCCCACTGAGCACTACCTTGTGAAAGAAATACCATACCAGGCAGAGGAAGATGGGAAATTAGTTCCCACTAGCCAGGCCTCCTTCCTGGAAGAAGGCCCAACCCCAGGGCCTGGAGATGACCCTATAGATGCAAGTCCCAGAGCTCCTCTGGTCACCTCATATGTAGATGGTGTAGGGAGAAGGAGTAAAGGGTTAAAAAGTGTCCTGAAGGAAGAAATGGGACAGAGCCCATGTGAGAGTCACCTGGAAGGGGACTTAGAAAATTTCCAGGAATGCACACCAAAGCAGCAGGCCTTCTGAGACCAACGGCCAAGGGCAGGGACTCCACCTCCTCACTTAGAGAAAAACTTGAGTCTTTCTGATGAATATGAAGCTCTTCTCAAAGAGCTATGACTTATTTTCATGATATCCCATTTAGGGATCAGGGACAATATCTCATCTACTAATATCTGGGCTCTTAAAAAACATGTTTTTTGGGCTTCCCTTGTGGCGCAGTGGTTGAGAGTCTGCCTGCCGATGCAGGGGACACGGGTTCGTGCCCCGGTCCGGGAAGATCCCACATGCCGCGGAGCGGCTGGGCCCGTGAGCCATGGCCGCTGAGCCTGGGCGTCCGGAGCCTGTGCTCTGCAACGGGAGAGGCCACAATGATGAGAGGCCAGCGTACCGCAAAAAAAAAAAAAAAAAAAACATGTTTTTTTCTCCTATGAAAATCCCTTCCTTTATAAAATTTTTGGGTAGAATTAATTATCCCATTAAAACTAATATTGAAAAAAATATTACTGAGGTTACCATGTAGCCAGAGGGATGAATTGAAATCTTAGCTGTTCCATACAGGATATATAGCTTTGGGGAGTTCAATTCACTTCACTGAGTCTATTTCCTTATCTGTAAAATGGGGATAATTGCCTCCATAGACTCATGAGGATTAAATAAATGCCCACAAAAGCACTTTACACAGCCCCTGCCACATAAGGATTCAATAACTGTCTGGTTCTGTTTCCTCTTCTTTTATAGAAGAGGGATTTTTAACGAAAAAAACAATATAAAGCCAAAATTAGTATTCATGTCACATCCAATTCTGTCCCTAGCATGTGTCCCCATTTGCTTTTCCATGTGTTGGTTCCTCACAATACTAATTAGGTCACATCAAACATGCCATAATTGACCATGGCACTTGTGCAGGTTTACATTTTCACACACAAAAACTGAAAATAAATTAATAACCAGCAATTTTGACAATTATGGTCAATTAAATTGTCAACATAACATTTGACATATATACTTTGTTTAAAAATAAAAAACTGTCTATTAAAATGCAGATTAGCAACCAACGACGAAGCTCTTATTCTTTTCATATGAAAATGGAACTAAAGATAAAAAGCATATATGCAACTGTGACATTATCTAAACTTTTTGCTTTGTTATTTATTTTATTAAGCAACATAAAATTAGAAAGAACCTAAACATTAAGTAGTAGGAGTATGTTTATGTATATTATAGCACAGCCATTCTGTTGCATTACTAGCATTAATTACACCTTATAAAGAGTAGGAAGTAACCTAGAAATATTAGGTTTTATATTTTTTTTACTGAAAAAGAAACCAGAAACCATATTTTTTATTGAAAAAGAAAAATATAAAAGTGTATATTTGCTTTCATTTCCATTAAATTCATACAGTATATAATACACAGTGGAGAAATGACAACATATAAAGTAAAAAGATTAGGTTACAAGTTAGTATGTACAGTGATCTTAATTTATATTATACTTCATATATGTATTATTTCTTATTTGAATTTTTATTTTCCAAATTTTCTTCAATTAATTTACATTATTTGGAAATCAAAAAATAATAAATTATTTTAAAATATGAATATGAGAAAGAATTAGAAGGAAATATTCCCAAAAATACCAGTATTTATTTTAGGGTAATGGTATTAGATTTTTTTTAATATAAATCAATATATAGTGATGATGCTGAATCTCAACAACAGATACAGGTCCCTCTGAGGTCCAACAATCTCCTAAGAGAAGCTGGGGCCCCTCCAACTCTGGCCTACCAAAGCCAGAACAGACTCACTGCACATCCCACTCAGTGGGAAGGCCTGTCTCCCATGTCCAAAGGAGGAGAAGCAAATGCCTCTTCTCATGGCCACCTCACAGGCCCAGATGGAGAAAAGGCTGGGTATGCCTTTAAGAGCTTTCAAACAAGCTAGTCAGTATATTTAATACTAGGAACAATTTTGAAAAATAATGGCAATAAAACATAAGTAAAACATAAAATAATCCAAACAATAGGAAATCATCACATATACGAGCTACTACACGTTTGGTTTAAACACAGCCTCTTGTAAACTGCAGAATTTACTGATGTTGAAAATAAACTCAGTTAATGAATCTCTACAATGACTACTATTTGGTAATAAAAAATGAAATGAAAAGGACAGACAAACAGATGCTCATATGACCTTTTCCACTGATCTTCATCACATGCATCAGTAGACAACAGCAGCAGCAACAAAACTTTGCCATGAGTTAGCATCAAGCCCCAGGAATAGACCCAACACTCCTATCACAGGTACTTTCAAAAGCGCAAGTTTAGTATGACACCATGCAACTCAAACAGAATTGTCATTAGTGCTACCATGCACAAATGACAATATAATGTTATACAGAATATTTGGTGCAAGCATGTGGAAAGTCTACCTGCATAGTTACTTACTGATTTCATCTTCCAAAACCACTGTGTGTCACTGAATGATACCCTTTTTTTTTTTTTCAGGTAAGGAAAGTAAGGCTTAAAGAGAGCAGATTAACCAGAATTCAGCTTATGAATGTGGAGCCAGGATTTGAATTCAACCCAGGATATCCAGCTCCAGAGCACTCATTGTCAGCCATAATGATATAATGTCTTGATTTTTAACTCCAAAATAGCCTGTAATGAAGATCCAGACAGGAAGAACATTGAAATCTAGCCTCAGCACTCATTGAAAGATAGGCTAATAAAGATGAGAGTCTTTATTTGCTGGTATTTATGAATACACATACTTTAGCCATATTGGACTATACACTATCTCCCAAAAATGTGTCTGCTTGTAATGTTTCCTCCATCTGGAACCTCCTTTACCCTTTTCAGCCACATCTGACTAAACCTTACTCATCCCTCAAAGTCATTCTCAAATGTCCCCTTTTCATTAATCCCACCAACTGATAACTTTCTCTTTGATATTCTGTAGTATTTTGTTTGTATTCTGCCTTGTATTTTAGTTATGCTTTCTTATTTACTCCACCATATTATTATAGTGGAGCTACACCTCTTCATCTTAATAACCTTAGAGCACCTGACACCTGCTACTGCTCCTTCATTGACAAGTGGGATCCATGTTCCCACCAAACAAATCTTAAAGGAAAATACAAAAGGGCAAACGTTTTCCAAGTAAATTAACTGTATCCCAAAGTAAAACTCAAGAATATTTATAGGAATATAAGAGTGTTCAGCACCCAACAAGGTAAAAGCCAGTGTTTGGTACTCAATCAAAAATTGCCAGATATTCAAATGAAGAGAAAAATCAATTAATTGAAACCAACCCAGAGCTGGCACAAATATTGGAATGATCAAACAAGAACATTAAATCAGTTCTTATAACTCTATTCCATACAGGGCCACATTCATGACCATGAGACCTGTGCGGTAACACAGAACCAACCTCATGCTAGAAAGACGCTACCTTTCATTTAATGCTCTGCTGTCACCGTCTTGAAATTTTTAATAATTTTGAACAAGGGGACTTACATTTTCACTTTTCACTAGGACCCACAAATTATACAGCTTATCCCGATTCTATATGTTCAAAAAGATTTATAGAAATGGAAGATATTTTCAAAGGCCAAAATTAAAACTTCTAGAAATGAAAAATACAGTGTTTGAGATAAAAAAAATATATCGAATGGGAATCATGATAAGTTAGACCTTGTAGAAGAAAAGATTAGAGAAGTTGAAGACATAGCAATAAAAATAATCCAAAATGAAACACAAATAGAAAAGGGAATTTTATTTTTTCTTATATATTTATATTTTTATGTATTTTATTTATTTTTTTCATTTACTTTTGGCTGCGTTGGGTCTTTGTTGCTGTGTGCGGGCTTTCTCTAGTTGCGGTGAGTGGGGGCTACTGTTCGTTGCGGCGCGCGGGCTTCTCATTGCGGTGGCTTCTCTTTTTGTGGAACACGGGCTCTAGGCACGTGGGCTTCAGTAGCTGTGACGCACGGGCTTAGTTGCTCTGCGGCATGTGGGATCTTCCTGGACCAGGGCTCGAACCCGTGTCCCCTGCATTGGCAGGCAGATTCTTAACCACCATGCCAACAGGGAAGTCCCAAAAAGGGAATTTTTAAAATAAACAAAATATTGGCTAGCTGTGGAAAAGTCAGAATAAATCTAATATATGTGTAATTTAAGACTCCAAAGTGGAAAACATAAAAAATATTTGAAGAACTAGTAGCAAAAATTTTTCCAAATTTGATGAAAACAATAAGCACATATATTCAAAAAGGTCAAAAAACTCAAAGCATAAGAAACATAAGGAAAACTCTACCAAGACACTTCATAATCAAATTGCTCCAAACCAGCAATAAAGAGAAAATCAGATAGAAGCAATCAGAGATGAAAGACACATTACATACAGAGAAACAAGGATAAAATGACAGTAGATTTCTCATCAGAAACAATATGTGCAAGAAATCAGTGGAACAACATCTTTAAAACACTGAAATGGAAAAGCTGTTAACTTAGAATTCTATACCCAATGAAAGTATCTTTCAAAAAATAAGGAAAAAAAATTTTTTGAGACATTCTAAAGCTAAAAGAATTCACTACCAACAGACCCACATTACAAGCAATATTAAAGTAAGTCCTTCAGGAAGAAGGAAAATGATACCAGATGTAAATATGGGTTTATGCGAAGTAATAAAGAACAGCAGAAATAGCAACCACATGGATAAATGTGAAAGTTTTTTTCTTATTATTCAAATCTCTTCAAAAGATAATTGAATGTTCAAACAAAAATAATAAAGTAGTTTGGGGCATATAAGATTTGTCAAAGTAAAATTATGACAATAGCACAAGAATCAGGAGGGGAAAAATGGAAGTATACTATTACAAGGTTCTTATGCTATACATGATGTGGCATAATATCACTTGAAGGTAGACTATGATAAGTAAAAGATATGTACTGTAAACTCTAAAGCAACCACTAAAATAACAAAAAAAAATAGCTAATAAGCCAACAAAGGAGATAAAACTGAGTCATTTAAAAAATTAATTTAATCCAAAAGAAGACAGTGGAAAAAGGGAAAAGGGAATATATAACACATGGAGCCTCTAAGGAAAAAGAATCTGAAAAAGTTTCATATATATATATATATATATATATATATATATATATATATATATATATATATCACTTTGCTGTACACCTGAAAGTAACACAACATTGTAAATCAACTATACTTCAATATAAATAAATACATAAATAAATAAATAAAAGCAAGTTGCAAAATCTTTTTAAAAAAGAAAAAAACACACATGGGGCAAAAGGTAGACTTGACCTGGAGGGTATTATGCTTAGTGAAATAAGTCAGACAAAAAAAGACGAACACTATATGTTTTCACTTATATGTGAAATCTTAAAAAATAAAACAAATGAATAAATACAACAAAATAGAAACAGACCCACACATACAGAGAACAAACTAGTGGTTAACAGTGGGAAAAGCAGTGGGGGGAGAGGCAAGACAGGGATGAGAATCAAGAGGTACAAACTACTAGGTATAAAATAAATAAGACACAAAGATATAATATACAGCACAAGGCATATAGCCAATATTTTATAACTTTATATGGAGTATAATCCATAAAAATTTTGAAACACTATGTTTTACACCTAAACTAATATAATATTGTAAGTCAATTAAACTTAAATTTGTTTAAAAAGATAGATTTAAACCTAACCATATCAATAATTACATTAAATGTAGTCTAAACCCCATTTAAAAGCAGAGATTGTTGAATTACATAAAAACATAAGACCCAACTATATGCTACTTACAAGAAACAAACTTAAAATATAAAGACACAGGGCTTCCCTGGTGGCACAGTGGTTGAGAGTCCGCCTGCCGATGCAGGGGACACAGGTTCGTGCCCCAGTCCGGGAAGATCCCACATGCCGCGGAGCGGCTGGGCCCGTGAGCCATGGCCACTGAGCCTGCGCGTCCAGAGCCTGTGCTCCGCAACGGGAGAGGCCACAACAGTGAGAGGCCTGCGTACTGCAAAAATTATATATATATATATATAAAGACACAAAAAGGGTAAAAGTAAAAGCATGGAAAAATGATATATCATGATAACACTAATCAAAATAAAGCTAGTGTAGCTATCTTAATATTAGACAAAGTAAATTTCAGGACAAAGAATCTTACCAAAGATAAAGAGGGTCATTTCATAATTATAAAATGGTCAAATGATCAAAAAGATATTAAAAATTCTAAATATTTATACACCTAATAACAGTTTCAAAGTATGAAGCAAAACTGATAAAACTGTATGGAGAAATAGACAAACCAACAATTACTGTCAGCGATTTCAAAACCTTTCTCTCTGTAATTGATACAACAAGTAGATAGAAAAATCAGTAAGGTACAGAAGATTTGAAGAATACTAGCAAACAATTTGACCTAACTGACATTCATACACTCCACCCAACAAGAGCAGAATACACATTCTTTTCAAGTGCACTCAGAACTTTTACCAAAATAAATCATATTCAGTGACATCATACCAAGTATTAGAAATATAAAAGGATTCAAATCAAGTAAAGTATGTTCTCTAACAACAATGGAATTAAATTATAAATCAATAGCAGGAAAATGTCTAAACAAATCCCCAAATATATGGAAACTAAATAATATACTAAAGAACCATGGGTCAAAGAAATCAAAAGGGAAATTTTAAAATGTTTTAAACTAAATATAAATGAAAACACAACATTTCTAAATTTGTGGATGCTGCTAACATAGTACTTAGGTGAAATTTTAAAGCAATAACCACCTACATTGGAAAAAAGAAGAAAGATCTCATAAGACAGGTTTCTTAAGAAAGGAGAAGAAGAAGGAGAAGGAGAAGAAGAAGAGGAGCAAATTAAATCCAAAGAAAGTGGAAAGGAAATGATAAAAATCGGAGAGAAATCAATAAAATATAAACCAAACAAAAAATAATAATAGAGAAAAATCAATGAAGCCAAAGCTACTTCTTTGAGAATATTTTCTTAATTGATAAACC
The DNA here is from genome assembly GCF_039906515.1 of Pseudorca crassidens. Taxonomy (NCBI): domain Eukaryota; kingdom Metazoa; phylum Chordata; class Mammalia; order Artiodactyla; family Delphinidae; genus Pseudorca; species Pseudorca crassidens. The sequence continues at coordinate 57,457,070 of NC_090308.1, forward strand.
TCTAGCCAGACTGATCAGTAACAAAAATAGAAAACACAGTAATGAGAGAGGTAAAATCACTACTAATTCTACAGATACTAAAAGGATAATAAGGGAATATTATGAACAACTTTATGCCAATAATTCAACAACATGGACAAAATGGACATATTCCTTATATAACACAAATTACAAAAGCTCACTCAAAAGAAATAGGACATTAGTGGGAATGGAGAAGCAAGGACCTCCAAAATTCTCTCCTCTGTAAATGCAACAAGAACACACAAAAATCAACATTTCAGAACTCTGGCAATTAACCAAAGGCTTGTAGCAATCTGCAGAGCAATTATTCAAGACAAATGGCTGAATACCAGTAAGAATGGTGAGGTCTGTGGCATTTTAACTTGCTGTATTTCCCTCCACCTCTCTCCAGTTCCGCAGTAGCCTTGAAAACTAACAGCCCACAATCACACCTGGAAGTCAGTGGAGGGGGACAAAAGAGGTTTGGCGTTCCTCCAAAGCCTCATTCTCAAGAATTATTCTATCTGTCTGGTGGTTCACTGGAAGGCCTCACTCACAGGGATCTTGTCTTCATTTGTCCTGTAACCAGCCTTTTTACCAGGGGTATTTACTGAGAAAAATAAGTGACAATAGTTTGACATCATGGCTGCCTGATGAAGTTAGACTACAGTTGGGCAAGCAATATGTTAATCAAAACACTTAAAAGGGAAAGCTGGGGAATGATGTGTCCATAAGGGATGTTATGAACTGAATTGAGCCCCGCCCCCCCAAATTCTTATGTTGAAGTCCTAACCCCCAATACCTTAGAACATGACTCTATTTGGACATAAGCCCTTTAAAAAGAGGTAATTAAGGTTAAATGAGTTCATAAGGGTGGGACCCTAATCCAATATGACTGGTGTCCTTATAATAAAAGGAAGAGACACTAGGGATGTGTACACACAGAAAAAAAGGTCATATGAGGACATAGTAAGAAGGTAGGCATCTGCAAGCCAAGGAGAGATGCCCCAGGAGAAATCAAACCTGACAACACCTTGATGTTGGATTTCTAGCCTCTATAACTAAGAGAAATAAATTTCTGTTGTTTAAGAAACTCATTTTATGGTATTTTGTTACAGCAGCCCCAGCAAACTAATACAGGGGGCTTTGGAAAAGCCATGTACATGTATAAAGCTGTGTACATGCCCAGAGCTGTCTACATGCTGAGGAAAGACCTGAGAAAGCCATAAGCTCTCGTCCCTAGCTGCCCTTGAGACTCTGTGCTAGAAGTGAAGGCTAAAGCAGAGTTGTAAATTGCCTGGGTGTTGAAGGTATGCCCCAACATGCACACAGAATTCCTCAAGAAAGACAAAGATTTATTGGTTCCAGGGTTTAAAGAAATCACCATTCAATCACTAGCTGAACACTAAGCTGAGTCAAAATTTCAGTGGTGACACATGACAAAGAATACAGAGTTTACAGAATTAGTTCATAAAAGTCATTAAACAAGCAGCAATAACAAACCCTGATGGCGCGGCAGGGGTAAATCTGATTTCCAAAGTTGACACATTATATTATTTAAGATGTATAATTTTCAATAACAACAACAAATTACAAGACATCCAATAGAAACAAGAAATATTTCACACGGAGGAGGGAAAAAAGCATTGAGTAGAAACTGTCTCTAAGGAAGCCCAGATATTGACCTTTCTAGACAAAGACTTTAAATCAGCTATATTAAAGATGCTCAAATAACTACATGAAATCATGTCTAAAAAAACTAAAGGAAGTATGAAAATGATGTTTCACCAAAGAAAGAATATCAATAAAAAGGTAGAAATTACTTTTTAAAAGAACTAAATACAAATTCTGTCATTGAAAATTATACAATAACTGAAATGAGAAACTTACCAAAAGAGCTCAACAGGCAGAAGAATCAATGAATTTGAAGTTACATCAATTGAAATTATACAGTCTAAGGAACAGAAAGGAAAGAGAATGAAGAAAAATGAACAGAGTCTGCTCTGAGACTTGTAGGGCCCAAAAGAAGAAACAACCTAAATGCATATCAATTGATGAATGATAAACAAAATGTGGCATATCCATATGATGGAATATTATTCAGATATAAAAAGGAATGAAGTACTGATATATGCTATAACACGAATGAACACTGAAAAACATTGTTAAGTAAAAGAATCCAAATACAAAAATGCCACATGTTGTATAATTCCATTTATTTGAAATCTCTAGAATAGGCAAATCCATAGAGACAGAAAGTAAAAGTAAACTAGTTGTCTCCACCTGCTGGAGGGGAAGGGGGAAATAGGAACTAACAGCTAATGGGTATGGGGTTTCTTTTGGGAATAATAACAGTTCTGGATTTAGATAATGATGATGGTTGTATTACTTTGTATATATATTAAAATCCTCTGAACTGTATATTTTAAAAGGGTAAAACTTATAGTATGTGAATTATATATCAGTTAAAAACTTGTATGAGAACAAAATGATTAAAAGATGAAATAGATAACCTGAATAACTTCATATCTATTAACAAAAGTAAATTTGTAGTTTAAAATATTCCTAAAAAGACAGGGTCCATGGTGAATTCTACCAAACATTTTAAGGAAGAATTCAACACAAACTCTTCTAGAATACTGTTAAAGAAGTAATACTTCCCAATTCATTCTATGAGGCCAACAATACCTTGATATTAAACCCAGACAAAGACATTTCCAAAAAAGAAAATCACAGACCAATAGCCCTCATCAAATGAGATGTAAACATTTAGCAAACTGAATTCAACAATATATAATAATGTTAATATATCATGATGAAATGGGGTTTATTCCATGAATGCAAGATTGGTTAGACATTCATAAATTAATAAAATTCATCATATTAATAAACTGTATATAATTACATTAAGATAGAGATATAGATATATATCAATAAATATAGAAAAAGCATTTGACAAAACATCCATTCCTTATTTTTTTTTAACTCAAAAAAGTAGGAATAAAAGAGTACTTCCTCAATCTGATAAAGGGCATCCATGAAAAACCTACAGTTTATATCATACTTAATGGTGAAAAACTAAATGTTTATTCCCTAATATAGGAATAACACAAGACATTTTATCTCCCCATTCTATTCAATATTGTACTGGATGTGTTGGCCAGTACAAAAAGACAAAAAAAAAAAAGAAGGTGAAGGAGGAAGGAAGGGAGGAAGAGACGGAAGAGGAAAAAGCATCCAGATTGGAAAGAAAAAATTAAAACTGTCTTTATTTGCAGACAATGTGAGTGCCTATATAAGATGGAATCTACAAAAAAGCTGTTAGAACTAATAAGTGAATTTAGCAGGGCTGTAGGATACAAGTTCAAGATACAAAAATCAATTGCCTTTCTATACACTAGCAAAAGAATAATAGATAAATTAATTTTTTTCTAAAAAAACAATGTCATTTACAATGCCATCAAAAATATGAAATACTAAAGGATAGATCTAACAAAAGTTGTGCAATACCTGTTCACTGAAAATTATAAACATTGCTCAGAGAGGACCTAGATAAAGAGTTACACCATGTACATAAGTTGAAATACTCAGTATTGTTAAGATGTCAATTTTTCCCAAATTGATCTATAGATTTAATGCAATCCCAGTCAAAATCCAAGAAGGCTTTTTTGTAGAAACTGACAAGCTAATTCTAAAATTCATATTAATGCAAAATACATAAAATAGCCAAAACAGTTTTGAAAAAGAACAAAATTAGAGAACTAACATGACCTAATTTCAAATTTTACTACAACAATACAATAATCAAGGTAGTACAATGACAGATCAATGGAATGAAATACAGAATCAAAAAACAGACCCACACCACAATTGAGTTTTTACAAGGGTGCAAAGAAATGCAGTGGGAAAGAATAATCTTTTCAACAAATTATAATAGAACAATCAGACATCTATATGCAAAAATGAACTGTAATCCATACCTATCCATACCTCACACCATATAAGAGATTAACTCTGACTGGATTGTTGACCTAAATATATAACCTTAAACTGTAAAACTTCTGTAAGAAAACATAGAGGGAAAAAACTTTGTGACCTCAGTACAGGCAAAGATTTCTTAAATAAGGCACCAAAAGCATAATCCATACAAGAAAAAAATGGATAAACTGACCTTCATCAAAATTAAGAAATTCTGGAAATAAATTTCTAGAAACATACAATCTTCCAAGACTGAATCATAAAGAAATAGAATATCTGAATAGACCAATTACTATTAAGGAGATTAAAGCAGTAATCAAAAACCTCCCAACAAACAAAAGTCCAGGACCAAGTGGCTTCACTGATGAATTCCACCACACATTTAAAGATTTAATACCTGTCCTTTTCAAACTCTTCCCAAAAACTGAAGAGGAGGAAATGCTTCCAAACTCACTTACTGAGGGCAGCAATATCATGATACCGAAACCAGACAAGGACTTCACAAAAAATAAAATTACAGGCCAATGTGCCTGATGAACATAAATTCAAAATTCCTGAACAAAGTATTAGCAAATCAAATTCAACAATACATTAAAAAGGATCATACACCAAGATCAACTGGGATTTATTCCAGGGATGCAAGAATGAGTCAACATCCATAAATCAATCAATATGACACACCACATTAACAAAATGAATGATAAAAATCATATGATCATCTCAATAGATGCAGAAAAAGCATTTAACAAAATTCAACATACATTTATGATAAAACTCTCAACAAGGTGGGTATAGAGAAAACGTACCTCATAATAATAAAGGCCATATGTGACAAGCCCACAGCTAACATCACACTCAGTGGCTAAAAGCTAATGTCCATACCACCCAAAGCAATCTACAAATTCAATGCAATCCCTATCAAAATAGCAATGGCATGTTTCACAGAACTAGAACAAATAACTCTAAAATTTGTATGGGGACGTCTCTGGTGGTCCAGTGGTTAAGAATCCGTCTTGCAATGCAGGGGACACTGGTTCGATCCCTGGTCGGGGAACTAAGATCCCTTATGCCGTGGGGCCACTAAGCCTATGTGCCACAACTAGAGAGCCCATGTACCACAACAAGAGAGAAGCCCATGCACCACGACGAAGATCCCGCGTGCCACAACTAAGTCTCAATGCAGCCAAAAAATAAATAAATAAATAAATATTTTAAAAAATAATTTAAAAAAATAAAATCTGTATGGAACCACAAAAGACGCTGAAGAGCCAAAGCAATCTTGAGAAAGAACAAAGCTGGAGATATCATGCTCCCTGATTTCAAACTATACTACAAATCTACAGCAACCAAAACAGTATAATATTGGCATAAAAACAGACACATAGATCAATGGAACATAAATGACAGCCCAGAAATAAACCCAGACATACATGGTCAATTAACTGACAACAAGGAAGCCAAGAAAATACAATGCGGAAAGGACAGCCTCTTCAATAAACAGCATTGGGAAAACTGGACAACCACATGCAAAAGAACAAAACTGGACCACTCTCTTAAACCATATACAAAAATTAACTCAAAATGGATTAAAGACTTGAAAGTAAGACCTGAAACCATTCAAAATCCTATAAGAAAACATAGGCTGTAAGCTCCTTGACGTTGATCTTGGCACTGAATTTTTTGATTTGACTCCAAAAGCAAAGGCAACAAAAGCAAAAACAAACAAGTGGGACTAAATCAAACTAAAAAGCTTCTGCACAGAAAAGGAAACTTTCAACAAAACTAAAAGGCAACCCACTGAACAAGAGAAAATGTTTGCAAATTATATATCTGATAAGGGATTAATATGCAAAATATATAAATAATTCAATTCAATAGCAAAACAAGCAAACAAACAAACAATCCAATTAAAAAATGGGCAGAGGATCTAAAATAGACATTTTTCCAAAGAAGATATGCAGATGGCCAACAGGCACATGAAAAGATGTTTAACATCACTAATTATCAGGGAAATGCAAATCAAAGTACAATGAGATATCACCTCACACCTCACAATAGAATGGCTATTATCAAAAAAAGGAAAAGGAAAAGAAATAACAAGTGTTGGAGAAGTTGTGAAGAAAAGGTAACCTTTGTGCATTATTTTTGGGAATGTAAATTGCTGCATCCACTATGGAAGACAATATGGAGGTTCCTCAAAAAATTAAAAATAGAACTATCACATGATCCAGCTATTCCACTTCTGGGTATTTATCTAAAAAAAAACAAAAACACTAATTTGAAAAGATATACACACCCCTATGTTCATTGCAGCATTTACCGCAATAGCCAAGATATGGAAATAACCTAAGTGTCCATTAATGGATGAATGGATAAAGAAGATGTGGTACATATATACTACTACCAAGCCATAAAAAAGAAGGAAATCTTACCATTTGTGATAACATGGATGGACTTTGAGAATATTATTTGAGTGAAATAAGTCAGACAGAGAAAGACAAGTGATTTCACAAATATGTAGAATCTAAGAAACAGAACAAAAAAACCCAAAACTCATATATACAGGGAATGTTTACAGCAGACTGCTTTTGGACTGCAACTCTTCCCAGAATCTCCAGCCTGCCAGCCTACTCCATCAGATTCTGGGTTAGCCAAGCCTCCGCAATCATAATATTTTTGGAATTCAAGAATGTAGAGACCTAGGAGGATCGATAAAGGTGGCAGAGTAGGGGACATGGAACTCACCTCCCACCATGAACATATCAAAAATACATCTACATGTAGAACAGGAGGGCTCTAGTCCACAACACATAGATTTATTCAGGGATGTAGGATGAAGGGGCAGCAGCTAGCAAAGAGCAGATGCTTAGTGAATTCATTCCTTCACCAGGCAATATGGGAGATAAGAGCAAGAAACAGCTTGATAAAGTCTATGTACACAACTGGAAGATGATGTGATGGGACCCTAACAGAAATAAAGATCAAGCACTGTCTAAGTCCACTGGAAGGTAAAATAAAACCACACCCATGGTTGTGATAGATGCGGCATTCAAGACAGGCATTAGAGAACAGGTGTGGGGAAGTGGGGCAAAGGTCACTGAAAAAAATTAAGAAAGTAAAAAGTGATATAGATCCTTTCATAATATCTCTGGGTGAATGGAACCCAGACATTGTGGCAAAATTCATTACAAAATAAATGCCATTTCACCCGTACGTTTAACAGTTTCTTTCTCTCTCTCTCTCTTTCTTTTTTTTTTCTTTTTTTTTTTTTGCATGTAGTAGTAGAAGTAGAAATAGTATCTGGAAAAGTATAAAATCATTATGCTCGATTATTTGAACCAAAGTCAAAATGAGAACTACCATGAATGTTAGCACGTTTTTCAAATTCTATGTGGAATTGGATGTATCGTGCTCCAATGGAATTCTGAAATGAGGTCAACTTCTGGCAGGTCACACGACTAACTCTATTAAGCCACTGTTCTGTGATCGGCTCCATATGCGGCACCCTTCTGCTGGGTAATTTTGTGCTCAGGCTAAAGATGTTATGAAAAATAGCAAAATCTTGGTATATTGTCAAAGTTCACACAGTATTACAAAAATCAAGGTACAAATGTATAATTGGTTCAAAATCTGAGAACAAAACATCACCTCACTTAGAGTTTATCATAAAATTATTTCTTCTCCCAACAAAAATCAAGGGGAAAAAAGTCTATCCTTGCAATGCATGAGCCTTGACTGTACCTTGGGTCAGGAAAAAATTAAAATAGCTATAAAAGATATTTAGGAGTTAATTGGGAGAAATTTAAATATGAAATAGATTGTTTTACGGAATTACTGTTCATTTCTTAAGTTTGATCATGGTTTTAAAGTTATTTAGGAGAATTTCTTTATTCCGAGAAGATGCAAGTGTCATGATGTCTGCAACTTACTTTAAATATATAGAGAGGAGGGTAGAAGGGGGCATAGGGGTAGAGAGAAGGAAGAGAAGAAGAAGGACATAGGCTGAGGGGGAGAGACAGGAGGAGGGAGAAATACAGAAACAGAATGCTCAAATGTAGCCAAATGTTAACAATTGTTGAATTTAGGTGAATACAAGTGTTCATTCTACCATTTTTTCAATTATTCATTATATTTGAAATTTCTCAAAATAAGAACTTAGGGAAATAAAAATATTCTATCTTTATTAAATCTAATTTTAACTCACATAGAATGACAAGATTTACAAGAAATTTCCTGCTTAAAATGACAAACAGAAAGGATTCATGAACAATTCTGGCATGCTTTCTGATAAATACTCCATATGCCTGGTGAAAAAAAATCTGAGGTTAAAAATTTTGTACCTTTTGTCTTCCCTCTGCTGCATTAGTATCACACTGCTATGTGTACATTTGTTCATGGAGTTTGATAACAAATTCCAAACTTGATGTAACCATCTCACTCTGTGCCATGTGCAGTTTTTTGTCCTGATATTTTAGTTTTAGTTTTGCTATGAAATTACCATACACTATCTATAATATACTACAAACATTATTCCAACAGAGATCAATTTTTCTAAGAGAAATCAGTATTACAGATATTCTTCAATGAATAGCTTAACAATTAGGATTAGATCAAACCATGAAACTAAGCAGTTTTATACAACAAATGTTCAGGGGAGAAGAGAGAGATGAGGCATAGTATTCAACCCTGCATCTCTGTCATGCCACAATGCTGGTGCAGCTACACAGCAGTGCAAGAGCCAGTGTGGGGATAGAGATGCGCATATTCCTCAAGGTATGTATTCCCTTTCTGCATAGTAATCAATGCTGCTGGTAAGCAGTATGTACAGATATATTTGCTTTGTATGTACAGTTCTAGCCATAAAGTCGTATTTCAGTTTATTTACTCCAGTTTATTTAAGAATGCGGGATAAAATTTCTGAATTCTTTTTACTATAGAATATGAATTTCAATTAAGGGAGTAGACAAATATTAGCATAAAACAGTCTGTGGCGGAAAGGATATAAAGGTCAGATAAAAGTATTACAGCATTCTCCACATTCACTGTGAAATGTACAAACATAAAAATTTACGTTTGATAGTCTCACATAAATTTTCAGGCTGATGTGCAATGAATTTGAATTTTGTTTAAAATATCTAAATATACAATGAGTGAGCAAATGTATCATATGCTGTGTTTAAGATATAAATGACTAAAAACAAGATAATGATGCGACTCTCCATATATTAATGTTCACAACCTTTTATTAAATTATCAAAGATAACTCACAAATAACAGCTCGACACTGGAGTCCACAAAAAATGCTATGCCATTTCTACAATTCTGTTCAGAACAATAACTCAGTCTAGATGGAAATCCTTCATGAAGTGTTTGGAAATGGAAATCATGACTGGAAGCCTGATTGCCAGTTGTTTGCATATGTGGCAAATATCACATTCCCTCACTCAGGACCTCCTCTGCCTAGAAATGTCAGTTTCTTGAGACTGCATACTTAACATATGGATAATTCTGGATTTAGTCAGAAGAATGATAATGATAAGAAGTGCCCCCAAATACAATGACCTGCATCAGGAAGTTGTGAATTCCCCTTCACAGGCAGTGTTCAAGCAAAGATCAGACAACCCCTTAACTGTAAGTTTGTGGTGGGGATGTAAGCACCAGACGGGGAATTGGATCTCATCCCTTAAAACTCGGTAAATCTGTTGCTCTAAGATTCTTAAAGGTCTAAAGATATGAAAAATAGAATAAAATAAAAAAATAAAGATATGAAAAGGTGAACTTTTGTGGTTTTGAAAGTCTAGATATTTTTCATTTTTAGGAAATGCAAAAGTTGCCTCCATTTTCTAACTTTTCTAGAAAGAAGATAAACCTGAAAATGGTCTTCTCTTTTAAGCTCTTGATATTAATCGGACACATTTGGGGAATGATATAATAAATATGATCTTTTCTCATTTTACAATGATAACATATAATGGTGGTGTCAGAAATACATTAATACACTGTGAGAGCAGACCTCTGACCTGCAGATACTGACCTAAATGAATTTACATGTGAATGAGGTAAATGGTGTGCTATCACACAAGAACAAGTGAAGCCTGCCTCTTTCACTGGTTTTGGAAAGTGACTATTATTGCACCAATGGAGCTTGAACAGAACTGGAATTAATATATCATGTTTCCTTACAAACATGATATATCAGTTTCTGATATATCATTTTAAATAATTATTTCCAAAATTGCTTTGATTACCTAACATCAACTTAGTTCATATAATATGAATGTTTCTATGATTCCACAAATTCTCACATTTTCCAAACTCAACTTTTCACGAAAATAAGTAAGTCCTGATAGACAGTCAAGATAAAGGATATTTGTATCTACACTAGAAGAAAAGCAGGTTGATATAAAGTGAAAAGCATAATCACCTTGGATTCTGACTCCAAAGATCTCAGTGGCTTGAAAATAATGATGATGCAATTTTTCACCTTTCACCTTGTTTACTTACAACCAGGGAAAGGGTAACCACTCAGCCCAGATAGTTTGTTGGCGCACAAGACTGATTCAACTGATCAACCAAAGATTTAATTATTTTTCTAGCTGGCCTTTGAACGTAGGCCACTTCTCCAGAAATTTCTCCCCATGTGAATAATGATTTGGGGATTTTGTTTTCAACATTTCACTTTATAACCTGTCAGTTTCCTCTCTATCACACCTTATTCTCAAACTTTTTTCCTAGAATCATCTCACATGTCCAAGTCAAAACTGCTAAATTAATTCTAGTTTGCCATTTTTTACATCTGATAATCCCATGGAAGGGTTAAATCCATCTGAGAGTTTAAGAAAGTGTGTGAAAAATCTACTTAGTTCAGCTTTCTATATACTTATAGGTGGTTTCATTTTTAAACTTATCAATTCATTGGTATTTTTATTTCAAAGACAATTTTCATGAAAATTTTTATTATATCTCATATTTTTATTATGAACTGCTATGAAATGCCAATAACTTCTATATATCACTGTAAGATGTTAGAAATACAAATATACACTTGTATTTTAATATCATGAAATGTTCATTGCACATATATTTATGTCAACAAAAAAACACGTTTATTTCACGTCTCTTTCATACCCATTATTTCTGTTAAGAATTCTTAATAAATAGATGTTGTATCATCTAAAAGCTATATATTTAGATAATCCTGGACATAAATTACTGCATACTAAAGGCACTTAAAATAATTTTCCTATTTTTAGAATTTTAGGCATAAAACCAAGAAGACAATAAGATGATAACGTTCGTATTTAGGAGCAGCATGTGAATATGCATTATAATACATTCAGATACTGATCCTATGTTATTTGAAAATGATTCAATTACCCACTAATACTACCACAGAATTTTTTCCTCTAGAAAGTTGTCATGAAACTCAGTGACTATTTTTCAAGGCCAGAGCTTACTAAGGAAAAGTGAAAAATTTAGTCACATTCAGATACCAATAGATAATAATCATTATGTAGCAATTTGAATACTTTTTATATTCATCCCCGATTCAAGAATTTACATCTTAGTGAATAAGGCAAAAGATTCAGAACTTTTTATTTCTTTCCTTGCATATTTGAACACCAGTATATAGATTCATAACCTGATGACTTTGGAAAATAATAAATTAAACAATTCTATATTTAAGAAACATTACTCAAGTTACCAATAATCATAAGAATATAAATAAAATTAATTTAAAAACTAACCTCATTTATTTTTATTTATATTTCTCAAGTATTCCATAAGAAGTTATTTTTTCCAAGTACATTTTTAAATATATTATTTAAAGAATAGGATACATGAAACTCAAACATTATCACCCTGAAAAATGTTCTATCATAAGATTATGAGATTGTCTGAGATCCTAACAATTAAATTTTTATATCGAAGATCTATGTTAGGTTCACACAGTTTGTAATTTTATTTGAAAAAACAGTAATAACATACTTTTGATTTGCAGGTTTAAAACAACACTGAATTTGTAAGCAAAAAATAGAATATATGCATAAATATAGACAGCCTTATGTATTTGTATAAAAAATATCTGAACATATAAAAAGTACAAAATTAAATTAGATTTTAAAAACCAATCATACTCAGAACTTGCACAATCGAAATTCTGTTAGCATTACACAAAGTTGTCTGAGGAGGCTGCACTTACTGCAATGATTGCACTAAATATTTTGGAACATTCTTCCCTCTCTTCAATAGTGGCAAATCTCCGTCTTTGAAAGAGGATTTGGTTTAGAGAAAATCTAAACACATCTTTGACAACCAAATTTGATGGAACAAGTTGTCAAATCACTAACAAATTTTATGCTGAAATAAGATATCATTGATCTTTTGTGTGCTTCCTAAAATTATTTTAAGGCATATCTAGAAACGTTTTCAGATATTTGCATCACTAGAATAAGTTTTTAGCTTCCTAAAATGGTCACCTTGAAAAGAATATTCATCTGGAATCTTGTCTTGAAATTTCATTACCTTCCATCTCAAACAAATGCATAACACTTTTTTATTTATATATTAAGGAAGAGGAAAATGAGAAAAACATCCTCTGGTATTTTCTATAACTATGACTTGTTGATTTCCTCAATATTGGAACTTGTTTTCTCACATGAAAGATGAACTACATAAGAGACAGTAGCTGGACCAGCTCACTGTTTCTCAATCTCAGTACTATTGACATTTGGGGTTGGATCATTGTGTGCGAGCGACCCTCTGGATTGTAGGTTGTTAGCAATATCCTTGGCTTCTACCCACTGGATGCCAGTAGCAGCCCCTCAGATGTGACCATCGAAAATGTCCCCAGACATTACCAAATGTCCCCCAGGAGACGAAATCATCCCTAAATGAGAACCACTGGATTGGGTAATTGGAATTGTCCTTTCAAACCCAAGAGCCTATGATTCATAAGACAATATAAAATACATAGAGAGAACATTGTTACACATTCTAAATATCTAAAATTAAATCAATAAGTATAAAGAATATTATTATAATTTTTCTAGTTACACACATCTTCAAAGACAACTTTGTAATAAAATGATAGGGTGAACACTTTTAAAATGTATTGTCATAAGGCACAGCCTAGTAATACACTAAAAATATTAAGGTACGTATAATATACACACATTTAGAAATATAACTATAATGATGTCTGTGTAAATCTATAAATCTATGCATACTCATAGCAAAGAATGCCTCAAAACAATATGATCATTTAATTCCTATTTAACAAACTTCACACCCTAGAATAGTATACATTTTGTTATAATCAATAGATAAATTTAAAATGACCACTCCTAAGGGAAAACTAGATAAAACAAACATGGCGGTCATTTATACAGAACCCTCCTGTGACTTTTAAACTCAATAAATGGTGAAATGCATTACTTGCTTTCTCAGTAACATTCAAATTTCTATAGAAATGCTGTCTTTTTATATCTACCATCACAGTTACTGTCAAGAACTAGACTTCAATCAAGTAAGTAATACATTTCCTAAGATTTGAAATTTCTTTCCAGTTACCATTTTTTTCTAAACTTATACTTAACATAAAAATCACTTGTGACAAATTAACATTAAAGCACTATTAAATACCCAACTGAAATAACATTTTGATGAAATAAAAAATAATAGAATCATTATGAATAATAGTAGCCCAATATTTTTTTGTTCAAAGCAACTTACCTCACTTCTGATTTAGACAATATAATAAGTCCACAGATTACCTTGCAGGGCATTTCTACTGAGCTAAGACCAATCACGAGGCTCAGTTTAGATCTACTGATTATTGAGCAAACATTACTACTAAAAACGCTTATTATAAATGAATAAAAGATTCCAAATGGTTAGAATTCCCTGTTTACTGGAGAACACCATAAAGCACAAGTTATTAAGAGTATAGTATTACGGATAGTGACTGCCCCTAAATAAACCTGAAAGCTTGTCATAAAGTTGAAATGATATTCTTATAAATTGACAAAATTAATATACAATTTTAAGTCACAACTGTTTAACCATAAAGAGGGCTCATGGGTGTGCTGCTCTTCTTTTAATTAAATTAAAAAGTCTACTCTGTAGTTATTGATGTGTGAACGTATTTCCACAGAGAATTATTTAAATGAAGAGAAAAGCATTCAAATATAGTCAAATATAATTGTTTAAAGATACTATACATTCATTCATTAGCAGAGTATTCTAATACAAAATCAAAAGTAAAGCATGCCATAGGTAATTATTACTGGCTTAGCTGTCAGTTAGTCAAATCAACTAAAAGGCCAATTATTCTGAGGATACTCAGGGTGGAAAGCTCATGTTGGCATTAGGTCATTTTGAGATAGTTATGGTTCCTTTTTATAGTAAATTAATTTCCCAGCAAAAATATTTGGCATGTAACTGCATATGCTATGACTTATCCTTGTGTTTTAAATCTTTAACATTTGGAGAAAAATGTAATATTACCTATAAAATGAAAGTAAGATAGTAAAACAAAAACAGATAATAAAAATTTCAGATTAAGTTAGAATATTTCCTTTTTTTCTAGTTTCATCATCAGTATGACTCAAGAAACTCAACATCAAAGGAAAAGTTTTCAACTTAATAATCATATCCATGGTTGACTTCTCAGTATGGATTTGAAGTTGTGTGTATATGTTAAAATAATGCATTAAAAATACTAAAAAAAATTTAGGAAGTGTTTTCAAATTAGAAAAAGCACTAAATTACCACATATTAGAAAGCCTACGATAAGTATCAGAGGTAGAAAATGCTGTGTCTAAAACTGAGATAATATATTTATAAGTATAGCCTTCCTTAATCTCAAAATTTAAATTGTGCAGTGACCCTGGTATATTAAGTTCCTCCCCTAGGCTCTGCCCATATTCAGCATCAGGTTATTGTAAATACTAGCACAATGAGAAATTGTTTTGGATGGTCAGTCCCTCCTGGATACTACCTGGGGTCCCTATTCACTGTCCACCGTGCCACTTAGCACCAGATCATCACCAACTGCCTTCCTGTCCCCGCGGTGGACTGTATCCCAGACAGCAACGAGTGTGACTTACTCATTGCTCTAACTCCAGCACTCCAACTCTTAACACAAGTGTATTTGGGTTAAATGAAATAAACACCTAAAAAACATGATAGTCAATGGTTCTCAAATCTAGCACCATGATAGAATTACCTGGAGAGTTTTTAAAATGTTTATGCTCACACCACTTAAATCTGAATCTCTGGGGTGGGAGGCTCTTGGGATCTGTTTTAAAAATCTTCCTAGATAACAGGAGCTGAGGGGAGTGGGAAGGGCGGTTGTAATTTAACAGGCATAGAGTTTCCGTTTTGCAAGATGAAAAGTTCCAGAGATCTGTTTCACAGCAATGTAAACATAGTGAACACGACTAAACTGTACACTTAAATATGGTTAAGATGGTAAAAATTTTATATGTGTTTTCTACAATAAAAAAAAAATTTTTTTTAATCTTCCCAAGTGATTCTACCGTGAAGCCAGGGTTGAGAACCACTGTTAAGTATTGAATACCGGGAGAATGTTAGTGTCCCCCACAACCAGTGCTGTTTGTTGAGTGGGAGGGAGGGAGAGAAGAGGAGAGACTTCAGTCTTTTCTAATCAGTTCCCCAACTGTGTACCAAAAACCACTTGTTCCTAAAAGAAGGAGTCTAGGCCTAAATAATTTCAGAAAATCGAAACCCCTTACCCAGAATCAAAAGGCATGTTGGAATACTTAAAAAGTTAGGAAATCCTGCAATCAAGAAACCTGTTCAACTTACTTGTTTCCAAGACTTATTTGACTATACAGATCTCCCTCAACTTACAATGGGGTTACATCTGGAGAAACCGGTTGTAAATTGAAAATATCGTAGTTTGAAAATGCATTTAAGTCCGCTCACCTACTGAACATCATAGCTTAGCCTAGCCTACCTTAAATGTGCTCAGAACACACACATTATCCTACAGTTGGGCCAAATCAGCTAAGACAAAGTCCATTTTATATTAAAGCGTTGAATATCTCATGGCATTTACTGAATACTGCACTGAAGGTGAAAAACAGAATGGTTGTATGGGAACAGAATTGTTGTAAGTGTACCCACTGTTTACCCCCATGGGAGCAAACTTGTTGTAAGTGTATCGTTGTTTACCTCCCCTCCCCACCTCCTCCCCCAGCCCCCTCCCAGTGATCACATGGCTGACCGGGAGCTGAGGCTCACTGCTGCTGCCCAGCATCACAAGAGAGTATCTCAGCGCATATCACTGGCCTAGGAAAAGATCAAAATTCAAAATTCGAAGCATGGTTTCTACTGAATGCATGGTTTCTACTGAATGCACGCTTTCACACAATCATAAAGTTGAAAAATCGTTAAGTCAAACCATTGTCAGTCAGGGATTATCTGTATGATTATAAAGAACACTTCCCATCAAAATGGCTTCTAATACTTGAAAATGATATGCAGCACAGAGCAAGCCTGACTCAAAGAGTAGGAAAACAAGACAGTAGTGATTACAAACCATCCCTAACGCAACATACTATCTATAGTGTCCAAACATGCATTCACAGTTATTGCACTGTATTACTTTATTCTTTTTGGATGCTGTTGTTTTGTGGTGGAGATACCTACTGCCCTGACCCTCTATCATATATTCACAAGGCAAGGTTCTCACGTGTCCTGATGAACACGGCACTGGCCTGACCCTGAACGATGCTTCTTACCGTTACTCACAGCAAGTTGCATACCACGCTATATCCTGTTTCAATTCAATGCTCCTTCCTTACATATATCACAGGACAGTGTCATACATGAACTCAGCTGTTGAACAATATATTCACATGTTAATCAAAATTTGTGGAGTTTTTTTGGGTTTCTTTCAGTCCTATTTTATGTTTTTATTTTATATTGGAGTATAGTTGATTTACAACGTTGTGTTAGTTTCAGGTGTACAGCAAAGTTATACATATATCTATTCTTTTTTAGATTCCTTTCCCTTATAGGTTATTAGAGAGTATTGAGTAGAGTTCCCTGTGCTAAACAGTAGATCCTCGTTGATTATCTATTTTATATATCATAGTGTGTATATGTTAATCCCAAACTCATAATTTATCCCTCCCCCCTTACCCCACCGTTCCCCTTGTGAGACACAGCTTGAGAACTGCACCAGAGGAGGCTGGACCTGTTTTAGATATGGCTATATCTGCCACGGTGTGTATGTGTATAATACACACTGTGGGTGGTTTGGGGAAACACAGATTTTGCATCTGTCCTTGCTACCCTTAAACCAGCACTTTTGTGACAGTGATTCTACAACAATTTACTTGATTCTATGCCATTTCTCTCAGTAAAGGAAACAGCATCTATATTCTAAAACCAGAAGCAATGTAGTCATGAAAAGGAACCTATTTTAATGCTTTACATAAATATTTTATTGTCTTTGAATACAAAAGAGATACAGACACTTCTCAAATTTTATTTGGTCAAGGCATAAATTCGATGAAAACTACACGACAGAGTAATATTATAAAATCTGTGCACTGCTAAATTCTGTGGTGTATTAGAGAGGCGCATAATTGGGTTCCTTCAATCCAGGCTGCAATCCATTGTGTTCTTTCTTTCACAGTGAACTGCACGTGAGAATAGCCACCAAAAAAAAAAAAAAAAAAAAAAACCATCATGATAACCCTGCTTTTCTGTTATTTTGAAACGTGCCTGATACTGCAGTCAACTTTGCAGCGTGGTTATTTAATAGAAGTGAAATTATAACAGTACAATATAAAAGAGTCCTGACTTGAACCAGGAAAAGCAATCCCCAAACTTAAATCAGTTGAAATTTATAACTCCCCCAACACCACCATAAGTAATGAAGACGTTCATAATATAATATTAAATATTGAACATCTATCTTAGGTAATTTTAATGAGAAATGATACTTTGAAACCTAATTGAGAATAAAATTCAGCGACGGTTTTTTTTTTTTTGCCACATCTAGATTAATAAGTGGGTTTTACCATTTTTACTGGGTTCACCAGTCAAGTTAGCAGAAAAAGAGAGAGAGAGAGACAGAGAAAGTCTACGCACTCATGTACACAAAAAGATCTTAAGCTCATTGTTTATCTAGTTTGACTGTAGACAGAATTTTTTTCACTTATTTGAAACACCCAACTGAGGTTGATGTAGTTTTAACATGTCTTAGTGCTCTTTATGTTTCTAATACTGACACCTTTCTTTTTTCGGATGATATGCAAACCATAGGTAATAGATTAAAACACAATTCATTGATTGAGAAAAGTTAGATAATATTAGAAAATGCAATCATTGTTCATTTTGTTGCTATTGAGGAATTAAAAACACAATCACTTTATTTCATGAGGTTGAGTCGTTGCAAATTTTGTAGATCATCTCTAATTTTTTTTAAAAATACACAATGTTAGAAGCTGAATTAAATAAAGGTTTGGGGGCTTATGTATCTTAACATGTACGCAACACATGTATTTGAGGAGTTGATTACATTGGTATCTTGATTTCTGAGACCTGTCTTAGAATCTGAAGCTGTTAAATTCAAGTGTTAAAAAATATAAAAACCAAGCAAGGGTCTGTTCTCTTAAGCAATGGCTTTGTTCTTCTTAAGTTATGTTGTTGTATTAAGCTATATTGTCTCTGCATGCAAGTGGGAAGGAGAAACAGAGATAGCAATTTTCCCTGGAGTATTTAACACCTCCCCCCCCCAAAAAAAAAAAAATAACAATTTTAAAAGTAAAAGAATAGGAATTCTCTGACAGTCCAGTGGTTAGGACTCAGCACTTTCACTGCCGTGGGCCTGGATTCAATCCCTGGTCGGGGATCTAAGATCCCGCAAGCTGTGTGGCCCAAAAACAAGAAAATAACAATAAAAGGAAAAGAATAGCAGTGGATTCATAAACTAAATATTCTTAAACACATTCATTTACTTGCATTATAAACACTGCTCCAATAAACTAGATCTGATTGACCGAAGAAAACATAAAGTATCCTTATCATTACTGTATTAAAGGGTATTTTTCTTACAGAAAAACACAAATTACAGTTTTATACAATAACCTTAACAAGTTTCACAAACATCGTTCCAAAGTCCATCATCCAATAAGAGAAAAAGTAATTTTCTTTTTCAAGGTGGTGCACATTTCACTCTGGGAGGGGTCAGCAATTTCTGGCTCCAAATACTAAGGCACATTCTGGCTTGTGCCCCAAAAGGCCATGTCATTCTTACACAACTTAATCACCGGCTACACGGAGGAAAGCAACACTGCAATCTTTCTCATCATTTTAATGAGGACCCCTGGCTATTCAGTCATTGAAATATAATTGATTTGCTCCCCTCTTATTTTCATAATAGACACTCCAACCTAGACCACGTTTATTTGGCTATAAGAAATGTCAGGAAGAATTGGAACTTTTCTATGTGTCCCCATTAAAACTGAAAACATGCCACCCTGTCTTTTACATGAGCTGCAATCATTTTGCACTGGTCTCATTATGCAATTCAAGATGCAAATGTTCCAGTCGCCCTTCTTACCGAACTGCAAGGCCAGGAAAATAAGCACACCAAAAATGTCTAGTTCTATCTGTACCTTTTTCTTCCAGTTTAGTGTTACTTGCTCAATATTTTAGAAAACAGGAAATAGGAATAATAAGTATAAACGTTACCAATGTTACTGATTTTTAGTAATATTGCAAAGTAGGACTGATATCTTTCTTCTTAATAATTAACCTATTTTTATAAAAATGCAACATTTTCTTCCTCAAAATTACATAACCTAAGGATTAAATAAATGTCATCTGCAAATTAACATTTATGCTGAGAGTCTGAGTTTGCAAAACTGATGTGCAAAATTAATTACTGTAATCTTTAAAACTATGTGAGCCCTGTGAATTATTATTTTATATTGTGGAGCTTTTAAACTTACATCAGTTAAAGCTTAAACAATCAAAAACTATTTGATAATGTAAAACTTTATATAAATACAAATTTACTAGTTAGTCCACCATAGAAAATAAACCCCTATAAAGGAAGCTAAGCATCTTGCCATCAGAAATGTTTTTCTTAACATGGAATGTTCAGAGTTGAGATGTCATCCATCAGATTAAGTAATAATTATTCCATTTAGTTCTATTTCAGTTAAGATAAATTTCTACTCGTTATTGGCAAAAGTGTTGGGGGAAAAAGATTGCCATATTGTTACAAAATTTTGGAGGGGAATTTAGTAATATTGGTTATTTTAATGGTCATTCTTTTTTACTCAGCAATTCCACTTCCATGAATATATCCTTGAGCTGAACAACTGCATACACACACATATATACACAGATGTTTGTATACACAGATACATATACACAGATGTTTGTTGCACCATAGTCCATATTTGCAAAGAAAAACATTGATAACAAACCAAATGTACGGCCACAGATATACTGTTAAGTGAAAGATAACATTGCACAAAGTACATGGAGTGTAGTCTCTTTTCAAAAAATCATGTACAGGTAAATGTATGCATTAAAAATCTAGAGGAATATACAACACATTGTTACCAGTGATTATCTCTATGGGATTAAATTAAAGAGTTCTACTCCATACTGCTTGAACATTTGTGATTCATTCATTCATTCAACCAATATTTATTAAGCACCTACAATGTGCCGAGTAATTTTCTAGGTGCCAGGGATATAACAGTGAACAATACAAAGTCATGAGCTTATGTTACTATTAAAATCAAAAGAAACAATAAAAATAAAGTTTAGGAATTTCAGTTATTACAAGAAAATAAAGGGACTTCCCTGGTGGTCCAGTGGTTAAGAATCCGCCTTCCATTGCGAGTTGCAGCGATGCGGGTTCGATCCCTGGTCAGGGAACTAAGATCCCACATGCCACAGGGCAACTAAGCCCGCGTGCTCTGGAGCTCGCGTGACACAACTAGAGAGAAACCCGCGCACCGCCACGAAAGATTCCAGGTGCCGCAACGAAGGTCCCTCATGCCGCAACTAACACCCAGTGCAGCCAAATAAATGAATTTTTAAAATTCTTTAAAAACGAAAATAAAGAAGTAATAAATATTCATCTCATTATTCCTGTTGAAATTCTTTTCCCTTGTCTTTTTGTTGTTCAAAACTTTTTTTCTAATATTAGACTAATTAATGGCCAAATCTTAATAATAGAAGCCATTATTAAAATAATCTCTTCTAGGGACTTCCCTGGTGGCACAGTGGTTAAGAATCCACCTGCCAATGCAAGGGACACGGGTTCGAGCCCTGGTCCGGGAAGATCCCACATGCCGCAACTAAGCCCATGCGCCACAAATGCTGAGCCTGCCCTCTAGAGCCTGTGAGCCACAACTACTGAAGCCTGCTTGCCTAGAGCCGGTGCTCTGCAACAAGAGAAGCCACTACAATGGGAAGCCCGCGCACCGCAACAAAGAGTAGCTCCCACCCGCTGCAACAAGAGAAAAGCCCACGCACAGCAACGAAGACCCAACGCAGCCAAAAATAAATAAATAAATAAATAAAATTTATTTTTAAAAATCTCTTCTAGGTCCGACAATTTTATTTTAAAAAGATTGCATAATATTTTATCATCCAAAACTTAAACAGTTTTGTTAGTAAATATCTGAAAATGCAATTATATGAGTAATGAAATACACTTGAGATTTCATTAGAAATACTTTATATGAAAGTGATAGGATAGCTAAGATAGACAAATATGACTATGTAACCACACCTGTGAATATTTTAATAAATCTTAAATAATAACCATAGGTATTTTCACCTATATAACCACAAGATAATATTAAGTTTATGGGTCTGTAATATTTCAATACCCCCTTAATTTACCACTAACATACCTTAGAAATTTTTAAGACTGATATTAATATTGCAAGAGTATAGACAATTTTATAAAAACTATTCTAAGTTTATTGTAAAACATATAAAGGTTAATATTAATTCATATGTTTCAATTTTATTAAAATCTGGTAGGTAGTCCCTCACAATTTTCCTAATATCATATTTTCCCTCTTAAATTAATATAAAGTATCTAAAGATTTATTCTTATAAGTTATTTGATTTCAGTGAAAACTCATTACACTTACTAAAGATAAAATTTTTAGAAAGCACCTAGGGTTCATATTCAAGATGTTCTAAGCAAATTATAACCAATCACCACCAGAATGGCCTAACAGACAGATACAACATACATAAAGGGGGAAAATCAAAAAACTCTAAATACCTACTAAGCAACCTTGTAATATAATGCCATGGTCCACTGACAGTGAGACTAATAAATGTGAATGGAAAGGATTTTACACTTAAAACAGCATCTATTCAGCAAGCAGATTCATTTGAATAAGACGAATTACCTAGCCATAAACTCCCCTAAATTCAAATACTTGTGCTGCAGCTAGCTGTAATTGAAAGAATTGTCACTAGATGGCAGTGTGGGTCGAATAGCCAAATGTTTACAAGTTAGCTCTTCAAATTTGGTACCAGACTCAGACGGTAGACTCTTTGTTATCATCAAAATTAGGTCTCTTTGTGAATAAAGAACACATAACCAAAACATAAGAAAAATAGTATGTAAAAGAGCAAGATTTTAAAGAAAAAAATACTCTACGCAAGTTGGCTGTGCTGTTTGCCTTTCTTAGTGTCTCAAACTTGAGAATGTTTTTGACAGCCTTGAGAAAACTTTAAAATTTTCATTTCAAATCACTGCTTCTACCCTTGAGATTCCTAATCAGAGGTCTTAGATGTAACAGAGGCTCCATTTTTAAGAACCATTTAAGGCCATTCTAACACAAGTGATCCATGAGAACCACTGCTCTAAAACTTGAATCCCCAAAGAAGTGGCACATTTGCATAATGAGCTCCAATCTAGTCACTCAGGAGGCCACAATCTCCAGCCTCAATCCCTTCCTGCATTGTCTACACATTTGAAATATTGTATTCAAATGTCAGCAGACCAGAGAAACGACCCTGAAGGGGTTCTCACTGGCCAAATTAGAGATAATTTGAACATTAAAATAAATCATGATAGTATGGGATTTTAGCCTTCTAAATAATAAGACATCAAAAGTTCCTACATATTTAAATAAATGAATGAATAAGTTGGAAGTCTGAAGAACAGGATATTTACTTTGGTTCAAAGTACCTCCATACAAATATTTATTAATCACAGAGGGGACGAGAGTAACTTTATGATGGATAAGCCTGGCAAACACCACCATCACTGAGTGATCAAAGAGAATGTCACTGTTGGCCAGCAAAGGAAACCATAAACAAAACGAAAAGACAACCTACAGACTGGGAGGAAATATTTGCAAACAATGTGACCAACAAGGGCTTAATTTCCAAAATATACAAACAACTCATACAACTCAATAACAAAAAAAAACAAATAACCCAATCAAAATAATGTCAGAAGACCTAAATAGACATTTATCCAAAGAAGACATACAGATGGCCAATACACACATGAAAAGACACTCAATACCACTAATTATTAGAAAAACAGAAATCAAAACTACAATGAGGTATCACATCACACCAGTCAGAATGGCCATCATTAAAAATCTACAAATAACAAATGCTGGAGAGGGTGTGGAGAAAAGGGAACCCTCCTACCCTGTTGGTGGAAATGTAAATTGGTGCAGCCGCTGTGGAAAACAGTATGGAGGTTCCTTAAAAAACTAAAAATAGGGGCTTCCCTGGTGGCGCAGTGGTTGAGAGTCCGCCTGCCGATGCAGGGGACACAGGTTCGTGCCCCAGTCCGGGAGGATCCCACATGCCGCCGAGCAGCTGGGCCCGTAAGCCATGGCCGCTGAGCCTGCACGTCCGGAGCCTGTGCTCCGCAAGGGGAGAGGCCACAACAGTAAGAGGCCCGCATACCACAAAAAAAAAAAAAAAAAAACTAAACTAAAAATAGAGTTACCATATGATCCAGCAATCCCACTCCTGGGCATATATCTGGAGAAAATTCTAATTCGAAAAGATACATGCACCCCAATGTTCATAGCAGCACTATTTACAATAGTCAAGACATGGAAGCAACATAAATGTCAACAGACAGATGAATGGATAAAGAAGATGTGGTATATATACACAATGAAATAACTCAGCCATAAAAAAAGAATGAAATAATGCCACTTGAAGCCACATGGATGGACTTAGAGATTATCACACTAAGTAAAGTAAGCCAGAGAAAGACAACTATCATATGATATGACTTCTATGTGGAATCTAAAATATGATACAAATGAACTTATTTACAAAACAGAAACAGACTCACAGACACAGAAAACAAATTTATGGTTACCAAAGGGGAAAAGGGGTAGGGGAGGGATAAATTAGGAGTTTGGGATCAGCAGATACAAACTACTATATATAAAATAGATAAACAACAAAGTCCTACTGTATAGTACAGGGAACTATATTCAATGTCCTATAATAAACCATAATGGAAAAGAATATGAAAAAGAATACATACATATATATACATATAACTGAATCACTTTGCTGTACACCAGAAACTAACACAACACTGTAAATCAACTATAATTCAATTAAAAAAAATTTTTAAAGAGCATATCACCAGTGATAAACAAAATTGTGTGTGCTCAATAATATGCAGTAGGAAGAACACTGTCACCGTTCTTCAAAGAGTACCTTTGATATTCCTGCCAAAGATGCACAACTTGAATCTAATTATGAGGAAACATCAGACAAATCCAAATTGAGGGACATTCTACAAAATAACTGTCCTATAATCCTCAAAAGTTTCAGGTCATGAAAGGAAAGACTGAAAAACTATTACAAACTGAAGAAGACTAAAGATACGACACTAAATGCAACATGTGATTCTGAACCAAAGGTTTTTGCTATAAAAGACATTATTGGGGCAATTGCTAAAACTTGAATATTGTATGAACATTCAATGTTGTTATCTATCGATGTTAATTTTATGATATTGATGGTTATATAGTGGTTATGTGGGGAAATGCCCTTATTTATAGAAAATACACACTAAAGTATTCAGAAATGATGAGTCATCAGTTTGGCAACTTATTCTCAAATGGTTCAGGACTTTTTTAAAAAGCTATTTTTACTGTATTTCCAACTTTTATAATTTTGTGATTTTTTTCAAAAAAGTAATTCATCAATCTTTTTTTTTCCAAGAAGAAAATTAATACATGCACATTGTAAGCAAAGATGTATAAAGTAAAAGTTAATCATCTTCCTTGTTCTTTGTCCCTATGCCCCACAGAAACAATGTTACCATTTTGATATTTATATGAACATATATAAACATTGAGAGAGAATTCTTCTTGAAGAAAAAATCTCTAGATCCCTGGAAGTAGCAGAAATTAAAAGATACACAAAATAATCATCATGTACATATCCTATTTAACAAATAAGATGGGCCTTGAAACCTTGAAATGCATAACAAAATTCTAAAGTCTATCTGTGGTTTCCCTTAGGTTTTCCCATTAAGGGCATTGAATTATGGGCCCAAACACACAGAATGACTGCATGGAAGCTTCTGAGATTTGGAAAGGAGAGAGGGACACACAGCCTTCTGAAAATGTGGAAACTGGAATAT
Organism: Pseudorca crassidens; assembly: GCF_039906515.1. Lineage (NCBI taxonomy): Eukaryota > Metazoa > Chordata > Mammalia > Artiodactyla > Delphinidae > Pseudorca > Pseudorca crassidens. Next base: position 57,482,721 of record NC_090308.1, read on the forward strand.
AAGACATTCTCCCAAATGGGGTCTGGCCAGGGCCGTATGGTAAGGTGCTCTCCTCCCACTTGCTAAAAGTATGTGTATTCCTATTTCTATTAATGCGGTCTTCTGCTACTTTCACTTTTTTCCCAGCTACCTCACCCTGCAGATTCAAAACATACTGATTTCACTAAAATGCCTACTTCTTAGAAATACATGCTGCTACCAAACCACAATATTCAACTCCCATCCTCTAAGCACAATTGGTGCTAAGGGTTTTTTTTTTTTTTCCCTGTCATGCTTTTTTTTTTTGGATTCTGATTTTGTTATGCCAGTTTTACATCATCTCTGACTTTAATCAGCATGACTTCGTCATGGCAATGACAGAACTACTGAAAAGATGGATCTGAGGACAGAGTCCTGAGGCTTGCCCCTGGAGACCTCCCTTTAGTGGACAGGTAGTCATCCAGGCATGTAAAAGTCCAATAAATGAACATGTCCTGCAACCCATATTTCTCTATTTTTGATAGCAATAATTTTTTAAAGATATATTAATGTCAAGTGCCAGGCTAGAAAACAATTAGACTATACCTGCCATATTTTTTCTGACCAATTTGTCTACTAACTCTAACAAAGTTAAATGAAATAGTCTGCCCCAGCTTATTTTTCTTTATAACTTTTTTTTTTTTTTTTTTTTTTTTGCGGTGCGCGGGCCTCTCACTGTTGTGGCCTCTCCCGTTGCGGAGCACAGGATCCGGACGCGCAGGCTCAGCGGCCATGGCTCACGGGCCCAGCCGCTCCGCGGCATGTGGGATCTTCCCGGACCGGGGCACGAACCCGTGTCCCCTGCATCGGCAGGCGGACTCCCAACCACTGCGCCACCAGGGAAGCCCCCCAGCTTATTTTTAATGCAACGCATTTTCACTGATGCTTCGTAAATCTTGATTCTGTTTCTAAGTGCAACTATGTCAATTTTACAAAAATCTATCGCAAATCTTACCCAATCTTCTTAGTAATGAAAGAAATGTAAATTAGACAAGAAGTGATGGGACTCCCCTGGTGGTTCAGCGGTTATGAATCCGCCTGCCAACGCAGGGGACACGGGTTCAAGCCCTGGTCCAGGAAGATCCAAAATGCCACAGAGCAACTAAGCCCGTGCGCCACAACTACTGAGCCTGCACTCTACAGCCCGCAAGTCACAACTACTGAGTCCGAGTGCCACAACTACTAAAGCCTGCGCGCCTAGAGCCCATGCTCCACAACAAGAGAAGCCACCACAATGAGAAGCCCGCGCACCACAACGAAGAGTAGCCCCCGCTCACCGCAACTAGAGGAAGCCCACGCGCAGCAATGAAGACCCAACACAGCCAAAAATTAATTAATTTTTTTAAAAAAAGAAAAGAAGTGATAATGCATCTTTCACCTAGTAAATGTTCAGAGTTTGTGGTAAATTTCTAGTGTTGTTGAAAATGTAGGGACATCAGACTTCTGTGCAACTAAAGGTGGCCTCTCTTGATGACAATCTGGCAGAAGTATCTAAAGCCTTGAAAATGTAGATTGCTTTGTCCCAAAATTTCCTCTTCCCAGAATTTATCCTCAGGTCATCATGGATATGCACAAAGATATAGCTACCAGTAGATTTACTCAGCATGTTTAAAATAGGGAATACAGGATAACATGCTAAAAGCCCTAAAACAGAAGATTCGTTAGATGTACGTCTATACAATGGAATACTAGGCAACCACTTAAATTATGTTGTAAAACGTTTAATATCCTAGAAAGGTGGACATAATTGGGGGAAAAATGCAAAACAGAATACCTAATATGATCCTATTTTGTGTGTGGGTGTGTGTGGGTGTGTGTATATATGTGTTTGTGTGCATGCACGCACAAGCGACTAAAATGTATGTATCAAAACAGGCAGAGTGTTTGTCTATGGATGATGAAGTTAAAGGAAATTTTTTATTTCATTCCATTTGATTACCTATGTTTTCTAAATATTCAATGCCCATGTATTTTATAAGGAGAAAACGCAATTAACAGCCACTGTCTATTGTAAACACTGTCTATTCCTACAGGCATGGCTGAAACTAATACAGTGCAAGTGACCTGTTCCTCTTTTTCTCCTCTTACTATCCCTTGTATTTTGTTCTAACTTTCTTATAGCCCTTTCACATCCTGCTTCATATATGCCTCAATATGATTTTACTTCCTTCCTAAATAGAAGTCTTTGAAGTCTAAAAATGGATTTTACATCTCTTTATATCTCCACCACCATGAAGCATATTATCTTATTATATGAGAGAAGATACATAAATAACTTCTGGAAAAGGGAATGAATAAATGAATACCTACTGAAGTGCAGATTAAATGGGGATAAACACTTTTCCAAAAGAAAAATCCATTGGTAGTGTCTATGGTATCATGGGTGTTTGACATTCAAAACTGTTGGGGGGCTCAGCTTGCTAGAAAGAAGAGGGTTAAGCAGATCTGAACTAGGGGGCTTCTGGACTGCTAAAGAACAGAGGAAAGGGGAGGGGGCTCTGGCGGCGGGTGTTTTACCTCCAGGGTCTCAACGAGCCTCCCAGCATAACTGCCTGATAATCCACTACAACTCCTGTTTGCCGACAGGTGAGCCACAGACATTGGCCTACTCTTGCCTCAGGTGTTTCCAGAATCATCCCATTGGTAAAGCTATGGACCTGGGATACAACTTCTGTGCATGTGCAGGGAATATCCACACTCTCTTGTTTCATGGCGAGCCCTTGTCAACCCAGGAAAGAGAGCTCCACAGTGAGTATCTTATGATCAAGCACTTCATCTCCCAAAAGATCTCTTTTACTGTAGCTCACCTCTCTTCCAGGTTCCCAGCTCAAATTAAAAAAAAAAATTGTAGTTCTTGTTAATCTTTTTCCAGGCACCTTTTTTCTATTTCAGGCATTCTTATAAGAATAAGACTTCAGTTCTAAGGGCAGGCATTTGGTCCTTTCTGGCAGGGACTCCTGCCCTGGGCAAGCACACTTGATGATCACACAGTACATGGTCCCTTCTCTCATGACCATCTGCTAGACTGGCTTTCTGCCCATTTACAAGCTCACTGAGTTGTTTCACTAAGACACAGGTGCCAGACTATCATGGGTCTAAACGAGCAGCCCACATAATACAGCAAAATGTTCCTCTCCCCTTCAGGAAGATCCTTCCCCATGAGAGCCTTAAAGTAGTGTCACCACATGACTTCTGAAGCTTGATTAAAGCCAGAAACATGGGGGAGCCAAAGAAAATATTGTAAGAATCAAACCCTGAGAGACGAAGGGTCACAGAGCAGAGCAACAGTGGCTGTGCCAGCTATGGTGCAGGTAGAGGTATGGGGTGGACAAGAATCCTAGGGCTCTAGAAGGAAAGAAGTCACTCCCACACCCACCCCCGAATTGATTTAAAATCAAGGGAGAAAATATGAATTGTGTGTGTGACTCTGCCTTAACCTACAGCAGAGAGAAGAACAAGTATCATGGGAGTTAAAGCCAAAGACATGAGTATGTGACCCAACTCTGCCCCTTGATGAGACTTTCAGGCAGCCTCTGAATCTCAGTGTTCTTAACATCGCCTTTTATGATCCACCCTTGGAAGTCACATCATGTCACTTCCACATATGCTACAGGTAGAGGTAGTTACAAAGCTCTACCCCACTGACTCATGTTGACTCATGTCAACAATGAATTATAAGAAGAGCATGAGGGATGAGATATAGTTTCTCCATCTTCAGAAAATACAACCTGCCATGCCATACAAGGTGGATATAAGGACTGAATGAAATCATTCACATTCATTTTATAAGCTGTAAAGCACCATATAAATGTTATTTTTATTACAATAGTAGTAATAAAATGTTATATCTTTTATTTCAGCTTACTACAGGAATTAATTTCTAAAGATGGGGTGAAATGGGCGCAGTGAACTTTAATTAAGAGGGAGCTAAGGCAGGGCTTCCCTGGTGGCACAGTGGTTGAGAGTCCGCCTGCCGATGCAGCGGACACAGGTTTGTGCCCCGGTCCAGGAAGATCCCACATGCCGCGGAGCGGGTGGGCCCGTGAGCCATGGCCGCTGGGCCTGTGCATCCGGAGCCTGTGCTCCACGACGGGAGAGGCCACAGCAGTGAGGGGCCTGCGTACCACAAAAAAAAAAAAAAAAAAAAAAAAAGAGGGAGCTAAGGCAGTAGTAATAGCACAGGAGGCATCTTTCCTCAAAGACCAGTGGGACATTATTTAATACCAAAATTTTAAAAGAAAGGTTAATATTTGTCCCATTTCCTAAAAAAGAAATCACCTGGCCTTATTTCTATCTTGTCCTTTCCTGCAATTTAGTAGAACCCAAATGCAAGTCTTAGATTTGCTGCTAAATCAACAGGACACGTATGAGGGAGTTGCCTTACTTGGGAGTCCAAATGACCTTTAAAGTTTCTATAAGTTCTAGGAAGTGGAAGAGTCAGTTGGATTCTCCTTGCTTAGTCAATGCATCAAAATTCTAACTATTTATGCAGGTCCAAAATTCCAATTTTCTTTTTTTTTTTTTGGAAGCAGTAGTATAGTAAATCCCCATGAATCCATTAATTAGCTTCAAGAATTATCAACACATGGCCAATCTCATCTCATCTAGATCATTCTCTTATTCCCTTTCCATTTTTTTATACAGTAGGTCCTTGTTAGTTATTTATTTTAAACATAACAGTATGTACATGTCAATCCCAAACTCCGTAACTATCCCTCCCCTGCCCACCCCTGTAACCATAAGTTCATTCTCTAATTCTGTGAATCTGTTTCTGCTTTGTAAATAAGTTCATGTGTATCATTTTTTTAGATTCTTCATAAAAGCGATATCATACTATATTTCTCTTTGACTTACTTCACTCAGTATGATAATCTCTAGGTCCATCCATGTTGCTGCAAATAGCATTATTTCATTCTTTTTAATGGCTGAGTAATATTCCATTGAATATATGTACCACAACTTCTTTATCCATTCCTCTGTCGATGGACATTTAGGTTGCTTCCATGCCTTGGCTATTGACGAAATTCCAATTTTCAACTTACAAATGTCCTTACTGGAAGAGTGGCAACACAGATTAAAGAGGATGAAAGAAAGGAGAGAGAAATATTGCCCATACCCAAATGCTCCCTGGGTGGGTGGATGAGAAGATTGCAGGGCTTGGGGTTTAGGTCGCATCTAAGGTGAATCCTACAGAATGGACTGATCAAGGGGCTGGGGGGGTCCCATTAAGTGCACCTAATTAAAGGAAGTTGGGATCTAATCCCTACCTGAGATCCAATATCCTCAAATTATTCTCCTGTTTCCTTGGTAGTCTCTCTTCCCATCTCAGCCCCCTCAGCAAGATAAGTATTGGAAAGATAGAGGTTTCCTGAGGCTGTAATTATTTGACTGTCACCACTGTTAGCATTAGAGAACTCTGCCTATCAGCTGTTAGTAATCAAAATGACGCAGGTGGTTATTTCTCAGTGAAAAAAGCAAGCTTCAGAATAGAGTATGCAACCATTTCTGTACAAAGAAAATAACATATATTCGTATATACATATTTATTCATTCAATCAATAAATACTTGACAAGTGAATGTACATGCGTCCATGTGCCTAGAACATCTCTCTGAGAGGGCACGTAACAAACTGGAGGCAGTTGTGCACTCTAACAAGGGCAACTGGGAGGGCAAGGAGACAGGGGAAAGGAGGGAGACTTTGTTTTCACTAAATTTACTTTTGTACTTTTAGACTTTGTATAATGGACATATATTACCTATTTTTAAAAACTGTTGGAAGTTACTCTGGGATAACTTGTGACCAGTGTGGTTGCACATGTACTCGCATAGGCCTCCCTGATAGGAGAAAGAACCCCAGGCTTCTCATGCCAAAGTTTTTTCTCATGGTAGTTTTGTACTGGTTTCTATTTAAAGTGCCTCATAAAAAGTAGCATCATAGGGACTCCCCTGGTGGCGCAGGAGTTAAGAATCCGCCTGCCAATGCAGGGGACACGGGTTCAATCCCTGGTCTGGGAAGATCCCACATGCCTTGGAGCAACAAAGCCCGTGCACCACAACTACTGAGCCTGCGCTCTACAGCCCGCGAGCCACAGCTATTGAGCCCGCGTGCCTAGAGCCCATGCTCCACAGCAAGAGAAGCCACTGCAATGAGAAGACCACGCACCGCAACGAAGAGTAGCCCCTGCTCACCGCAACTAAAGAAAGCCCGTGCACAGTAACAAAGACCCAATGCAGCCAAAAATAAATAATAATAATAAATAAAATAAAACACTTTAAAATTTTAGAAAGTAGCATCATAAAGAGTTTTTAATTTGTCTTAGCCTGGGTTATTCTGAAAGCAGAACTTAAAACAAAAGCTTAAGTGTAAGCAGTTGAATTAGGAGGTGATCCCAGGTTGCAGAACGCAGGAGAGGGCAGCTAAGGACAGGAGGGGAAGCCACTCCAACGATGAGCTCCTAGTTGGTCTCAGCTTGGACCACTGTTCTCCGTGACCCTGTGCAAACGTCTAAGAAGCCTTATGAAGAGCATGTGAGAACCAGGCTGGGAGATGAGAGAAGGAAGTAGTTAGCCATCAGCTCTCATCCTTCCTGGTCAAGGTTTGCCCCCAAAGGCTTCCTGTACCTGCACATGGACACTTACAAGCACCTACAGGATTTCCTAAGATTTCCCACCTGCAGGTGTCAGCAAAACCCCGGACAGGAAGCAAGAGGTGCTCACTGCACAGGCCTGGGGTGAGGCACTGTTGGGATGCACCCGAGTGAGGCTGGCTGACGCCCACTCAGAGCTGGTCAGCACGGCAGTGGCTGGAATCAGAGGGGAGGCAGAGAGGTGTCTAATACGTTCTTAAGAACCTCCTTCATTGTCAAACTTTGTATTATTTTCATGTCCCTGGCCAAAAAAAAAAAAAAAGCATTAATTTTGTACTTTTGAAGAGGACTTTAATATATAAAAATATTGCCAATTGTTCATATACATAAACAGTATTTCTGGAAGCATACTCAAGAACATTTATACTAGTATTTCCATGCAGGAGAAATGGAGGTCAGGGATGATTTGCACCATGTATCTTCTTACATCTTGAATTTCAAGTCATGTGAATGTATTATCCATATTACACATTGAAAATAAAATTACTTTTAAAAGATAAAAATATAAAACACATAAAATTAAAACATCACATTTTAGAAATTTTGCACAGTAGTAAAAGAAAGAAAAATACAGACTTTTTATTAAAAATGGAAATTTGAATATATACATTTATCCCCACTCTATCTAAAACCCTATAAAATGAGAGTAAAGTGCTGTTTTAAAGCATAAACCAACAAAACAAAGGCAACAAAAGAGAATAGAACATTAACAAAATTTTGGAAGCTGGACAGTGGATGGATGAATGGTAACTGACCTATTCGACTGGAGAAAGCTGAAACCTAGGTGAGCAGAGGGAGAAACCAAAATGTACACAGATTTGCATCATAGAATTGCAGACATACTCAGGAATTAGAGGAATAGATACCAATGAAAGAAGAGTGAAGACGGGCTAAAACCAGGATAGTGGGTTTAAGTCAGTTTAGGAAGAAGGTGACCTTGGATTCCCCTCTCACTCCATGCAGCTAGGGCTGCTCCCTCCCATCCCAGTAGAACAATGGAGAGGACGAACCGGAGGGACTCTTGTCTGCTTTGAGGGACACAGGGCAGAGCTGGGGACAGAAATATCTATTAGAAATGAGGAACTAAGTCTATATACTGAAAGGTGAAGCCCCCAAGGCCCTTCCCCCACTCAGCTCCGAAAATGCTAACAACTAGGAATTTCTCTCCTTGAGGCAGGAGACAGGAAGGTTCTTCTCCAGAGAATCTGAGCAACCTAACAGAAAAGACCGAAAGATACTGACAGCCAAAGATTCCTCCCAAGAAAGAGCTGAATTAGATCACCCAGAAGGCAAGTCCACACAGCCACAAGCCCTTCTTCCTCCCTACCCAGAGCTTCTAGTCAGCTTTGTGGTGGCCCTGTTTTCAATGAGAGGACTGCTAAGAACCATCTAACACTGAGGAAAGCCAGAAACCAAAGGAACTCAGGAGAAACAGACAACACTAAAGAATTCTTTTTTAAAAATGTAAGCAAAAATCTTTAGTATCCTCCAAGAAATCAGAGAATATAATATTGTATCCACAGAACAAGAACATCGTGCTATAAAAAAAATATTCAGAGAAATTTCAAGAAAAGTGTTCTTGAAATTAAACGTTATGATAGCAGAAATGAAATTTTCAATAGAAGGACTGAGACTCAAAGGTAAGACAATCTCCCAGAAAGTAGAACAAAAAGTCAAACATATAAAATATTAGAGAGGTTAAATTAGTCCAGGAGGTCCAACATTCAAACAATGGAAGTTTCAGAAAGAATATAGAGGGCTTCCCTGGTGGCGCAGTGGTAAAGAATCCACCTGCCAATGCAGGGGACACGGGTTCAAGCCCTGGTTCGGGAAGATCCCACATGCCGCAGAGCAACTAAGCCCGTGTGCCGCAAATACTGAAGCCCTTGTGCCTAGAGCCCGTGCTCCACAAGAGAAGCCACCGCAATGGGAAGCCCGCGCACCACAACGAAGAGTAGCCCCCGCTCGCCACAACTAGAGGAAGCCCGCGTGCAGCAATGAAGACCCAACGCAGCCAAAAATAAGTAAATTTTTTAAAAAAGAAAAGAAAGAATATAGAAAATGAAGGGGGAGAAAATTATTATTAATAATTCAAGAACAATGCCCCAAACTGAAGGATAAAAGTTTTCAAACTGACAGGGCCCACTATGTGCTCAACACAATGGATTAAAAAAAAAAAAACTCAAGGCATATCAGTGAGAAATTTCGGAAAACTAGGAAAAAAAGAAGATTAAAAAAGCATGAAGAGGAAAATAGAGGAAATTAGATAGGCATTAGATTTATTTGACATTAACACTGGAAGCTATAGAGTAATAGAGAAATGCTTTTGAACTTCTAAGAGGAACACAGTCCCAACCTAGGTTCACTCAGCCAAATTATCAATAAAGTAGGAAAGGTAAATAAAATACTTTCATATATATAAGCTTTCAAAAATAAACCTCCCATGCACTTTCTCAGGAAGCTGCTGAGAGATGTGCTCCTCCAAAATGAAGACATATACTTCTGGAAAGAGAAGTCCACCTCAAGAAAGAAGAGAGGCAGTCCCCCAGATGAGGATGAAGAGGTATCTGCACACAGGCCTAAGGTCAGTACAGAGGTCCTAGGAGAGAAGTTCTTCAAGAAGACAAAACAGAGAAAACATATGATGTGTTTGAAAGTATTGAGAGAAACTTTAGACTTACGGTGAAGGGATTAGGCATAAATTAGTGAAGAGTACACAGACAGTGAAATGAATGAAAACAGAGAACAATGATCAACTCCAAGAAAAACAGAGTACAACCAGAAAGGAAATATAATCACGAGACCATGTATCGTGTCATGGCTCAACTGTGAAAAATATTTGTTTACATGGTCATAATAATATAAACAGTGAATGCTGGCCTAACCAAAAATCTTAAATGACTATGTTGGGGCTGGGAGTGGGGGGATTGATAAGTAGCTGAAGGGGTGGCCATTCACATAATTTAATTAATTAACTGGCCAGATTTTTTTATTCCTCCATGGTAAGACTATAGACAGTGTTTAAGCTGAAATATAAAGATTCTATTCATAGATATAGAGGTAAATATCAAAAGGAAACCAACTGAAGTCATTACCTCCAGACAACAGGAAAATAAAAGGGAGGGGAGAAGATTGAAGAGAACTGATGTTTTATTTAGTAAACCTTGCAGAACGTTCTGAATGATTAATCTATTCGTGCGTTAAATTTTGATATATATTACTTTTAAAAAATTAACAGAAAATCTCTATACATAATTCTTTAACCCAAAGACAACTATTACTGTATTTTATGCTTCCTTCCAGCCTTTTTTAATATAGTCTCATATTTCACACATACATGAATTTTGTACTTTTACTTAAAATATTTTGAGAAATTTTTTTCTAATTCATTCTTCTCATTCTTTTAATAACAATTTCAAGTTATCTTACAAATCAAGCAATAATCAAGTGATAATTACAAATTTAATTTGCTTAGGATAGTGCCATGGACTGAATGTGTCCTCCCAAAATTCATATGTTAAATACTAACCCGCAAGGTGACGGTATTAGGAAGCGAGGCCTTTGGGAGCTCATTAGGTCACAGGGCAGAGCCCTCATGAATGGAATTAGTGCCCTCATAAAAGAGGCCAAGAAAGCTCTGTTGCCCCTTCCACCGTGTGAGGATACAGTGAGAAGATGGTCTAAGAGGAAGCAGGTCCTCAGCAGACACCAAATATGCCGGTACCTTGATCTTGGACTTCCCCAGTCTCTGGAACTACGAGAAATTTCTGTTGTTTATAAGACACCCAGTCTCTGGTATTTTATCATAGCAGCCCAAATGGACTTAGATTTTCAGATATGAGACTTACTGAGTTAAAAGGGTTTAACATTTTTATGGTTGTTATACCATATTTTGCATCAAATTTTTGATGGGAAACCATTTAATATCTAAATTAACAATTTAAGTTATTTTAGCGCAGAGAAAACCATGTCTCAATTCTTTCATAGCTAACATGCTCAAAAACACAGCCACAAGGAGTTCAAGAAAGTAAACCATGAAACTTAATCAGAGAAATACAATAAAATTACAGACCGTCCCCAATTTAAGATGGTTTGACTTAGCGATTTTCCGACTTTACAGTGGTGCAAAAGCAGTATGAATTCAGTAGAAACCATACTTCGAATTTTGAATTCTGATCTTTTCCCAGGCTAGCAATATGCAGTATAGAGCTCTCATGTGATGCTGCGCAGGGGCAGTGAGCCGCAGCTCCCCGTCAGACAGACAATCACGAGGGTAAACAACCTATACACTTACAACCATGCTGTACCTGTAGAACCATTCTGTTTTTCACCTTCAGTACAGTATTCAATAAATTACATGAGCTATTCAACACTTTATTATAAAATAGGCTTTGTGTTAGATGATTTTGCCCAACGGTAGGCTAATGTAAGTGTTCTGCACACATCTAAGGTAGGCCAGGCTAAGCTATGATGTTCAGTAGATTAGGCGTATTAAATGCATTTCAATTTACAATATTTTCAACTTATGGTGAGTTTATTGGGATGTAACCCTATCATTAGTCAAGGAAGATCTGTGTAAGTCTGTAGTTGTTACAGAACAGATATTTTTTGCAAATGAATGTTTCAAAAGGTATCAAAATATGTTTATTTTTACTTAAATTGAAACGCATATATTTTTCCAAAAGCAACAAAGGAGATTCGTCATTGTCCTTCAGTAGTTCTCCAGTTTCTTACCAAAGATTCCCTGTGACATCTGTCCTGACCTAGGTCTGTGTGTGGAGCTGATTTCTGTGTGGGAAGAAAGGAGTCTACCCTCACCTGGGAGATGTATAGGTGATGACAGGTGAGGAACACCACAGGGATTGGCCTTTCCCTGTCTCTACAGACAGGCTCCCCTCTAACATTGTGGGGCTCTGGGGTAAGAGTACAAATAGGGACCCACATATCACACGTCCAAATACTTAAAACTTTTAAGTCATGCTAACACACTGCTAAAATGAAATATATTCTATATTCCCATCTAGTTAAATGTAACAAGCAAAACAACCTGGAAGGCCAAGTTCAAGTTTAGAATTCTCAGACTCCTCAGAACTCTGCACCAGAATGTGGTGCAGAAAGGAGAGCAGACACCCAGCCCAGAGCCCACCCTCCTCTTCACCACGCTTCGCTCCTCCACACACCCAGACCGGGCAGGTCTCACATGTACAAGGTCCAGGCTCTGACCTCCACCACCCCACACAGTCACCTGGCCACCCTTCGGACTACATAACAGCAGGGACCCACCCTTGGTAGAATGAACCAAAGTAAAGTCTTGTACATACCCTAAAAGCAGGCCCCAGCTATTTAAAAAGGGAATTCCTGAGAGAACCAGGGTCTGGATGAGCATCTCCTTGGCCCCCGCAAAACTCCTCATCCTGGCGGGGAGGGACAAGGCCAGAGGAGGACCAGAGCAGGGCTATCTAAAGCACGGGTCCAGAGTACAGAATCCTCTCCTTATGGTCTGGGGCCAGTACTGGCCACAGACATGCACTTCTTACCTTGGGAGAGATTTCTCTGGATTAAAATATTGTCCTCAGATAGCATGTGTTGAGGCTATAAGTACCTTCTTTAGGATCAGTTTACCTGACTGATTGCTTCTCATTTAGGAAAGCAGAAAGAGGACTTTGGGAGAGGATGTACAGAAGAAAGGGCTGCCTGAGAAGCCAGGCCAGTGGGCACTGGGGCAGCAGAGTGCAATCTGGGCTCCCTGTGCTGCAGGAAAGGAAAAGAGGCTTTGACTACAACTGGCCCTGCCTCACTAGTCTCTTCCTGACCACCCTGGGAGATGTAAGCCGATTAAAACACAGGAAGAGAAAAATGAAACTGGGAGGTGGGGAAATCTCCACGCTTGTATCCAGATCTTCATCTCACATCCACCTGCACAGCAGGCTTACCTTACACCTGAGTAAAATACAGGCCGACTACAGTGGTGCTTCCCAGCCGATATTTTTCAAACCCCTAGAGTTTAAAGACAATAATGGCATCAGTTCTGTTTCTATTTTGCAAGAATATCAATACATAAAATACTAATCTAAATCGTTTCCCCAATAAAACAGAATGATTTGAGAGCCTGTGAGTATGCATCAAATGAGCAAGATGGACAGTGAATACTGTTGCTAAAGTCCTAGTGAGCCATTTATCATAGCTAAACACCAACCTTGAGGTTTTGACTATTACTCAGTTTTAGATACTTTCAATCTTAATCACATATTATTTAATTTATAAACAAAAAACAGTCATTAAGAACAAGTATAAAGGATACTGCCATTGAATACAATAAGTTGATACAAGGAGCATAAAAACGAAAGCAAAATTGTACAAAGATGATTTTTACCCAATAAATAAGTTGCAACCATCTGTTCATAATTCTCAAAAAGCACATCAAGATGTCCGTAAATTTTTTTTTTACGTCAAAGGGATAAAACAGTAACTATCAATTTGTCTTTGCATCTGTAGGAAAGAAAGGCTAGTCACACCATAAATGTGCTCTTTGAATTGGAAAACTTAGAGAAAGCAGGCTAAAGCATTCTGCCTTATTTTATCTCTCAGAAATAAAATTCAAATTATTAAAAACAGGTTAAATGGTTTTAAGTCCAAAATACAAGAATTTTAACAGTCATAAAAGGAGTTTTACCTATTTTGTTTTTTTATTTAATTTTTATTTTACATTGGAGTACAGTTGATTTACAACGTTGTCTTAGTTTCTGGTATACAACTAAGTGATTCAGTTACACATATACATATATCCATTCTTTATCAAATTCTTTTCCCATACAGGTTATTACAGAACATTGAGTAGAGTTCTCTGGGCTGTACAGTAGGTTCTTGTTGATTATCTACTTTGTGTGTGTGTTCCAATAAAACTTTATTTATAAATAATAAAATTTGAATTTCAATAAATTCCATGTCATGAGATATTCTTCTTCTTACTCACAGGCTGTACAAAAAAATTGATAGGCTGTTGTTTGCAGGCTGCTGCTCTACGGTAGCCACTAAAAGTTTTTTGTTTTGTTTTTTTTTAATTTCATTGGGTTGGCCAAAAAGTTCCTTCGGTTTTAAAGTAAAAATAAAAGACACATTTTTCATTTTCACCAAGAACTTTATTGAACAATGTATTCACCATTTTGTTCCACTACCTTCTGCCATTCTTCAGGCAACTTCATAATTCCATCTTCCCAACACTTTTTATCTTTTTGAGCAAAGAACTGTTCCAGGTGCCTTTTACAGTCTTCCAGGGAATTGAAATTTTTTCCATTAAGAAAATTTTGTAAAGACTGAAATAAATGGAAATCCGAAGTTGCAATGTCTGGTGAATATGGCGGATGAATCAGAACTTCTCAGCCAAGCTATAACAGTTTTTGCCTGGTCATCAAAGAAACCTGTGGTCTTGCATTATCCTGATGAAAGATTATGCATTTTCTGTTGACTAATTCTGGACGCTTTTCGTCAAGTGCTGCTTTCAGTTGGTCTAACTGGGAGCAGTACTTGTTGGAATTAATCGTTTGGTTTTCTGGAAGGAGCTCATAATAGAGGACTCCCTTCCAATCTCACCATATACATAACATCACCTTCTTTGGATGAAACCTGGCCTTTGGTGTGGTTGGTGGTGATTCATTTCGCTTGCCCCACGATCTCTTCCATTCCACATCACTGTACAGTACCCACTTTTCATTGCCCGTCACAATTTGTTTTAAAAATGGAACATTTTCGTTACATTTAAGTAGAGAATCACGTGTGGAAATACGGTCAAGAAGGAACCCAAACGTCAAAGCAATGAACATGACCAAGTTGGTGCAAATGATTTTTCAACGCTTGATTTGCATATTTTGAGTATGATGGCTATCTCCCGTGTGGTATAACATTGATTGTTCTCAATGTCTTGATTTGATCACTATCAACTTCAACTGGTCTACCCCACCGTGGAGCATCATCCAGCGAGAAATCTCTAGCATGAAACTTCACAAACCACTTTTGACACATTAGATCAGTCACAGCGCCTTCTTCATATACTGTACAAATCTTTTTTTGCATTTCAGTTGTGTTTTTACCTTTCTTAAAATAATATAGCATAATAGGCTGAAAATGTTGCTTTTTTTCCATCTTCAATATTAAAATGGCTACACAAAAATTCACCAATTTTGGTAAGTTTTTTTAAATGCACGCTGATATGACAGCTGTCACAATATAATCTACAAAAATTGTTTCAAATGAAGTTAAAGACAACTAAGGGCTACTAGAGCGAAGCTTTTGGCCAACCCAACACACTGGAGCGTAGTTGATTAACAATGTTGTGTTACTTTCAGGTGTACAGCAAAGTGATTCAGTTATACATATACATGTATCTTTTTTTTTCAAATTCTTTTCCCATTTAGGTTATTACAGAACATTGAGCAGAGTTCCCTGTGCTACATGGTAGGTCCTTGTTGATTATCTATTTCATATATAGTAGTGTGTATATGGTAATCCCAAACTCCTAATTTATACTCCCCCGCACCTCTCCCCTTTGGTAACCATAAGTTTGTTCTCTAAGTCTGTGAATCTGTTTCTGTTTTGCAAATAAGTTCATTTGTATCATTTTTTTTAGATTCCACATAAATGATATCATATGATATTTGTCTTTCTCTGGCTTACTTCACTTAGTATGATAATCTCTAGGTCCATCCATGTTGCTGCAAATGGCGTTATTTTATTCTTTTTAATGGCTGAGTAATATTCCATTGTATATATGTACCACATCTTCTTTATCCATTCCTCTTGTCAATGGACATTTAGGTTGCTTCCATGTCCTAACTATTGTAAATAGTGCTGCAGTGAACATTGGGGTGCGTGTATCTTTCGGAATTATGGGTTTCTCCAGATATATGCCCAGTTTTATCTATTTTGATGCTTTAAGATAAAGTCAGATTTTCATATACAAGTAAATACATATTCAATACCTTAAGCCAAAAGTAGTATGTCACTTATTTGTCAATAAATCATCCTTTTGTCACATAATTAATGTAAATTTATACACAGTTACCATATATAAAGAAGAAAGATGTCAAATTTTTCCTTTACATAACATAGTCATGAGGATTAAGTTATAAATGAACTTTATAATCTAATCTTAAATAATATACTCTCCAAAATTAACACATTTTTACTTAAAATCCTTTCTGTAGAATATTCACGTAATAATAACAAAAAACCCCTGAAGTTCTTAAAGGGATTTGCCAGATGATAAGTGACTGTGAAAGGGATTCATAAGTTAAAAGTATTCAAGAGACAGTTGTTTATAGGGTTAATGTCAGGGGTTCCAGAGACCCTGCCACTATGTGCTGTCTGAAAGCCCCTTAACAATACCAAAGTCTTTCTGTCCAGCATTAAAGTCATGTGCGGTCAGTCAGAATTGTGTTCTATTAAACTGTCTAAGCTTCAGATTCTACATTTATAAAACGAGATCTCATTCCCAAGATTGTTATACCCATTAAGCGAATGGAAGTGGCTAATAGTGATTAGGCATATGATCAGCACTCAATAGATTACAAACACTTGTGTGTATAAAACTTATACACATAGATATATATCCCCAGAAGAAACACACGAACTCAAATTCTTACTGTGGTCTAATTAACTGATATCACAACTTTCCTGAAAGAAAAGAAAGCAGAAAGTTAAAAGATAAAGATATTACTCATTGGGAGGAAAAGGCTCAAAAGTGAAGACAAAACAGGCCAAACACGTACTCTTGCCTAAAGAATATTCAGGATAAACAAAATATCTGCAAATAACATAAATACACCTTCCCCCGTCTGAACTAGCATGCACCTGAGGGCCTCGCACCCAGGAAGCAGTCTAATGGAACAAGACATGAGAAGGAAAGACTGAGTCAGCACCAACACCCAGGAAGTTGCTGCCATGTAACCAAATACAATCACTAACTAAAATACAACTAACTGAATACAATCACAAAGCCACAGGATGGTGCAGCTGAAAGGGACCCAAGAGGCCACCTAACCAGCTCCAACACTGCGCAGAAGGCAAAATTAAGGGCCTAGGTGACCTGCCCAAGGTCACACCTGATTAGAGGCAGAGGCCAAACCTGAATTAGGATTTCCGGTTCAATGCCCTTTTTTGTTTGAAAAAAAAAAAGCTTGTGTGTATGCATCAGGGAAGGAGGGGGATAGTGGTGTGGTACAGCTTCTGGAGTGTACAAAGCAAAGGTTTCTAACGCTGCAAACAGCATGTGCTTGGCTGGCAATAAGGTTCGAGGTTGGCAGGCAGCAAATCTTTCCCCTAAGGACAGAAAATATGCTACATTCTTTGTCCTACAGAATGCAAGACATCCCTGCTGTCAAAATGACCATTGCTTTCAGATATGTTTTCCACATACCCTTTAGAATAGAAATCAGCCCAGATCCCTTCCTCGGAAGAGTTAAGCACAGAATCATCACTCAAATGGAGCAAGCAGCTTGCAGAACGGCTGCAATGAGTTGGTTCCCTAGTAAATAGATTGAACATTATCACTCTACTTCATACCCTCAATGGAACTCCATCCCATGAATGGAATGGTATATTATAACTGGCAAAAAATAGGCCACCACTTTAGTTACAACACAGGATTGTCCAAATAAACAAGCATTAATCATGCACATTATGTAGAGCATAATGCCTCAGAGAGCTTCTGCAAGCAACTCCAAATGAACTCGACCAAATTAGACCATCTGACAGCTGTTCCGTGACCTGTGGGAAATGAGTTGGTGGTCTCAGTCCAGTTCCTAGTGGACAGGTGTCCAAAGCACAAAAACTACCTTCACAATTGGGCCTAATTAGCAACCTGGTTGTTGCAGCCGCAGTAGAACCTGGAGCCCATATCAGCGCCGTGCTGTTGAAGGCCCTTTTTGACCTCAGGTGGCACGCGCCAGCAGCTTAGTGCAGAAACGCATACCGCGGGGCCTGCACAAAGCGCCGTTGCTTCAGGAGAAACACAACTGGGCCCAGGACTGGCTCTCTGCCTCTCGCCTGACTCCCCCAAGCCCAGGACGTCAGTAACAGGGCACTGCTTTAATCCATGAAATGAACATGTTTGTAACACTTAAGTGTTATGAGCTCCCACCTTTCACAAGAGCAAGAGACTCATCTATCACACAAAAACTTAGATTTCACTGGGTTCCCAACCATTCCTCAAAGTCTCTCCCTTCGCCTCTTTGCCTTCATTTAAACCTGCCTGCTTCTGAGGATACTGTCTCTCCCGCAGCCCTCCCAAGCGTGCAGTTGCTGTTCTCTAAGGAGAACACAACTCGGCACCAGGTATGGGGAAGGATTCTCCTCGTTCCTAAATGTCACTCCCAAGGTCATCCATCCCCAACCCCTGCAAACTCCTTCTCTAACACCCAAAGTATTCGGCTCTGCCCCTATCGATTGACCTTCCATTCAACCATCCCGTTCAGAAAAGATGTTCACTCCTGGCTTAGAGTCTTCCTCTCTTAACCTCTCTTCTGAAATCATTAGTGGTGATTTCAACACCCACTTGGGTGAACCATAAACACTCTGGCTTCTCAGCCACACATTCCCATAGCTGTTCTCCAGACCTTGTCATTACCAGAAACTGCACCACCTCCAAAAACCTCAATTCAAATATTACTCTCTTGGACCACAACCAGTCATTTCTAGCTCACTGTGATATAGGGCCCTTCTCTACAACTCTCCCACCACATGTAGATCAATCCATTGGTGCACGGCCTTCTCACTATTGACTCCCCCTCCGTCCTCTTCTCTCATGTCATTATTGGCGCCTCACTTTCCCTCATCCTTTACATCCAATCTAACATCAAGTCCTGTCAACTTTATCTCCAAATTATATTCACTTATTTCTTAACTCACCACTGTATCCCCAGCTTCTGGCTCATAATACAGACTCAATATAATATTATAAATCAACTACCCTTCAATAAAATAAGTTTCCGGCACCGAAAGGGGATTGATTCCATTTTTATAACATTCTGGAAAAAAACAAAATTACAGGAGAGAAATCAGTTACCAGAGCCTGGGGAAAGTGGGAGAGGACTGACTACAAAAAAGGCACAAAGAAATTTTTGAAAATGATGGAACTATTCCCTATCTTAAATGCATTATATGACTTTATATTTGTTAAAACTCATCAAACTGTATATCTAAGGGTGAATTTTACTGTATTCTCTCTAAATTCATGTATATTTTTACATTTTCATAATAAAACATTTTTTAAATGAATGCCAGTATCATGCAAATGTTCTTCAGCTTGTATTTGTAACACACCCGTATACTTAGACTGCAAATGCAAGAATGCAATGCAAAACAAGGCACAGATTGGCAGCAAATGTTTACAAAACACATTCTGATAAAGGGCTTGTGCTAGAATATATAACGAATTTTAGGGACTTCCCTGGTGGAGCAGTGGTTAAGAATCCACCTACCAATGCAGGGAACACAGGTTCAAGCCCTGGTCCAGGAAGACCCCTCATGCCACAAAGCAACTAAGTCTGTGTGCCACAACTACTGAGCTTGAGCTCTAGAGCCTGCGAGCCACAACTACTGAGCATGCATGCCACAACTACTGTAGCCCACGTGCCTAGAGCCCACGCTCCACAACAAGAGAAGCCACCACTCAGCACAACTAGAGAAAGCCCATGTGCAGCAACGAAGACCCAGTGCAGCCAAAAATAAATAAATAAATTTATTTTAAAAATAAAGAATTTTACCACTCAATTATGACAGATATATATATGTTTTATATGTTATACATATTTTATAAGTATATATACATATGTACATGTTTATGTGTATATGAAATCTTAGATGTAGGAAAATCTTGCTCTAATGAAGGTTCGTGGAGCGAGAAAAGTCTAGCAGAAAGCTTTTGCTAAACTGAGATTTTAGTTTCAATATTCTCTTTCCATTAACAATAATTCATGATATCCCAAATAATTCCAAGCTTACCCCAGTCCTTATTCAAGAGCTGTGAAGAAGATAAAAACTTTTCAATTTTATAAAATGCATTTGGATACCAAGGCATCTTGAGCTATAGGGAACAATTAAGGAAAATAATTATATGAAGTTCATTAATTTGCATCTGCCCCCAAATTGCCACACCTAGAACAATACCTTATGTACAAGAGCTACTCAGTTACATTTTTCTTAAAAACATGCATCGTATATGAAAGGGCGAGCCGTAAGGCAAATCTGAGAAATTATACACTGTTATTAAGTGAGCTTTAAAGAATTAAGTCTGGGGGCTTCCCTGGTGGCGCAGTGGTTGAGAGTCCACCTGCCGATGCAGGGGACACGGGTTCGTGGCCCGGTCTGGGAGGATTCCACATGCCGCGGAGCGGCTGGGCCAGTGAGCCATGGCCGCTGAGCCTGCGCGTCCGGAGCCTGTGCTCCGCAACGGGAGAGGCCACAACAGTGAGAGGCCCATGTACCGCAAAAAAAAAAAAAAAAGTCTGTCAGCTACGAATTGGCATTTTCCATTGGCACTCGCCATCTACCTCTACAAGGATTAAATCATGCGC